>NW_015094510.1:22350431-22360389 GCF_001431845.1 Calidris pugnax
CTGGGGTTGTTCAGCCTGGAGAAGAGGAGGCTCCGGGGAGACCTAATAGCAGCCTTCCAGTACCTGAAGGGAGCCTACAGGAAGGCTGGGGAGAACCTGTTTAGAAAGGCCTGTAGTGACAGGACGAGGGGAAATGGCTTCAAGCTGGAGGGGAACAGATTTAGATTGGAGATTAGAAGGGGGTTCTTTACTGTGAGGGTAGTGGAGCACTGGAACAGGTTGCCCAGGGAGGTGGTTGAGGCCCCATCCCTGGAGATATTCAAGGAGAGGCTCGACGAGGCCCTGGGCAACCTGGTCTAGTTGGGGGTGTCCCTGCTGACTGCGGGGAGGTCGGACTAGATGGCCTTTGGAGGTCCCTTCCGGCCTGGGAAATTCTATGATTCTAATTCTATGATTCTATGACATTACTTCTCATCATATCCCTTACGGGCTTAGAAAAACTCCTTACCTAATTTTCCTGTGCTTGAGAAATAGTATCATGTTTCTTTTCAATTTCTTTTCCCACTAAAAAGAATAAAAAAGTAGGATTCTTCTAATGTTAAATCACTTATCCTTACTGGTTCTTGTAGTGTATATTTAAAGCTTCTGTCCCATTTTTCATCTCTGAAACCAGATTCTCTGTGACTCCAAGTTTACTTGTGAGGCTCTAAATGCTTGAAAAATGAAAGATCCTGAATTTGCAGAACTGCACTGTCATCAGTTTTTGAGCAGAACAAACAGATAGAGCTGGTCAGATTATGCATTACAAATAGATAAACCAAGAAATTTATTTTAATAATCTGTTCTTGAACGTTGTCTTTGGTTCAGCTTTTAGCAAACGCATTCCTTGTAAGGCTTCACAGTGCAAATTTCTTCAAGCAGCAGGTTCATACACAGTTTACAGAAGATACTACTCATACATGATTTGCTATTGTTTCGAATAACTGGATAGCAACATTTTCAAAAAACAAGAAATATCTTAATACAGCTTTCTATTTATGCTAAATTTGCAATACCTCTAGGTTGAACAGCCAACATACATGCAAATGTTTGGGCTTCTTTAATCCAAAAAATTCTTTCAGCTTTCATCAGAACGTTTTCCCTTGTGTCAGTCCTAACACTGATCTACATAACTCCAACATTGCTCTGCTATGAGACTTTCTGAAACAACTGCAAAACTAAATTTTGCACTTTTGCCTCAAATGCAGACATAAACTAAATACTAACACTGTATTCCTTTTTACTGGCTCATTGAGTTCCACAGTAGTAAACACTGTATAACTGGTCAGTCAATTTTCAAAATACAGTCTCTGACAGTTTAATAAATCTAATGGAAAAACGCTATTAGTTGCCTCTTATTATCTACTATTTGAGTATTTTACTCTGTACAATAAATGTAATGAACATCAGGAAAAAAATTTATACCAGTAGCTTGTCATATGCTTTTATACCAGTAATTTATTAAGTTTGAAAGTGTCATACATACAAAGTCTCCTGATCTGGAACAAAGTTTGTACCTGCCAGCACAGAGATCAACATCCAATTAAAAAGACATAAATACATCTTAAAAGTAAACTGTTGTGGTTTAACCCCAGCCAGCGGCTATGAGCACGTAGCCGTTCGCTCACCCCCTTTTCCCTTCCCTAAACGAGTAGGGAGAAGAAGGAGAAAAGGAAAGAAAAAAACCCCAAAACTCATGGGTTGAGATCAAGACATTTTGACAAAACAATATCAGAAAAGGAAAAAAATAATAAAGAGTGAATTGACAGTCATTAATAGATGTGATCACACATTCCCTCCCCCCTCCAAGGCCAACCCCCATTTATATACTGAGCATGATGGCTGCGGTACAGAATATACCATTGTTCTGTCTGTGCTCCTTCTCAGCTTCCATGGGAAGCTGAAAAGAGACCTTGGAAAGCTTAAACATCACCTAGCAACAAGTAAACCAATAGGTATTGCTAATTTGGTATTTCATACCAAATCTGAAACACAGAAAATTAACTCTATCCCGGCTGAAACCAGGACACAAACTTAGATGAGATTTTACACTTACAGAAATATATAATGGTATCTGATATGTTAGGCACATCATCAATGCATTTTAAACTCAAGTTTTATTACAGAAAATAAAACATGCAGGTGTTATTCCTGCTTGTGACATTAGTGCACAGGTTCACTACAGGCTGGGGCCCATGAAAGCAGATTGGCTGTAGAGAGTATCTTTCTTTTTCAGTCAAGAACTTCACAGAAGGCCTGTGGATCAGCACTTGAAGTCAAACAACAGTTCCTTAAACTAAGCAACAGCAGTTCTTGGTCAAAAATGCATTACCATTTAAAGATGATTATTTAAAATCAAGCTAAAAAAAGAAAAGAGAGAAGGCTACTAGTTCTGCTTTTTGGCTTGCCTAATATAGTTATGCTACAGCAAAAAAAGGAGCTGAGCCAACACTGTAAAACTTAAGCTAGAAGGCATCTACGTGGTGGCTTTCATGAGGCAATGGTGCCACCCAATGTCCAGAAGTTATACATAAGCTTTTCTTTTTTGATCCAAGCAAAAGAAAAAAAAAGACAAAACCCCAAAACCTGTATGTAATGCTCACCTGTAATTATACCTGTATGCAAAGGCTCGGCTCAGACATAAGATTAACATGCCATCCATAACTTTAAAGAATTCAAACAAATTTATCATATTGGAAAAGTTTACCAGGAGATCGTTAATGACAGTCACTTTTAAAAGCGTGCATCTCACTTTTGCTTTAAATTTTGCTCTCATCCTTCTACTAGAGGAACATCACATGACTATGTCTAAAATAAAAAAAAAAATACTCTGATAAGCATACACCTCTTTCTTGTATAAGAAATTCTAACGTTATAAGTAAATCCAAACAATGGATTATTTATACCACTTTGCAGAACATGCTTTCTACAGTGTAAAACACACTGTCTGCTCTTTGAGGTATCTTCAGCTACATACAGCAAGTCACGCTTACGTTTCCACAAGCATCCACATTACAAAAAGCAGTCTTGTGTTAACATCTATACCCCTGCAGTAAAATGTTCTGATAGTTTTTCATCCTGCCTGCCAGTCCTTTATACAACTATGGGTTTGTGCTGCCTTATTTTCACCATATTAATAACTGAGTTTTATGGTCACCTAACAAATAAACAAGCTCCCTTCACAGGCCCTTAATTTCCAGAATACACGTAGTATTTCTTAGCCAAGAATATTCAATTATTATTTTTTTTTTTTCATGAGAATCATTTTAGTAGCTCTGCATGTACCACCTTTGAGACATTTCTGGAAAAGGAAGCAAACTGACCTTGTTGAGTAATTAGTCAGCCTCTTGATTTCTAACTTTCAATATTCTATCCAACAGATTGTTGTAGCTTTCATATGAGTACAGCTTGAAGTCCTAAATTCTCAGAATACATTTTATTAACAGATTTCGGTGGCGCCATGTTTAAGATAGTTATATAGTTATAATAGCTAATTTATTTTAAGTATAGCTATAGCATTGAAATCTTTATAGTACTCCATTTGAGGCAATTGTTGACGTTGTGACAATGAAAACAGAGAAATAACACACCTATGTTTCTTTTTAGAAAAAAATATACATGCGTTGGACTTGTGCACACATAGGCACAGTATGATGCACACACACCTTTAAAAGATGTTTTATTACATGCTCTTTAAAAGCATGCTTTTTTTAAACTGTTGCATATATATATATCTACCAAGTTAGTTATCTTTTCATTCTGTTCAGGCCTAACTGCTTAGTCAGTATATTTTCAGTAAGTTAGTGAAAAAGAGAAACAAATTAATTTCATAGTGTCTGTACAAAAATTAGAAGATACTGATATTATATTGGGTTTTTTCTTTTCTTTTTTTAATTTTTTTTTACGTAAGTCAAAATTTGAACAGTCTCTGAAGTGCTTGGGATATTTTCTAGTCAAAAATGGCTTGGATTACTGTCAGAAATTCCTAACAAGTACATGTCATACTAATATTGCAAGTGTTATTTTTAAAACATTCCACCAATGTTGAAAGCACAAGGAGTCTGCATAATCCGTGCACATCTAATTAGCACTGAGTCATATAAATGATACATAATGATTTGGCAGCATATTGCCAGATGGTTTGCTATCAGACCAAGTAGTAATAGCTTCTTTTTCTCCATTCCTCCCCTCCCCAATTTTCATTTATATCCATTTTATTTCTCTACTGAAAAATAACATTCAGTTCCTTTGATTTTATATACACAAACCAGTCAAAACCCACTGATTTATTATTTTAAAATCCGGACGGCCTCTTTGCTTTGCAATCTTTTTGCTTTTACAAGTGCATTTATTTCATTAATTGCACTTAGGCATCAGACAGTTTACACAATCTAATTCCATATTTACTTAAGAACTGTTCAACTCTCCACTACCTCCAAATAGTGATGTGCAGCTGGGCACCTACATCATACTTGTTTTGTGCCATAATCCTATTGCCTGATTTTCTTATTCAAAACACTTCTTGTGTCTAAGCAACAGGGAAAAAAAAAAAAAGAAAAAGGTTATGAGGGAATTATAAACCCATAATCACTCAAGTTAAAGTATTTGAGATTCATGAACACTTAAGGTTTATTACTATTTGAATGTTCCTGAACTCCTTAATTTTGCATCTTGAAGCAGTGATGGTACACTTACCTTGCTGTGCTAAGTTTATTAAATACAAAGTAAATAAAGAGTAAATGTTCTTTTTCCTAAAATCTTCACATTTTCAACTGTATATTATAAGCACACAGATCTATTAATAGGTGTGAAAATTAAATTAAAAAACAAAAATCACAGAAAAAGGACATCCTTGTATATGGATTAAAAAGTTACTTTTGGCTTAAAAATCTAATTCAGAGTGCCAGGAAGACAAAGCATCACCCCTTTGGTTACTCTGGGATTTGGATCCATGCTGTACTGTGTGTTAAAGTATGCTGACACATGGGCAGAGCCGTGAAGAGCCACATTAGAATTTCCCAAGTGCTGAAGCTTTTATCAGAAAGCATGGAAAAATTTATCAAGTGAAGTTTATTTGCCTTGCCCAAGAGGCTGTGCGTTTTGTTTAAAGTGGATATTCCCCACAGTAGGGATGCTCTGAACAATATAGCTCAGATGCCAAACCTTTAGAAAGCCATGCCAACTGGTTGCTATGCTTCATACTGCTTACATTACCACATTGGTGACATATCCTCTTTCTTTCTTTCTTTCTTCAGGATAAGTATGTAGATTGAGGTATTAACAAAGATAATACTGTAGAACACTATCATTAACACTTCCTATACAGAAGAGACCAAAAAAGGCCAAATGAAAATACTTAGCTCTTTTACAAGCATGTGTTACATTTTTCTTCATATAGTTGAATAAACATTTGGCATTTCATACTATTTTATTTATTACTATAATCTTTTTCACTTGATTTACAAAATGTTTATAGATATGAAAATAAATATACAGTGGTAACACAGTGGTATGAAAATCAGCGTAAAAAAAGAGCTGCAGTACAGCATTGTACAGCAAGGGTGAGACTACTGGAGCTATCAAATGAATTAATTCATATTTCCAGAGAACCATGACTTGATAGGAACATCAGTCTTTGGAACAAGCAATGATCTCAAATGCTCTCTACCCTTTAAAACTTGGCTTAGAACCCAATAACAAATGAACCCTAACCTCATTAGGTTTGCATTAATGGCTTTCTCAGATGATGAGAGGCAGAAATGGTGCAGAAGCTTAGATTGACCAGCGTGTCCATCATGCACTATCCTAAGAGGCAACTGGTTGTGGTTACAGAATGCCAGCTGCAGTAAAGCTGGAACAGCCAACCTCCAAATAGAATACAACAGCAGCATGGGCTGAAATCCAGCTCAGCCCACAAATGGAAAGTGACAACATATATAAAGTCCCCAGAGAAATGATACTTGTAATGTACTGTTTACATGTTGCCTGCCTATGCTGGGCTGGGTTTTACTGTTTCAAATAAAATATGAGGATTATGTACAAAGAATGCTGCCTCTACTCTCCCAGCAGACCTCCTGTCCATCTCTGTTTGGGCCCCTGGCAACATAGCAGAAATCTTAAGTCCTCAGTAGATTCCTATGTTCTGTTCTGTAATGTCTGGCCTTCCACGGGGACATTAGCCAATTCTCTTTAGTTCACTTAGGTCATGTTCTATAATGGTAATAGTCCCTGTATAGACACTAATGTCATTCTACCTCCACACCCCACGACAGTTTACCAAGATTAGGATTAGTTAACAGATGAGACAAATCCTGTTCCCATGTCAAGTTCAGTTTCTAACACCCTAATAATACTCTGGTAGGGGCCACAGCATAGAACACCCAGTACCAAATATGAAAATAAGTCTTTAAAGGCCTGACCAGCTATGATTTTAAAGCATTGCTTGCACTGATGCAGGCCAGATTGCTCTTTTCTCCCAGTTAGAATGTGGACACGTTTCAAGAAGCCCTTAACTGTCACAGGCAATAAAAACACCTATATAGCTGAACTCCCTGTGCATGCTGAGGATAAAGGAAAATCTACAACAGGTACTTTTTGGTCGTCAAATCATCTCCCTATTTACCATAAACTGAACACCTAAGTAGAGAGAATACTTGGGTAGAATGAGAAACACTCATCCTAACTGTGCAAGGCAGCCTTAAAAAGTTGAAAAATACGGGTCAATCATTACATTTTGGTAACAAGCTGCAGTAGTTGGTGCATTGCAAAAACACAAAGGTTGAAATAGAACATCCTTGTGTAAGAAATATCCCATTGAACAATGAGAAAGCAGGAACAGCAGAACCTTCCTCTTCCCTTCCCAGCAGCACTAAGGTCCCAGACTAGGTGACAGGTACCAAGAAGAGCATTAACAGAAATACTGCATCAGGCCAGCACATCTACCCACAAGGTCACCCAGTAAAGGCTGATGACAATCAAGTGGAAGGGCAGCACACTGGTTTTTCTCAGTTCGTAAACTCACAAGCTTTCCAACACAAGTAAAGTCCAGCAGAAGTTACTTACAGTGTTCCCCCACTCCCCATACAAGACAGTCGACTGTCCCTATGTAAGCCATACTACCTCTAGTTCAGAAAGGAGCGACGCTCTCAGTCTCCACATCATTGGAAGACAGAACCAAGAGTTTTAAGGGTTTTTTTCCCCTAAACTATTTAAAGAAAGTTTATCAACTCATCTACAGCTCTTGGTACATCAGAATTTTGATGATTCCAATTGTGCTGGCTCTATGCAGAGCATCAGTCTGGCCAAACAGACGTAAATCTTCTGTCAGGCCTCACAGTATGTTAACCTTAGCCAATCGATGTCCTATCATTTCTTGATGGCTCTTTGATCTTGTATTTTTTGGCTTTCATCAGTGGTGATGGAGTTGTTTGTTTTGTCATAACGCTCAAACTTGCTCCTTCACAGAGCACTGAAGTGGTGGTACATGGGCTGTGTCCACAGCCACAGGGTTTCCAGCTTACAGAATGCTGGGAACACACAGCACCAGCTACCCTTGCAGAACGGTCCTCACCACTGTTTCAGCTGCCCCAGGCCCAGCTTTAGGGACCATCTCGAGCAAGCATCTTACCACTATTCCTGCCCTCAGCAGATCTTATCTCCCCTCTACTCCTCCCTGACCCACAACACCACTTGCAGTTCCATTCTGGGAACTCACCTCACAGATAATGCAAGTCACTATCAATATGTGCTTCTGCTCCAGGCCAACTAAGAAAAACTTTATTTCTATAATGGAATCCCAGTTCACTGAAGCCATAGCTCAACTGCTGCACTGCACAACACCGTACTGCATCATCAGATAGATGGTACCAGCAAAGTAACTTCCAAGTTCACTGCTGAGCTTAACATTTTTCTCCCTTTAGGGACCAGCTGCAAGTCTGGGCAAATGGTCAAGTTTTTCTTATTTCTATTCAAGGATAAACAATTTACAGCAAAGGAGAAAAATCAAAAGGAATGTTTGGTATCTGCTTTTATCGTCTGTAGTGACACAAACTAGTGGGTATGCTGTGTGTTTATCATTTGACACAACAGGATTTTCTAAACAATCACTAAAAATAGAATCATAGAATTGTCTAGGTTGGAAATGACCTTTCAGATCATTGAGTCCAACCATCAACCTAACACTGACAAAAACCACCACTAAATCATGTCACTAAGCACCACATCTACCCATCTTTTAACACTCAGCTTCTTGTCAGATAGGGCGAAGGCTGACATACAAATGAACTGGTAATAATGGGACTAGATTTTTATCTTCAAGCTCTAGAGAACTGTTATCATGGACGCAAGGACACTCATGATGGCAGCAGAAGTATTTTGAGCATTTCTGTATCACCCAAGAAAAATCAGGATATTTAGGCACCTCAATACTTTGAAGAAGTCTACCCCCTCATTTAAAATTAGAAGTGCATTACCAGGAATATTTACGATGTCAAGTGGGGACAGGAAACCTCATCAACATATACACATGTGCCTTAGTGTTTGACCCACGTGTCAGCTTATTCTGAAGTCATAAATTACATCTCCAGTCACACAACAGTCTCAATGGATTTTTTGGCTATGTGGCTCCTCTGAAACAGGAAAGCATTATTTTAGGGGACCAGTTCCTCCCCATGTATACTCGGCAGGGGTCAAGATCCAATGCAGAGCTGAACGTTACTCAACTCCGCAGCAAAGCTTTACTGAAGGCAGCTTGCTACAGCACAGTATCTAGAAAGGGAGTAGGGGCAGAACATCGACATTGCGCTTCTTCCACAGGGGGACAACTTGGAACTCTGAATGCAACAATCTCTCCCTGCCCTTCGTAACAGTCAGGACCAGAAGGGCAGCATGCAACAGATGTACCACTAACAACCAAAATCTCGATGTGTGTACTGGGCATGCCTCCACAGGGAATGCAGGAGGTTAAGGCCTGTCTGTAGCAGGGGATGGGGTCCTGAACCAACAGCTAGAGCCACGCAGCTACGAGGCAAGAGGACATTTATATTATAGTGGATTGTAGCACCGGACACAGAGAGAAAAGCCCTCTTAAAGAGGGAGAGTAATCTGTAGCATAAATATATTTAATGTTATGTTGCTTTTTGCTCGTCCCAAGAGCATCTCAACACCAAGGCGGAGACACCTGTAACAGTGCCACAATCAACTCTACAGAGAGGTTTCTGGGTGTGTTGGAGGAGTTGAGGGCATTGTCACAGAAAGCGGCTTATCTTCCAATTCTCCCACACGTACAGGCTCAGCAAAATACAAATTCCTCAGCGCGGAGCAGAGTAACGCGCTCAGATACCGCAGCACCGCACCTGCGCCCCCGCCGCCTCCTCACACGGCCCCGCCGCCTCCTCAAACAGCCCCGCCGCCGCGCTCCCCCCGCAGCTGCCAGGCCGCGCAGTGTGCGGGCCGCCCCTCCGCGGCCGCGGCCCTTTCCCCCTTCCCCCTCACCCAGCCCCTGCCTCATTCCGCCCCGCCGCCGGCCAAGCGGGCGCGTACCGCCATCTCCAACCCTACAACGAGCCCTCAGCGCTCACGGCCATTCCCCCCAGCGCTGCTCTTTTTAAAGAGCAACAGTGGAACCCTCCGCCCGCCCCCGGGCAACCCCCAGGCAGGGAAAACCGCGCCGCCCCTCAGGAGCGCCAGACGGAAGGGCAAAGGGGGGCGCAGCGAGGAGGAGGAGGGCTGAGGGAGGAAGGTAAGGGGCGCAGGGGACCGCGCGGAACTGCCGCGTAACGCCCGCGCGCCCGCCAGACGCCGCCGGCCAGCGCTTCCCTGCTCGGCCCCGCCCCCTCCCGCTTTCGGAATTGTTCGAGAACGCCGCCGAAGGCGGAAGCGGAAGCCGCACGTGGAGCCGGTGAGCGGTTGCCGCAGTTTCTGGAAACTTCGTCCCATTGTCGTATTTAAAGCGGCGGCGCCAGCTCCGCTCCCTTCCTCT
>NW_015094510.1:22360709-22468209 GCF_001431845.1 Calidris pugnax
GGATGAGGACAACGCACTCTTTTCTGGGGTCAGGCAGGCTCCTAGGAGGGTCCCGGGGCTGATCTCCCTTGGACTGAGGTCAGGTATGGAGAGCCGCCGGCTCAAGGCAGGAATTCCTTGTGAACCGCTATGAGCGGCTGAGCACAGGTGGGATGCAGTCGGGGTGTGAGCTCTTAATTGTGATCACCGTGTTTAAATGTTGGGAAAAGTCCTGAATTCGAGCCAAGACTTTAGAGTCTTTCAATGCTTTACCACAAGCGGGAAGAACGGCACTTTAGCAGAAAGACTTTGGTATTTTTACCTGCAACTGTAGAGAACGCCTCCCTGAGAGTGCTCAGTCCTTCATTGTCAGTGCTGAGGTAATTACCCCGTTGTTCTTTTCAGATCGGTGGTTTCGTTTGGGTCCAAAAACAGAGCTATCGGTGTCTCGGCTAAAAATCAGGTAGGTCGTTTCCTGGCGTTTGTGTGTAACAGTGAATCTGCCGGTGCAAACTGTTGAAGTACCGGTGGCTGCAGAGAGAGTTGGCTCGCTGCAGTTAAAACCAAACAACTTCATTTTTCCTTGTAAAGCCTTTTATTTTAGAAATGCTGCACTATGCTGCCATGCTTCCTTCAGAGAAGTGCAGGGTGGTTTTGCTAGAATGTTACTGCTCTCTATTTCATTGAGCGTAATATTTTCCAGTTAAACAGATCCTTTTCTGTCAACCTAAGGTCATCAGGCTTCATTTCCTAAAGCTTGTATATAGGAGTTTCCTTGCACTTGAACGAAAAAAAAAAATTAAATGCTGTGTATGGTTTCTTGAAATCAGGTGTAAAGGTAGAGTTTTGGCTCAGATTCTTAAAGCTATTTAGATACCTTACTACCTTTGATTTCACTGAAAGTTAAATGCCTGCGTTTTTGAAGGTGTAACTAAGTCCTTAGCTCGGTGGGGTTATTTTGATTTAGGTGCTCTGAAAGATAGAGTTAAAGTAGTGTTTTCAATTTAAAAGGAGGGCTTAATTCTTAATTAATTCTTAATTCAGATATCCTACATGTCTTAGGATATCTGAGTGTAATGGTTCCATGAATCTGCAGGTATGGTAGGATAGGTTGTTATGCAAGGGGTGATTGCTCCTGTAGTGAAAGGACTGCAGTGGGTTTCCATGGAGAGAGCGCTGAAGGAAGCTTTTTTTTCCCCACTGTAATAGCTCCCCTCTTAATTTTGAACAGCCAATGAACTATCAGTTGTTTATATGTTCACAGGCGCACATGCACATTCAGTTACAGGTTAATATTTGGAGTAATAAAGTAAATATATATGTTTGTGTGTTTTCCTTAGATTTAATTTTAGCCTTGCTTTTGTTTATTTGACTGCTTCCACTCTTTCAAGTTGAAAACTAGTATGATTTATCAGTGTGCAGAAATAAATTGTTACTGAAAACAGCAAGTGATCTGAATCCTGTGTAGTCCAGAGTGCGTTTCAGTATTGTTAGATTATTTCAGTAAATGCTGTTGAAAACGTGAAGTAAACTGAAAATGAAGTAGACTTGGTATCTTGAATTGCATTTAAAAGCATGTATTTGCACTAATGAACACCTGTAACTACAGTTGCCTTCAGGGTAACCTTTAAGAGTTCTTACTATATTAAGTCTCTCATGCTTGGTTGTCCTAGCAGTTGAAACTACTTTTGCCAGAAGAAAAGGATATGATACTTGAAATGACAAAATATTTCAGCCCATTTATTTCTCTTGCTGTAAGTGTAATGTAAATGTAAATCAGGTTTCTTTTGTTAATGTAGAAGTTTCTTGACATGGACAGCTAAGAGTTATATTTTCAGTGTCCTAGGGTGTAGCAGCTACTTAAATCCAGGAGTAAAATGATCTTTCATTTGAATAAGTTCCTTAGTTTACAAAAAAAAAGCCAAACAAACCAAGAAAACCCCACCAAAACTCCCTACAAAAGAAAAGAAGAAAAAAACCCGGCATTTAACTGGTGACTTCAACAATGTGATTATGTGTGAGAAAGCTCATAATACTCAGAGGTCCTCTCTAACACTTAAGGAGCTGCTGTTGGAGCAAATTTTCAGAGCACTTTTTTTCCTTTAGGTAAGTCTGGTAGCATTGGAGATGAGCAGTATATTAGTTAACAGACCATAATTCTCAGCTTTCTTAATTGTGACTAAGCAGATATTAAAACATGCTACAGACCTAATGGCATACGATTGCTCTAAAAATATCTTAAGATTGTTCTCTTAGAGAAGTCTCTGAGGTTAATTCTAAATTAGGCTATAAAAGCTACCAGAGTGTTAGGGTTTCTCAGCCCACTGCATGGTAATAATTTTTGCTTCTACGTTCTTCTGCAATACAGCTGTGAATTTCGCAGCATTTAAGTACCATGAAGTTATGGCTATACAAATAAATGAAACTGTGCTGGGAAATTATCTTGGACACAGGAACCTAAATACTCTATTGCATTCAAGTACTGGAATAGTTCCTGGCAAGATTTTTGTCCTGTACTAACTTGAGTCCTTACTAATAATTGCTCAGCACTGTTTGGCAATTAGGAATAAATCAAAGATGGTTCCCAGTAGGCTATTTGGGTGTAACATCTTTCTCTCCACACATACAGCTTAATGAAAATTACTGCTTAATAGTAAGGGTATGGCCTGCTTCTTTGTCAGGGAGCTTTTCTGTTGGAGAATTGTTATAGTTACGTACTTTTCTAATATAAGATGTAGCTCAAATTCTTCAATTCCCTGATGGAAAATTTTGCATGCAATAAGAAACTGATGCTTCCCTTTGAGGCCATGAATGCTGGAAATCTTCCTTTGTGTGCTCGTCATTTGAGTTATTATCATGCAATCTGTTGGTGCCTGACTAAATCTATTCTGGAGAGAACAACGCGCTTTATAGTTTCTCTCCAACAGAGTAGGATTCATTCTGCTCTGAGATACTTGCAGTATCTCTCTTAGGCTGTCCAATTTCTGTTCTGCTTTGCATTCTTGATAAAGAGCGCCTGTCTAGGTCAGTTGGTTCTCTGGGTAGCTCACACTGTATACTTTAAACTGACATTGTTACCAAAAAAAAAAAATCTCATGTTTCCTCCTTCCACTGTATCCTTCTTTGGTCTGGTGCAAGAATTTGTGGTTGCTAGGTAAAAATGAACAGCAAAATGACTTGGTTTAAAAGTAGCTCATGGGGGAAAAAAGTAAGTATTTAAATGTATGTGGAGATGTGTCAGTTTGAAACTTAGTACCTGCAAAAACAGTTGTTTGCCCTTAGTGTAATGGGGTTTGAAGTGAACAGCTGGAGGTGAGGTGGCTGGGACTGCAGGGCCAGTTTCCAAGCATTGCAATTACATGGGAAGTTGGCTCTGATCTTTAATCGTTTGAATTCTGTCTAAATTGGGTGACTAAAGTAGTTGGCACTATAGATGCTGTTATTGCTCACTTGATTGCTTCAAGGTTTTAGAGATACTTGTATAACCCTTGTAATACTTAACATATAATGGTCTGTAAGTATCTGTATCTCTGACTCATAGAATCTTCTGTAGTAATGAGTTGATATGAAGTAGCAGATAGTAATTACAGGTGTTACAGAAACAGATGTGACAAGTGAGAGAGCAGTTGTCATAAAACTTGACTGATGCCTGGGGGCATACAGAGCAGCACTGAACATTGCAGGTTGGTTAAGAGTGGATTTCTAAATATCCTGTATTTCTTTACAGCAAATTACTCATGCCCACAACACAGTATCTAACTTCAAGAGATTCCATGGCCGTGCATTTAATGATCCTTTTGTTCAGAAGGAAAAAGAAAAGTTGAGCTATGATCTGGTTCCTATGAAGAATGGTGGCGTTGGAGTAAAGGTAAATTTGCAGTGTGTCTTTTTGGATTTTATAGCTGAATTTAGAAGTTTACTTTTCAGCACCCAGTCATGAAAATATGGGCTTCATTTAATTACTATTAAGGTTTTCTTTAACATTTATGTTAAAGAGCTCTTGTATGAATAGATAGCTTTATCTTTAAATAGTGGATGTTAACGATCAAATTAAGGTTCATTTGCAAGTAATTGCTGAAATGTGAGCTTCTCTGTTGGCAAATTGTACATCCAGCTCAAGCATCCTGGCAGAAAAACTGCTAAGATAATTACAAGGTCATATGGTTTTACTTCAGAGTATTAACCTTTCTGTCCTCCTTATGTGGAATGCATTGCAACAGTCTAATTACATGGTTACAAAGTCTTTATAAAGTAGTAGGAACTCCTCTTTAGAGTAATTGCTATGAATGTGTGAGACGTGTTTGTCTTCAATGGGCTGCCTGGTGTAAGTTACTTGCAGCAGATGTTTAATAGCAGTTTGTACCACACTGCAGGTTTGACTCTTGCTTGCATTTCAAGCAGTTTGCTGATACTTTCCTAGACTAGGAAAGCTTTTCCTAGACTAGGTGCAGTTAATAACACTCTATTTGCTTACAGAAGTATATAAAAATGTTGATAATGGAGACTTGCTGGCATAACAGATGCTGCTGCTTCACTAATTAAGACCTTATCTTAGGGCTGTGCATTTGGTTTGCTGCTTTTTTGCACTTGATCTTGTGCCTCAAAACTTCAGTATACATCAGGCCTAGGTAATGAAAAGATTACAGAAGAGATTACACGTTAGAATTCTGCCTGGGAGAATAGTCAAGCTTTACAAAAGAGATTTTTTTTTTCTTATGCTGTTTGTGGCTTGTGAGGTTAACAGATTCAGACAGAAATTGATATTTTCCTTTAATTACAATATGTATAGGAGTCTTAGTATATGAGAGAGTCTGTTATTGGGAGAACAGTGCTACTTGGTATTTCTTTTTTGTTGTCAGGCTGTTCAGAGAACAAATTAGTGTTTTTCCTAGAGTCTATTATTGGGAGAACAGTGCTACTTGGTATTTCTTTTTTGTTGTCAGGCTGTTCAGAGAACAAATTAGTGTTTTTCCTATTTAGCTGTGGTTAAAAAGTTTTAAGAACTGATTCAGTAAGACTGGTATGTATAGAGAACAAATTTTCTATTAAAACTGAAATACTTAACTGGACTGATGTGAATAAAAGGAATAAAAGGCAAGTGCTTTTTTTTTTTGTCAAGACTCAACTGTTCATTCATATCATCATCAGAAAAATGGTGATTCCAGAATAATTTCTTGGTAAGGAAGCAACAAATAAACTTTTTGCTGAGCTTCATCTTAAGCTTTTAGCTGTTTTATGTGCATAGATGTACTGTTGTTCTGCAGTTTTTCCTTTCAAGCACTCTTCACATATTTGAGCAAAAGCATGTCAGAAGAAAATAGTCAGCAAGTAACTCTGGACTTTTTTTGCAGTTGGCAGCAGTTTAAAATTTGTTATTTTTAATTTTTTTGGCATAATACTTTGTGACCATGTCTAGCTTTAGTTATATTTTAGACTTGTGTCACTTCTTAAAACACTTCCCTAGACATTTCCTTGATCTATAGAGTTGATATGGTTCTTGATGTTTTAAGTCTGAAAATGGAATTAGTGCTTCTGTAGACATTCAACTGGGAAATTAAATTGTAAAGGAAAGTTCTATAATGAAATAATTAAGCATGTCATGATTGATAGCATATTAGTCAGCAGTATATAAAAAAACATTAAATATAAGTAACTTTTCCTCCGGTTGAACTAATGGAATTGTTTTACCTCTTTTTTTCTATCCAGGTCATGTACATGGATGAGGAGCATATCTTCAGTGTAGAACAGATTTCAGCTATGTTATTGACTAAATTAAAGGAGACTGCAGAGAGTAACCTGAAAAAGCCAGTAACAGACTGTGTTATTTCTGTAAGTAATTGTAGTGCACAGGAACATCATGTCTTTTAACTTCAGCTATTGAGGGCATTTTGTTTCTATTCATGTAGTGTGAAAAAGAACACTGCATAAGCACTTACAAAAGGATTAATCCTAACTAGCTTTAGAGCTTTTGGCTTTAAGAAATGCCAGGGCTGCTTTCATATTCTGGACTCCGACCCATTTCATGAACTCGTTTTCTTGGAGATGTCTGAACTTTCAGACCCAGAACATTTCTGTGATCCAGGTGTATATCCTTCTGCTGCAGCTTGTTTCCATGACTAAGAACAGTAATTACTCATTAAAGACATCTTTGTTTATCAAAGTTTGCCCTCTGGCAGCTGAAAACCTGAGTTTCTGTTCTGTTTATGTTCATCCTCTCAGTGAGGTTTTTTTTTCAATTTATGACTACAGAAAATGACCTCAGATAAAGAACAGCCATTCCATTGTAAAGCCTGAGTATAAAGTAACATCTGCTTCTGTGTCCTCAATGACTCTTTGAAAAGTCTGTTTCATGTTGCATCTAGGAATGCTTAGTTCTGTTAAGAGAAGAGTTTGTTCTCTAGTGGATACCTGGAGAGTACTGTCTTCTAATGGTGTAGTTTCTGTTCCTGGGGACATTAGAGGTCACTGTCCAATGCTAATGCTAGAGATCTGTAGCAAATTTTCAACAACGTATTTCTTCAGAATCTCTTGCTGCTTTTTGGCCAAAACAGATTCTTTGTTTGTTATCCCTTATTTCTTTGCACCTCTCACATCTGTAATGTTGTTGTAGGGTTTTTTTTCCCCACCCTCTTTAGTTTCTTGGACAGGAATACATTACTAATTCTGATTACGCTTATTCCATGTCTGTGTCTCCATAATGCCCAGTTTCATTTTATGTATCAGTAATTAATGTTCCTAGCATTTGTATACAAATAACTCACTCGTTTCTTTCTAGTGTGTGCTCATGTAAACTAACTGATACTTGTTTAATTCCATCTCAGCTTGATTGAATAGAATATTTGAAGTCTCTATTCAGTACTGTAGTTTCATGTTAAGAGTTGCGGTGAGCAAGTGTATTCCTCAAGGGGGATGAATAGGTAGAATTTCTAAATTAATACCTTCACATAAACAGTGCGATGTCTCATTTTATGGAAATAACTTCCCATTCTCACCTTCTTTCTTCAGGTTCCATCATTTTTCACAGATGCTGAAAGGAGGTCCCTTCTGGATGCAGCTCAGATTGTTGGATTAAATTGTCTTAGGTTAATGAATGACATGACAGCAGGTAAGTAGGGTAAAATAACTGTTTCTGCAAATGAAAGGAGTGATAGAGGGTCCATTTAGTTACTCTAACAAGGTTGACTTGAAAAATAAGACATGAGACAAGCATTCTAAAAACTTGTTGCTTTTCTCTTGATTTACAGTCCTTTATCTTAACGTCTTCTGTGTGAAGAGGTATAAGAGTTGAAGCTTTAGTTATCTCCCTAAGTACTTATTTATGAGTCACCACATGTGCCTGGACTATTTGTCCATTTAGTATACTGTCCAGATTTCATGGAAGTAACCTTATTGATGCACAGTTGACGAACTTAGGCAATCTTAAACAAAGTTCCTTGATTAAGTGTCAACACTTAAACATTTCCAAGGCTTTTGTCAGCATAACTGTGGTTTTCAAACCCAAAAAGGTGATTCATCTGCTAATCTGCTCAGAACACTGAAACACTGACAGCATATTGCAGTGTGCACTGGCAGCCCAGAAAGTCAGCTGCATCCTGGGCTGCATCAAGAGAAGCGTGGGCAGCAGGTCGAGGGAGGTGATTCTACCCCTCTACTCTGTGCTCATGAGACCCCACCTGGAGTGCTGTGTCCAGCTTTGGAGTCCTCAGCATAGGAAGGACATGGATCTGCTGGAATGGGTCCAGCGGAGGGCCATGATGATCAGGGGGATGGAGCACCTCTCCTATGAGGACAGGCTGAGAGAGCTGGGGTTGTTCAGGCTGGAGAAGAGGAGGCTTCGGGGAGACCTTTAGTGGCCCTTCAATATCTGAAGGGAGCCTACAGGAGAGCTGGAGAGGGACTCCTTGTCAGGAAGTGTAGTGATAGGACAAGGGGCAATGGTTTTTAACTGAAAGACGGGAGATTTAGATTGGATACTAGAAAGACATTCTTTATTGTGAGGGTGGTGAGGCACTGGAACAGGTTGCCCAGGAAAGTTGTGGCTGCCCCATCCCTGGAGGTGTTCAAGACCAGGCTGGATGGGGCTTTGAGCAACCTGGTCTAGTGGGAGGTGTCCCTGCCCATGGCATGGAGGTTGGAACTTGATGGTCTTTAAGGTCCCTTTCAACGCTAACCATTCTATGGTTCTATGATTCTATGACAAAACCAAGATTTTATTTGGTCTGTCTTAAAATAAGCGTTCTTACCCTGCCTTCCTGCATTTTTCTATTTGCATTGAGAAAGCATTTGTTCCATGTTTTTAAATGCCATAGTAACTAGCATTTGTTACCTGGGGGAAGGATTTGGAAGTAGAGGTCTGTACCAGAAGACAGTTACTTTTCTGGTCTGACTGCTGCTCTTGCTGCCCACATTAGTTAGATAAGTAGGGAAAAGTTTACTTTGGGAGAATGTTCCATGAGAGCATTTTTGGTGCACAGCAGATGGATTCATGCTTTTTGAATTTATTTTTTTTAAGGAGTAAAACAGTCTTAAATATGCATTGATGGATTGGTACCTTATGTTTTTCTAGAATCAGTTTCAGATGAGTATCTACATGGTGATGTATAGGATTTCTAGTAAATGTTGTTGTTTCATCAGTATTATGATCTTTGCGTTGAACACTGTATATTTGCACCTCATGAGGAGCGAATCTGACTGTATGGCAAAAGGCATAGATGCACAATGCTGTTTTCTAGTTTAAGCTTAATTCTTTGTTTATATAGCAAATAGTGCTACAGAGAATGTGTAGTAGTGTGAATTTTTGGTTTGATACAGTGTCCCATGTGCTTGGATTCCTCTGAGTTACAGGGAGTATACATCTCTAGAGTGACTGTGGAGAGAGGAGGAGGATGGATGAATATCAAATCTTCAGTTCTGTTTTCAAAATGTTTATGAATAAACTTTGTATCCATAAAGGAAAAAAAATAGTTTAGCACTCAAAAAAAGTGTTTTTTCAACCTTAACAGTCAAAAAGAGTACCTTACCAACCCCTTTCTGTATTGAAGCAGAAGTAATCCTTGACACTCGATTCAGAGATGACCTTTCATCATATAAGCCAATTAAAGACCTTGCCAGAAAGGCATTGTCACTTCCTTTTTGTTTGGCAGAACACATCAGCATGGTCTATGGCTGTGCAAGAACCTTGAGAGCTTTTCAGGACTTTTTAGCAAGGATCTTTAGAAGCTTTACCATTAGGATGAGAAGTCCCCAGAAGGGTAGATAGCTTTCATTCCCTTAGCAGCACCAGCAACTTTTCTTTACTGCGTTGCACATAGCATGTCTAATTTCTTTTTCCTTATCTTTCAAGGCTAGTGAGTACTATTTTAAATGTAAGAATCTTTAATCACATCTTTGGGGAAGTGATCCTGAGGTATAGTAGGGCAGAAAAGAAAAATTTTTTGGTTTTTTTTAGCAAAAGGCAAATTCTGCTGTGGTTTATCAAGTTTTGTTCATGAATTTATTTGTAGCTTAGAAGCAAAGGCAATGTGTTCCGTCTGCTCAGAAATACAAACTTTACGTGAATGAACAGACCAATATGCAATTTCAGTCAAATGTAGATCAATGTAACAGATACAGAAACTCTATTTAAAGAAATGTTTTTAACTACCTCTTAGAGACTGCTTGTGAGGGTGCAAAAACTACTTGTTTTTGTAGACCCCAAACAATCCATACAGATGAGAACGCACCAACTGCAGGGAAACTTTATTGGACATCAGAATCCATAGATGTCAAGTCTCTGACCAGTGGGAAACTTGACTGTCCTTGTCCCAGATGGTCTGGAAGAGGGAGTTGATGTCCCTTTCTCTTCAAGTGAGAGGACATCAGTGTGACTATAAAACGTTGCTTTTCAGAGTACGTGTTCCAGGCCTTCCTTGCCACCTTCTCTAATGCTCTGATTCTCTTGCCTGATAATCTGTCTGGTATCCTGGCTGTTATCTGCGTCTTGGCATTTTTTGTCATACACAAATATACATTCTGTCTCATGTCACAGTCTTAGCCTTTCCTGTGTAACCATGTAGCCAACCAAGACTCTAGGGTTTTAGTTATCTTCAGTTACTGCGTCAGCCTTCTGCCTAGTTTTGATGCTGCTATCCATCCAGAATGAATGCTGCAGCAAAACTGTGTTCTGTCCTTTGACTTCATTATCTTGTGTTTACGTGCCCCAATGGCTTCTGTTTTGATGCACTTAACAGACTGTCCCTGCCTGATATTCTGTATAGGTGAAGATTCTTCCCTTTTGCAGCATCTGCTGACCACTTACAGCATTCTCGGACAAAGACCTCCTTGTGCCTGGGAGATAGTCCTTGTAGATACAAAAGTGGATTTCAGTTTTGTTGTAAAGATGCTCTGGTTTCTTGATTACTATTGCAAAGCAAAAAAAAATAAAAAAAATAAACAGACCAAAGTGGAAAACCCCTGAATGGGATGATTGTTCCTTAGTTTTGCATGCTTAAACACTTACAGAGCATATACATGACTGAGGAAGGATGTTTTACTTCTCAAATCCTACAATATAACTAGTGGAATAAAGCTTCCATGTAATTAAGAGCTTGCATAGATGTATGTCTGGAGTTGTCTTGGTGCTCTTGATCCTATAGCTGGGGATGTGGTGACATGAAATTGAAGACTCACTAGAGATTGCATTGATAATATCTGACACTTATTTTGCAGTGGCTCTGAATTACGGGATTTATAAACAAGACCTTCCAGCTCCTGAAGAGAAGCCACGGATAGTTGTATTTGTTGATATGGGGCATTCTGCATTTCAAGTATCAGCCTGTGCATTCAACAAGAGTAAACTAAAGGTAGTGATATTAACTGAAAATAAAAGGATTTATGAGATACTAGAATCAAATGGCCTCTAAACCTACCTTGTTTTTAAAATTCTGAAATAATTTAATGCATATGGGAAATGGCAACAAGTCAAAAGGTGAACATTTTTCAGTGTCCTTCGTTTCATTAGGATGGTTTCAAATAGAGGCTGTAAATTCCTTGCAATACACCAATGTACGATATGCAGTACAACTGCTATGTTTTAGTTTTTTTTATCTAAATGGATGGGTGTGTGGGTTAAAATTGTGAATGCTTAAGATTGTCATTTGGCTACTTAGTCTTACTTCCACTGTAAATGTGAAGAGCAATTTTTGGCTCAGGTGGTTGATTGAGGTACTTAAGTTTGTACAATGGAAGATTGGCTGACTTGTCCCCAACCTTTTTGAAGCAAAGGCTTGCTGATGCTGGAGGACTGCTATTCCATTTGATTTTTTCTGAGTGTAAGACTGAATAATTGTTTTCTTTCAAACCAGGTACTTGGCACAGCATTTGACCCTTTCCTAGGTGGAAGAAACTTTGATGGAAAGCTAGTGGATTACTTTTGTGCAGAAATAAAAGCCAAGTACAAACTAGATCCAAAAACTAAAGTTCGAGCTCTTCTTCGTCTGTATCAGGAATGTGAGAAGCTAAAGAAACTGATGAGTTCAAATAGCACAGACATTCCCCTAAACATTGAGTGTTTCATGAATGACACTGATGTATCTGGAAAAATGAACAGGTGAGTTCTGTACAAGACAGGTGATTCCTTTGGCGGTCGTATTTTGTAAGTGTTTCTTCCTATGTTTAAAGAAACTTACTGTGCTAAATTTCAGTGCAGCTGCTGAATAGCTGTGGCATTTTGGTAATGCTAGAATAACTAAGGCTGTAAAATATAATGTTCAGCTACCTGAGCAATGTTTCAGTGTAATAACATGTGCTTAAGAGGCTTGGATGTTTTTTGTAGAATGACACATCCTTAAAATCATGGATTGATGTATGAAAATCAGACTGGGGAGGGGAGGGAGGAGGGAAGGCAAGGGATGGCTGCCTATTTAGGCTGCCTGCATATTTTAAGTAACTGAAATCGCATACTGCTCTTCAACAATTGAAGCTTTGTTCCTTTTTTCTGTTCTTACCATACTGTGGATATTGGCAGAGAAATGGAGGACAGTAAGTGGTGCTTATGGGGAATGACATGATTATGACCCGAGTGTAAATGAAGTCTGTGCGTGTCTCTTTCTCTTGCACACATTCAGAGGCACAACTTAATTTGCAGTCACTGTTAGTCCTGTAACTACTGCCAAGAGTATTTAGGCAATGTTTTTTCATTGTAAAGGAAGCATCACTGTTGTCTTTATTCTTATCTGTAACCTTTCCTGGTAGGCAAGTATATAGCACCTGCCCAAACAATGCCTTTATCTTATTTAATTACACTGGTAGCAGCAGAGTAGGAACATTTGTAAGCTGCTGTTCATGTACTGCCTTGTCTATGGTTGTCACTTCAGCCTACTCACCAGGGTTTAAATCTCTTCGCAGTGTAGTTAACAGACCTGGGCAGCATCAGTTTGGAAGCAAGAATACCAGGAAATCTTAGTGGTGGAATAGGCATTTTTTGGTTAATTGCGTTTTCTTTCCTTAGGTCACAATTTGAAGAATTGTGTGCTGACTTGCTGCAAAGGATAGAGATGCCTCTGCTCTTGTTAATGGAACAAACACAACTGAAAGTGGAAGATGTAACTGCTGTAGAGATTGTAGGGGGAGCAACACGCATTCCTGCTGTCAAAGAGAGGATTGCTAAATTCTTTGGCAAAGATGTCAGTACAACACTGAACGCAGATGAAGCTATAGCTAGAGGCTGTGCTTTGCAGGTATAGTACTGGCAGCACTTTCTTGAAGAATTACCCAAGCAGTTATGAGGAATGGCACAAGTGGTCCATTTTAAAGCACACAAGGGAACATACATTGTTCACTGGGTCTTTTTATGGGACTGTGCTATTTAAAGCGTCCAGAGTACTCCTCTGGTACAGTACTTTACTGAAAATGCTGATGCTGGGTGTATTCTATAAGCAAGCAGTCCACTCCAAAAGAACAGGATCTAGGCATCTTTAATGAGAAAAATTTAAGTTGCTGTCAAGCTGAGGGAAGAGATTTTTAGTCAAAGTGTACGAGAGCCCAAAACACTGCACCTTTGCGTTTTCTGGTATCCAACTTTCCATCAATGTGAAACAGACTTTTATTCTGTCTCCCCTCATTTTTATAGTTTCCAGCTGGTGGACTGTATTTTCACAAGCAAACTTCTCATTCTGCCTTTTCTTCTTTACTCATTCTCTTATTTCACCCTCTCTTCTTTGACTTGTTTCTTTACCCTGTCTCAATAATTGCTTTCCATCACTAGCAATTAGTTGTCTCCAGGGAAAGAAGCAAAACCTGTAAGATAAACACCACTTCTTGTAGGACTAAGTAATGCAGCACTTCCATTCTTAACAGTCCTGATACTCATTTAGATATACCTTTTTTCACAAGCTATGGCAAGGCTAGGGCCAAAAGACCTGCTTACCCAAAGAGTATAAATACTTCTTTATGAGATTTGTTTTCTTATCATTTCCATTGAAATCAGGACATTACCTAGCTCTGTTTTAAAGTCAACACAGTTCTCTTTTTCCATTGAAATAGTGAAATTTGCCTAGCTCTGTTTCAGTAAAGTCAAGACAGTTCCCTTTCTCTTGATGAAAGGTGTTTAGCTGTCTGGGTGGGTGGAGCAGAGCAGTTAACCAACTTTAATGCATATCTTGTTTTTTGTTTAGTGTGCAATTCTTTCTCCAGCTTTTAAAGTGAGAGAATTCTCTGTGACAGATGCTACACCATTCCCAATATCTCTGTTGTGGAACACAGAAGCAGAGGACACTGAAGGGTAGGTAGCTCCAACTACAGTTCTGTGAAGCTTTTGGCCTTCATAATTCAAGGAAAATGTTCTTGGTTGCATTTAAATTAAGGTTTTGGCAAGCTGATGGAGAAAACCTGTAGATTGCGTGCAAGAGATGGTTGACAGTGGAGTAAAGGCATGTGTTGAAATTTTAACCATAGCTTCTCATGTGTTAAAAAATGAAGGTTAAAGTTGTGATTGAATGAGCCACCAGCCAGTGGTTGCATTGCCCTTATCTGGTTGTCAGGTTTTGGAATGCAAAATGAACTAGAACAACTGCTGGATCCTGATCCAGCTTTTCCTTTCTGGCTGCTTTTTACTCAAGGTGTTCCTAATATCTGTCTGTATTCCTATTTTAGTAGGATCTTTATGCACTGTGTAAATATTGTGAGTTTACATAGATAATATTTGTCTGGCTGAAAACACAAGAAAAGATTTAACTTTTAAGAGTTTTGTAGAGAAATTTCTTGCAATTGCAACGTCTTAAGACACTGACCTCTCTGCTGTTAACTGCCACACCTTTGGGAAATGCAGTTGCTGTCTAGAATGTAAAGAGGTCCGAGTTGAACTTTTGGGTAGTTTAGAGTTCTATGGGGATCTGTTCATACCTTTCTCAGTCTTTGTAATTCAGCCTTTTCTTTTTTTCTATCTTCTGTGGAGATGCAGAACCTAATTGTTCTGTCACGTGCTTCCAAGAGCAACCTGTGAGTTTGCATTCTAGGTGAAGCTTTATTTTCTCACTTTTAGGTCTTTAGATGAGATCCTTCTATAGTTAGGAGACAAAACTTAGTTGGAAATTAGAATCAGACTGGCACAATAGCGGACAGACGCTAGAGGAAGAACATAAAGCTGGTTGTCTTTCTGTCATATCAAGGAATGAATAATAATCTGGTGTCAGGCTTCTCATCTGAGCCACAGAGTAAATGAGTAATGAATTAACAGGTCTATAATTAGCCTTTTGAGACTAACTGAGGAAGGGTGCAAATTATGATTTAAATTATGCTTATCCAAGCTCAGAATAATGTCTTTACAGGAAATAAATTCTGGAGGTCTGCTGATAGTGTGTCACTGAATTGCCACCTGCATCTAACATTTACTTGCTTCTGAGACTCAAAATTAGTGGAATAGGACAATTTCCCATTACAGTACACAACAGTAATTGGGTTTTTTCCTTACAGTACAGTAGTGAATTGTCTTCCTTGGAATTGTTCAGAAGGGTAAATGTGTCAAGACATGGTGACATTCCTGTGAAGAGTTGTGACCCTAGATCAAAGCCTTTCAGCTCAAATACTCTGCTAAAAGTGATGTTTTTCTCTTCATTATAGGGTTCATGAAGTGTTCAGCAGAAATCATGCAGCACCTTTCTCCAAGGTTCTTACGTTCTATAGGAAAGGTCCATTTGAGTTAGAAGCTTTTTATTCTGATCCTAAGGGAGTCCCATATCCTGAGTCAAAAATTGGTAAGCAATTAATTGTCCTGGGAATGGTGTTGTCTTACATTGTTTGGTCTTAAATCAGTTCTGTAACTTTGTGTTACACTACGGCTGTATGACATGTATTTAGTTTTTTGTGTCAGGAGGACTCAATTTTCAATTCTCCATTCCATAGGTAACAGAATTTGGATTTTTTTTTTTATTTTTCTGTATTGTAAAGCTGCTTCAGTCCAATGAAGAAATGAGGGGAAACTATAGCTGAGTGCCCCAGACTAGAATGGGGCTATCACTACAAAACGTAACTTTTAAACTTTTTAAATCTGCTTATTGCTAAAGCAAGGCATAAATAATTGAAAAAGTATATCCTGCACATAAACTTAAACACATCTTGAGTAACTAGTTGTGTTTTCCTATACTTTCTGGGTTTGACATAACGCTGAATAAGTTTTTATCAAGGCAGCCTGAAATAATGGCAGCTACAAGACTACAGTATTGATTTGAATTGTCTAGGTAACATTTATAAGCAGCTCTTTCATCCTTTTTGATAAATTACAACATTGACAGTGTTGACACTTACAAAGACCCTACAATGTGATTAGTGAGAAAGAGATTATGATGGTAAAGACAGGACAATTAAATAATTGCTCTTGAGTTCTAAACATGCAATTAATGTTGTATGTTTGCATGAAAAATTAAGATAAAGCTATTACTTGTTGCCAAGTAATTGCTTGGTTTTGTTAGAATGTTCAACTTTTTTTTCCCCCAGAGTCGTAGAAGAAATGGCAGTTGTATTGTCAATATTTAACCAAAGTTCGTCCTGTTGCTTAACAATGCACTTAAAATACAGTGTCATTAGAATTTCAGTGTTAAATATAAGCTTTGTAAATATTCTTTAAATGGGTAGAAGAATAAAAACTTTTCCATCTGATTTACCAATATTTCAGCTAATGCTTAGTGCACTACAAAGTTACCAAAACCTATTATGCAAACTGAAAAGGTCAGTTATTTTCTCTACTTCAAAGCAAATCATGTGGTTGTTTCACTGAGAGTCACAAAGTTCGAATACCATATGTCTTAGAAAACAGCACAGCATTTTGTAGTTACAGAAGCAGCAAACTTAGTTTCATTTTAACTCTTACCATAAAGACTGGTGGTGGGATGTGTGACTGTTCAATTTATAGGGTTTTAATGAATAAGAAGATGTTAAACTGCTCTTTTGCAAACTAGTAAGAATAGAGCTGAAAATCAAACTGTTTTCAGCTCAGTCATGGATTAACTCTTTGCTCAGAACAGAGTTACTAGTAGTCCTAATAGGCGAGTCAGTAGTTGCGATAAGACTTCCAAAAGGGAGGACAGGTCACAACTCCAGTATTACTGGATTTACAAGAGAAGGGAGCATTACATTCTTTAGCCTGTAAAGTAAGCAGGTAAAATGCATAGTGTTTAGGTCTTTTGATGAAGGGATTGTGTGTGCAAGCATCTGTATAACCAGCCAGTGATGAAATCAGTGAACTTTGCAGCTCTACAAGCATCGTAATCTCCAGGTCACTGTTTTGGTGATAGACACATAACTGTGTAGTAGGCAGGAAAAATGTCTGCTCTTAACGTCAAGGAAATCTGATTCTTTGTATACTGTTAAACTAGTTGTATCTCTATTTTAGTTCCTCAGTGCTTGTTTCAAGTATTACGGGAGTTACAAAACAGTTGCATTCTGCCCTAGAGTAAAAGGTAATAGTGGACTTACTTAAATGTTAGAAGCTGAAAGGAACGCTTCGAGAAATGCTGTTTCTGTGTTGGGTAGGAACTTGTATTATGAAGACATACCACTGAATGTTGGCATTAGACTAAGTCTTTCTGTTGTTTTCTCATCCCATTATAGCATCATGGATAGCACAAGTAAGGGGGAGTAAGCTTTTAGTTTTGTATTTACTCTATATTACTAGCAGCAGGAGAATCTACCATAAATGATGAAAATAGACATTCTCCCTTTCAGTTTGTAAGGTAAAGTTAAAAGCAGCATACTTTGGGGTGGTTTGGTTGGGGGTTTTTTTTTGTAGTATTCATTTCATTTTGAGGACCATGAAATTAGCACAGAGGCTTCATCGAATATTTACAAAATGCGTCCTCTATGAAAGTGGGAGGTGTTTTCCTGGCTCTGTTTAATTCCACTGTGTGAGTATTGATTCCTTTGGTTTTAGGTAGGTATGTTATCCAGAATGTGGCAGCGCAGAAAGATGGAGAAAAGTCTAAAGTCAAAGTGAAAGTCCGTATCAATACTCATGGCATTTTCAGTGTGTCCACTGCATCCATGGTAGAACCAGTCAAAAGTGAAGACAGCGAAGATGTTGGTGTTGAGACTGAAGTGGAATGTCAGGAGCAGAGGCCTATTGAAAACTCAAGCGATGTAAGTTGACCTTTCTTGTGTGTGAATGTTCTTATGATGAAAGTGTTTTGTTGTTACATACTCTGGAGGAAAAATACCACCTTCAAAGCAAGTAAAATGAGGTTAATTGAGATGTGTATAGCTGTCAGGAAATATAATGTCTTTATATCAAGAAGAGGAGAAAATCTATGCTGTCTTGAAAGTGTGTGGATTTCAAAATCAATTACTGGGCAAAGTACCAAATAGCAGCAGGTGGGTTGCTTGGGGGTGGGGTTGTGGGCTGCCATAGTTATCAGACTATTCCAAATAGGAAAACTTGGCTTGGATTATTATTCATACATGTTCTTTGTGTTAAAAGGATTTGTGCATAGCCCTTTATGTTAAAAGTTTTTATCTTTTGAAACTTTTTGTGGAAGGGAAGGCTGGATTGTTTTCTCCAGCGTTGAAGGGGAGGGGAACACTGGGGAATAATGCAGCACTGTTACGGTGTACTTGATGTTTTAATAATTTTCTGAGGGGGAAAAAGAACTTAAAGCTATGACTCAATAAATTAAAAGCCACGTTTTGTAAGAGAAAGCGGTAGCGTGCGCACACACGCACACGAGTGTTATGCTGTAGGCCTGGCACTGGTACCATTTTCACTAAATCCTCCTGAACTCGCACCTAGTCTGTATCTCCGTTAGAAAAGCGTGTGTTTCTGCGTGTGCACAGATGCTTTGTAGGGCACTTTATACAGTATGTGTGTCCGAAGTGAAGTGCCCTATAACTTTATAACTTAAATACAAGTGCACATGCCTTCTACATCCTTTGTGCCTGGGCTTTCATTACAGAAAAATATCCAGCAAGAGAACAGTGAGGCTGGAACACAGTCCCAGGTACAAACTGATGGTCAGCAAACGTCACAGTCTCCCCCTTCATCAGAACCTCCCTCTGAAGAAAACAAAAACCCAGATGTCAAGAAAGTGAGTGACCCTTTAACTCTGTTGAAAATGTTATGCTCTATAATGGTGGCGTTTAAAATGGTAACATATTCCAGGAAAAAGTAAGGAACTTGGAGCTTGGAACCTTTTTCATTTTTATACCTTTTATATTGTGAAAAATAATGTATGTATCTCAATATTTTTTGCAAAATAATTACTGCAAGAAGTCTTTCTCTATTAATTCCCTGTCCCTTTATGAGCTGTTGTACAGCTAATTTATTTGGGTTGCAGACATTTCAATTTTTTTAACAGCTGTTAGAAGTCAAGCTTATTAGACCTGCTGAGAGAAGTTGGGATCAGGAATTCATAAACCTAACAGGAAATAATCTACGTGAAAAACATAGGCTTGCCTGATATTGCTAGTAGTTTGCTCTTTCGTCTGTATAAAATGAGAAATGTTCTGAGTTATAATCTTGCCACTGTCAGCATCACCAGTATAATGCTAAGCTACACATGGGCACTTCTGGAAAACCTGCAGATACACCATGTAGCTGAGAAACATCCTCCGTGTAGCTCAGTACTTAGACTGTAAGCAGACCAGGATAGGAGGTGGAGTCCCCAAAGGGAAATTTTATTGTGAAGATTCTGAAAGCTCACAGAAAATCTCTGCATGTTCTTCGTGTTAATGTTTCTTTCATCATAGTGCTGCTTCATCAGAAGGAAGTCAGGAAAATGATCTTATTTTTCTTCTCTCCAACTCAGACAAATGAGAAGAAAGGTGATCAGCCCCCAGAAGCTAAAAAACCCAAGATAAAAGTGAAGAATGTGGAACTACCTATTGAAGCTAACTTGGTTTGGCAGTTAGGAAAAGATCTCCTCAATATGTATATTGAAACGGAGGTGAGTTAGAGTGTGGTTTAGACGTCAAATGCAGTTATTTACCATTCATCTGCTTTTTAAGGCAACCCCTGATTTTTTTCTGTGACCCTGAAGTGTGGACTCTAATTTGCAGTGAGCTAATTAATACACAGTCCAGTTTTAACACATAATTGACAGATGTTAATCAGATTGAAGTGTTGTTTATAGCATCAGAGTACTAATCCATGGAATGACATCACAGGTTGGTTCAAGCTGTTGTAATCCAGAGAAAGGTATGCCATTTCTTCAGGTGAGGCCACTTTGTAGCAATGAGAATTCCAGCACTTGCATGAGTCAAAGCCTCTCGGAGATTAATGTGTTTTACAGGAGCTGTTTGAGCAGAGGTATTTTTATATTTAAATCATTATATTCTGTGGTTATACAGGGAAAGATGATTATGCAAGATAAACTGGAGAAAGAAAGGAATGATGCAAAGAATGCAGTGGAGGAATATGTGTATGAGTTCAGGGACAAGTTATCTGGACCATATGAAAAGTTTGTTTGTGAAAAGGTAAGTAATGGTTTCAGGAACATCTCTGAAAATATAAATACCAAATATCTGTTCTGTATTCTTTCATCAAGCTTTCTCATAGCTACCCTGGAAATAGGTGAAAACCATAACTCATTTGAATGATGTCTAGGACTGATCCAGAGTTAGGTTCAGGCTTAGCAAATAATACATATCCCTGAAAATAAATTTTATCACAAGTAGGAAGTTTTGATTCCAAATAAAGTTGGTGACTATAAGGAAAAGCTGTGTTGCTGTATCCATAACCAAAAACATGAATTAAAGCTGCACCTCAAGCATTGGCCTAATCATGGTCAAAAGGCTACAAATGCCACCTGTGTTGTAGATGTGTGTGTTTCCCAATTCAGAAGCTGGTGTGGTTTGTGTACACTTGATTAGGGAAAAGCTGCAGTAGAAATGTAATTTGTACATTGGAGGCTAAGAATTAATATGTATATTTACCAGTGTCCTTTTACTGCAAGACACAGAGTCAATTGATGCATATTTTGATGTTTGACATGATTTATATTGACACATAGGATCTGCAGGGATTCTCTGCACTCCTGACTGAGACAGAAGGCTGGCTGTACGAAGAGGGTGAGGATGAAGCTAAGCAGGTGTACGTAGACAAATTAGAGGATTTAAAGGTATGTCTGTTAGTATGCCCAAATTGTTTGGTCTGATATTTTGGAAACTTTGCGATATTAACGAATCATGTAACACATAGGAATTACTTTTTCTAGAAATTAGGTACTCCAATTGAAATGCGCTATCAAGAAGCAGAAGAACGACCGAAGCTGTTGGAGGAACTGGGACACAGGCTCCAGTATTATGCTACAATAGCTGGGGAATTCAGGAATAAAGTAAGTGGCCTCAAAATACCTTTATTTTACCACCTAGTGTTCCACTGAGGCTCACCAGCTGGCAGAAGCTTCAAATTCACTTTCAGATGAGCTGCGATCTGCTGTTATATAGGTCACAAGTTTAACACCGCAAATGTTTCCCAGTCCTCAAAAAAATCTCTCCTAGTGTGTCATATCTTGATACTTGATACTTCTGGATGTTTTCAGGCCAAAAAGGACATTCTTACAAAGAGTGAGGGTTAGACTTATGGTCTGAATCTTGACCTTTTAAAAGCTAATCTGACTCTCTTTAGAAGTGTGCTCTTTCTCCAGTTCTCTCGGGAACAAGAATTGTGCCATGATGAGAAGCATTACTGTAAAAGCTACTCAAGATAAATTTAAACATCTAGCCTTTTTTATTATATATGGGTGTTTGGGGTTTTTTTTGTCATTGATATTTGAAGATTACTTTCTTGATAAGAGTTCCTGCCTTATGAAAATTTCCTTCTTGGGTTTCAACTTAATGAGTTTTAATAGGGCAGCTTGCAATGCTCAAACTAATGCAGTTTGAAGTTAAGATTTGCATCAGAAACAATTGTCCTCACAGCTATAGATTACAAATTTGTCGTTAAGTGAAGTTCTTCTGTAATATTAGAGAGTCTTGAAATAACTAGCATCATTGAAAGTAGTACATTTAAGACCTGAATCCATATTTAGAATTCATAACCAAAATCATAGGTTGAGTCGCTGGGTGTAGGTCCCTCTCCTGCTATCAGGTAGTTGTGTAACTCTGACATGCAGGGAATGCTCTTAAAATTGAACAACTGATCCTGTCCCTTTCTGTGAACAGCAGAATTGCAGTCTAAATTATAAACTATCTTGGGCCCATGTAAGACTCTCCAGGAGGGAGGGGATTTATTTTTTTATCAGCCTTGTTAAGAATGTTATATTTTATGTGACCTGTCTGTGAACCTCTATTCCCTCTGTGAACTAGGTTTCCTGTTTGGTTATGGGGCAAAGGAAGCTTTATTTTGGCATCTGTCTTGTCTCTTGCTGTAACAGATCTGGCTTATAGCCAACTTCTATTTATTTTTGAAAATTCAGTAAAGATTATAAGTTGTGAATAATTGGGATAGTCTCATTGGCATAACTTGATGACAGTAAGCTTGACATCATTAACTAATACAAAACATTTGTGTTTGGGCAGGATGAGAAATACATCCATATTGATGAAATGGAAATGATGAAAGTAGAGAAGTGTGTTAGTGAAGTGGTGGAGTGGATGAATAATGCTGTGAGTGCACAGGCTAAGAAGAGCTTGGATCAGGATCCAGCTGTGCGTTCAAGTGAAATTAAGGCAAAGCTACAGGTAAGTTCCATAAGAAACTAATTTTAGAGGCTGGTGCTAGGCTGACAGCTGTCCTCCTCCTTCTCCCCCAATTTCATCTTACTGCTCCAGTGTTCTTAAAGGGTAGCTGAAGCTGGATCAGGAGGAGATTCAGTAGAAAGTGGAGTAGCTCTACTATACTCTGTGCAACTCTGGGGAGCTTATTGACATTTTATGTCTGTCAGTCACCTAAAAAACTCGGGTTGTTTTTGCAGTGTTACTAGTAGGCACAAAATCGACATGTGAAATCCAAAATATTAAGTTGAAGAACTTTGCCCACAGAACTTCAGAAGGTAGACTGGTTAATTAATGTAAGGGTACTTGTCAGTAAGTCTTGTCGGTTTCTACTCTGGAAACATACAGAAGCAAGTTTTAGTCTTTTGGGCACAGGACTCTTCATGGTAGTGAAGCTGGTGATTCCTTAATATATTTTCTGACCACATCTTTTCCCTTTCTTTTAGGAGTTAAACAATGTCTGTGAGCCTGTTGTGACACAACCAAAACCAAAAGTTGATTCTCCTAAGGAAGAAAACCCATTAAATGAACGGGGTGATTATAAAAATGAAGACATGGGAGAAGATGACAAAAATTCTGAAATGCCTCAACAAAATGGTGAATGTCATCCGAGTGATCAAAACCCTGTTAGCATGGACTTGGACTAAACCACTGCACTTGCAGCAAGTTATTTCATCCCATGACAGAAAATATTTTTGCTGTCGTATGTGATGGGGGGTGGGAATGCATTATTTTGGGAACTATTTATATTTTTTTCTTAAGACTTGTCTGGGATATGTTGTGTTATGGGAGGAAGAATAGTAATAGTGTTGATCATGACTATCCTAAAAGGAAAATTGCCTTGGTAACTTTCAGATTCCTGTGGAATTGTGAGTTCATACTAAGCTTCTGTGCAGTATTTAACCATTTGCATCACTAAAGATGAAAAGAAGCCCTTGCTCTGAAATATACTGCTCCTTCAAAAGGTTGTAATCAAAACCTGCGTAGGCATTTGTAGATGCCAAGGTAGTTTTCTTTCGTCTGGACATCTAATTGGGTATGTCAGTAAAAAGCCAGTGTCTGTCCCATTCAGAAGGATTTCTTCTGGAAAGTCCTTATGTTCTAAGGTTTTTGATTATTGCAATCCGAAGCACTTATCAGGTACTAAGATGGTGAAATGTGTTAGTAGCATGCAGAAACGCTTACGTTTCATCTCTTGCTAAACAATACATTTTTCATGTGGGGTACATAAAATGAAGGAAATGCTAATTCTGTTAGTGTTATTGTGAAGCTTTTTAATGAGCTTTAAAATAAAGTTCATTTTACTGGTATCTCCTGACTTGTTGGATTTAGCTGTTTTCAGTATTTCTGGTGTGTTGCCCCTCTCACGGTTTGTGACAGGCCATTGCTTTGGGTTCCTGTGCATGAGAATCATAAAAAAAAATAATCTTGCACTTAAACAGAACAGTTGTGCAGGGAGTTGCAAGTAGCTTGGCTGCTTAACGAGTTATGCCTCTCTTTGCTCCAGGAGTTGTACATACCTGAAAGAACCTGGAAACTTCACAGATGTTAAGGCATAGGACAAAATTTGTAACACAGAACCCTACAGTTTAGAGACAATCTGCACTTCAGGATAAGATGTTGAAACCTGATTGAATACTTAGGCCAGGCTCTGCTGCCTTTTGTTACAGACTAAATTGAGTGGTGAAATGAGATTTCAGTCCATTCTGCTGAGCAAGTGGCTCTTGTGAGACCTTTGGAAAGGTTTTTTAAAATTAAGAATTCCTCAACTAAATCTCTGTGGTCTATTGAAGAAGCTTATTTTTAGGTCCTTGGGAGCAGGGAAGGATGCTGAAAGAAATTGTATCCTCTGCTTTAGACATCAAATTATACTAGCAAGTCAGGCACCTTGAAGGGAAGGATTTTTCTTGGAAGCGTATTCCAAAGGGTGTTATTTCTACTGATGCACTGGAGCATAAACCCCACACATCCTTATGTGACACCAGATGCTGGAAGATCAGTGTCACTAAATGCAAAGCGTTATTTTAAGGAGCCAGTGTGGCTCCAGCAGTATTTTGTTTGCAACAACAGAACCAAAAGGAGAAAAGAGAAATGAGTTCCCTGGAGCTGCTGAAGAATGAGTACAAGTGAGGGGGTGGTGCTTTTTAGGGCCAACTAATCCTATCCAGGGCAAGTGTTTTTTCTTCTACTTAGTGCTTTTAGCAGCACCCTAAGACTTCTCACAGCCATGGGCAGGAGTGATACTGCAGTGTGTGCAAGTTCCCATAGCAGTACCCAATTTTTTGCCTTGACTATAAGCAACTGGATTATCAAAATGCAAATCCCTGTTATTGGCTGCTTTGAACTTCCTGTTCTTTTATCTCTGCTGAGCCATTAGACAATCGTGTACAGTAGACAACACTAAGAATAGTTCAATTTTTCCATATCCTTTTCCTAGAGCTAAAGAATAGGAAGTCAGACTCAACTTCAAAACCATGTTTGCAGTGTGGAAGAGTGCTTCTGTGTTGATATTATACGCAAGAGTGGTAACCCCTCAAGGGTTAAGTTTCTGTAACAGACTACTGCTTGCTTAGATTACTGCTGAAATGGAAATTACGATTTTAACACTATAAAAGATATGAACTTACCTTACAAAACAAGTAGGATGCCATAGCAGGAAGCTTAGCCTGATCAGAGGAAAACTTTGTAGAGACATTTTACAGTAGAACTCTGTCAGAACTTCTAGTCCTGGTTCTACAAAAAGCAGCTTTACAGGCCCTGGAGTGATGGATTGTCATGTGTTCAGTTACCACTGTAGAAGGTACTGCTCTAATTTTCTTCTAATGAACCTTCATAAAAGGAGTCTGCACTGAGAACAGACAAATCTGGGTGGTTTTTTTTAGGTTTCTGGAACATTATTTCATAGCAGCTAATGGTGTGGTAAGTGATTGATCTCTTATGATTTCGTGGCTTATTTAAATTCTTACAGTGCTTGTGCTTTAACCTGAGAGGGGTAGGAAATGGAAGCAACAATAAGTGATTCAGCTTTTCCTCCTCTCCTCTCAATTTAATGAATTTTTAACCTTCTAATTTACCTTTTACCAGGCACATATAAAAATCATGTGTGTGTGTTTCCACTTCAATCTCAGCATCAGTCACAGGGAGGTGAGGATGTTCAGGATGGTAGTTTCCTTCATGCTGCAACACCAGAAGGACACTCAGCAGTGCAAGGCATAGAGTCATAGAATGGTTTGGGTTGGAAGGGACCTTTAAAGACAGGGGTTCCAACTCCCCTGCCATGGGCAGGGACACCTTCCACAAGACCAGGCTTCTCAAAGCCTCATCCAGCCTGGGCTTAAACACCTCCAGGGATGGGACATCCACAGCTTCTCTGGGCAACCTGTTCCAGTGTCTCACAGTAAAGAGTTTCTTCCTAATATCTAATCTAAATCTCTACTCTTCAGTTTAAAACAGTTTCCCCTTGTCCTATCTCTATATTCCCTGATAAAGAGTCCCTCCCTGTCTCTCCTGTAGGCCCCCTCTGGTACCTAAAGGGGCCTAAGGTCTCCCCGGAGCCTTCTCTTCTCCAGGCTGAACAGCCCCAACTCTCCCAGTCTGTCTTTGTAGGAGAGGTGCTCCAGCCCTCTGATCATTTTCTTACAAAGATCCTAGAAAAGTGTCTAGTATATATAAATATTTATTTCTTACCCAGAAATCTGTGTGAAGGAGGCAAGGAGGTCAAATCTCCACTAAAAATGTTTAAGGATGTGAGTAGAAAATGCTCAAAAAGTACTTACAGTGCCTTACTGGATCATAATTAGCCTTATTTTCATATATACATATTCCTTAACTGTCAGTATCTTGCCAAGATACCAGACTTGTTTTAAAAACAGAGTTATTCACAAAGTTTATTATCTCACAACATACATCAAATTTCCCTGAAACTTAATCTTGCTGTAATTGTGCATTTTAGGTGATTCAAGCTTACTGAAAATACATGAGATTTAACAGAACCTGCTGTATTTTACTCTTTTGAAAAAGCATAATGGAAGGTTTATTGGAATTAAAAATTGTGAAATGATGCATGTTCTGATAAATTATTTTTTTTAAAGTTTGATTTTTAAATATTTGAGGTTACTACTAAGAGCTTAGAACCACAAAAGGATAAGGACAAAATAAATTTAATTTTAAGATTTTACTTTTTATCTACCCTATAAGCTCTCATAAATCCTTGCTTTAGCACGTTTTGGTGGACTAAGTGCATAGGCTGAATGTTATTAAAGTTCAAATGGTGCATTTTAACAGTTGACCAGGTACCTTGCCCCTCAGTGAAATGTCCCTTCTATTATGACTGGTTCTCCTGTTTTTGTGATAGCTTTTACTTTCTACCTGGATGCATGTGATGAAAATGATGGAGCCAAAATAAGGTCATTTCTCTGGAGCACCAAATACAGTTGCTATGTATGTAATGTAAAGCTTTCATTTGTCAAACAGTAGTCTAATGCATCATCTCATGCTGAATTTCATCCTGAAATTGCAAAGACACACCCTAAGTACACGGTCTTGTTTCCACTGCTTGAGTTGAGGACTTGGAGGACAGAAGATCCTCCCACTTGCAGGACTTGTGGGTCTGTCAGTATTTTGTAGGGAACCCAGAGGTGTTTCTAGGAGGCAGGAGTGGAAAACTCCCAAGGCTCAGCCTGGCCAAAGGTCCTGGGGAGGGAGGGAAGGTAACCATGTGAAGGGGTGCACAAGAAGGACTCATCTCTCAGCTCAGGGTGATACCAGCTGTAAAGGTGGTAGGGAGTCCTCAGTTAGCTTGTGGGGAGAGGAGGAGCAGAAGGCAGGGTCACAACTTACATGTAGCAGAAAGCTCAAACAGAAAAAGGTGTCACTGTTCTAAACCAGCTGTAAAGGAAGGAGGAGCCTGAAGCATTGCTACAACTGATCTTTGGCTTCTGGCTCTTTATTGATGTGAATTGGGGCTACTGATTCTCTTAACTCTGTAGGTGAGGATACTGGACTGCCAGGTGAGTTGCTAAATTTGAGTGGAGGTATTAACTGTTACAGCTGAGCGCCCGATTACCAGGGTATCTGCTGCTCTGGTACATATAATGTTTGCATCCTACGTGTATATTTCTATATTTTGTATCTCCCTGTGATTAAGCCACAGCACAGCTCTTGGAAAGATATTCCAAAAATAAATAGATACATAGATTCATAGAATCATTTAGGTTGGAAAAGACCCTTGAGATCATTGAGTCCAACCATCTACCCTACTCTACAAAGTTCTACCCTACACCATATCCCCAAAACCACATCTAAATGACTCTGAAACACATCCAGGGATGGTGACTCAACCACCTCCCTGGGCAGCCTATTCCAATGCCTGACTAGTCTTTCCTAATGTTCAGTTTAAACCTACCCTGTTGGAGCTTGAAGCCATTCCCTCTTGTTCTAGAAGGGACCAGCACCAACCTCTCTACGGTGTCCTTTCAAGTAGTTGTAGAGAGTGATGGGGTCACCCCTCAGCCTCCTCTTCCTCAAACTAAAGAGTCCCAGCTCTTGGACCTTGATCAATCCCCCAAACTAGTATTGATTTCAGTGGATATTAATTCAGACAGTTTTCAGCTGACTTGTAAAAGTGGTGAAGAAGACCAAACTGCATAGAAGAAAATAGAATTTAAGCATAAAATTGCCACAGATTTTTTTGTGGTTGTTGTTAAAGAAGCATAATAGACATAATAAAACCTCTTAACATCTGCACTTTTAAATTTTGAACTGTTTTTAAAGCTGGCCCCTACTTCTTGCTGAAGGAAGTAAATTTTAAGTATTGTTTGACCTTGTTCTTCCTCCACAGAAAGTAGGATGCGTATGGGAAAATAGAAAAAGCCCAAAGGCATTCCCTGTGGAATGAAGCAACCCCATCCTGTCACTCAAATGTTGCCCCTAGTGATTTAAAGTACAGATGAAGACTAAACCAGAGGAAGCGAGACAGAACAGTAAAGGTCTAAACACTTAACCCAGGCCATGTATCTAAGCCGTAGGGGCTCACCCACCCATGGCTCCAGCAGCAGGGTGATTAGGAAAGGCCACTTTGGCTTCCTGCAGGTGTTTCTTCCCTGCACATCTGATGTGCTGTTTGCCTGCCTAGCCAGACCCCGGAGAGGAGCTGGGCCATCTATGGATGAGGACAGCAGGACTCTGTCTTCACCCACCACCTCTGATCTACCCAAGCAGAGGCAGAACAGCGGGTAGGTGCACAGGCCTACCAGGAAACCTGTGACAGCATCACTAACTGACACTGCCTGTTGTTAACCTCCACTGTCAGCAATGGCAGGTAGCTTTAAGGATCAATTTCAATGTATGGATGCTCATACCTCTTGGGATCCTGCTCCAGAGAATGGGAAGGTGAGGGATCACCCAAATTGAGATTTAGAAAAGGAAGTGAAGGATTGGACTACCGAGGGGCTGAGGGCACCAGCTTTCTCCAGCTGAGGAGCTCTGATGGCACGTACGGTCCCTGCACCCGGTGCTAATCCTGTTTGTGTTGAGGCACTGAGGCTCCAGGGAGGAGCAGACACATCTGAATGATGTTGAAGTAGAAATGGCACTATGAATGGCACTTTGGGTGATTTGAGAAGCGATCACTGCCAGCGACCTCTGGACCATGCAGAAGGCAGAGCTGAGGTTTCCCGTGCTGCCAGTGGGGATGGTAATTAAGAAACCTAATCATGTTGCCATTGAAAAGCAGCTGGCTACAGGCCTGTGTACTTTGTGGATATCTCCACAGCCCCAGCTGAGCTACATAAGACCATCCTTACAATACAACTGTGTTTATGTGAGCTTGTCAATGACACGTATCTACAGCAAAATAAAGAATAAATCTGTGACATCCCACATGATTCGCAGTAATGCACAGGTACGGGTCACGAGAGAAGGATGTGTCACCGAATGACGTTGCAAAGAGGCCACATTTTGCGCAGGGTCAAGCACAAACCTAACAAATGGAAACTAGGTAAGTGCCCCAGTAACGCGGTTTTAATGGAACAAAGTGTTAAGAGAGTTTTCACGCAGAGTGTGAAACCGACCCATGTGGGTAAATAGCTCCTACTAAACTGCAAGGATATGTGTGTCACAGGATGCTATGCCAAAGTCCTTGCTGAGATTTTGCTCAGTCCTTGCCTCCTACTGAATTCAAAGTAGGTTTGTCAGCATTTAGCCAATGGGCCATTAAATTGTTTTACTTGAAATGCTACACAGGGGCAAGCTTAGCCACGCTGAAAACAAGCCCCTGCAACACCAAGGACAGATTTATGAGAACGTACAAGAGGAGAAAAGAGATTAATGTGAGGGAGGAGAGGGGATTTTGATTTGTTTGGTTTGTTGTTTTTTCTTTATATAGCCACAAATCACAGGCAGGACTCTGCTCATTTAAATCCTTATTTTCTCTTATCGTGTTTGCTCAGACACACACACACACACACACACACACCCTCAAACAGTTTATCACGGTAGGAGCAATCTGTGTTACGTGTGTTGTGGTGGCTCCCACTCTGGATTCCCAAGGGCATAATCCTTGGTGCTGTTGGCACGCACACACACCCATCGCCATCAGCCCCACCAGAACCTGTTGATGGGGAGCAACAGCCATGCCATGGAGCTCCAGAAAGAGATGGTTGTCCAGGCCGGTCGTGTGATTAACTGGTAATTTACAGTCTGTGACAATACAGCACAGGCTGTTTTAATGGCCATACACTGCATCATGGCAGGAGAGCCCCCAAACAGGGGATACGTGTCTGCAGCAGCTCATCAGAGAAAACAGGCTCTTTCTCCCTCCTCTTCATGCACGGGTTGTCTGGAGCTGCGGGGAGGGTGCCAAGCTTGGGTCTGCGTGGTGTGGATGTGCCAGCAGGAGAGCTTGCAAGTGTGAAGCTGAGCAGGCTCCAGCAGCAGAAGGAACCTGCAGAAAAACCAATGGTGATGGCAAAAACATTTCTCATTAATGGTGGAACATGAGTCTGTTGAGAGAGGAACACAAAGGGGATGAAATCAGAGGTAGAAACCATGATCCCAAACCTTCCTCCACTGATCACCCTTTGCCGATGAGGTATTTATTTACTAGTGCTCTATAACATGCCAGATTTCTCTTTCTTATTATTTACCTCACCTATTCTCTGGGTGCTTTCTTTCAAAACTTTAATATAAAGAAAGAGAGAGATCAATAAAGTATCTACATTTAATGAAAAAAACAACCCCAAAACAGTTAAAAAAGATTAGAGCAAGTCCTGCTATCAGGGGAAATCAGAGCTCTCCCACAGGATGGATCACCATGTCATGCCAGGGTCAGAGGTCCTGAAGGTTTTGCCATGCAGGGCAGATGTGTTGTGCTGCCACCAATTTAAGGGATTTGTTTTAAGGTGCTGAAAAATCAATAATCTGCATCTACGTGCTCATGGATTAAAAGCAGAGGGAGAGGGAAGATTAATTATGACTGCAAACTGACAAACAGCTAATTCACATTTTTCTAAAAAACCACAAGTGTAGTCCTTTTTTTTCCAAAAAATCCCTGTACAGATCATTTAAAAAGCCACCCCATACACCACAGAGCTGTGACCTGTGCTGGGACATGCTGGGACATCTCGGTGTTAACTCCTGCCTTGAGACCCGTTGGAAATAAGTGTCCATGCTCCAGACCCCAGTGAGCCTGTAGAAATGTAAGACTGCTTAAATGTGACAGAATTTAAGGATTACTCAAATTACAGAATTTGTAATTATTTTTCTATAACAAACAATGTCAAATGAATAAAATACATCATGTCGACACAGCAACATGTCCCCGTTGCTGTGTTGAAATTATAGTAACAACCCCTTTGCCTTTTCCTGAAGCACTTTTAACGCGTTTGAGCTGCCCCTTCACAGCCTCACAAGGCTCCCATTGGTGTGAGATCTCACCACTGTTGGCTTTCAGCAGAGCTGGTCAAAGAAAGATGGATACAGTTTAGACTGGAAAACTTGAGTCTAGTGAAATGCAAAGCAGTCTGCTGAATGGTGGCTTTTACTAAGGTTTCACTTTGGGGAGAAACCTTAGTAAAGTCCAGCAAGTCTCTAAAAGAGGCTGTTTTAGCATTTTCAGAATAAAATCAGTTTTCCTTTAGAAAAACACTTCAAATTCTGTTTATAATCTTTAAGATAAGTGCATGGCACAAGTAACCCCATAAAAGTCAAAGGCAAAAATTTCAATCTATCTTAAATACTTTTCTAATGTTTGTTTTGCAGGGATTTTTGAAAGCTGAGCAATGCTCATTGTTTTCCCAAGCAGCACTTGCCTTTTCCACCAGCAGAGCCAGTAGGAAGCAGCACGTGAAGTCTGTGGCATGATCCAAACTATAGCGTCACCTCTGGAACCAGCTGAGGTGAGGAGAGTCAGTGGACAGTGACCATCACACAGGAGATCTTTGTGGCCACGGGGCTGGATGGAAGCAGAGAAAAGCCATGAAAAAAAGTGTTCATACTCTCCTTTCATTCAGCAGGTTCTTCAGCTTGTTCAGACCATACACACAAGCCTGACCCTGCTGCAAGCTTGGTGGCACCCGATTTCCACCTCCCAGCTCACTTCACAACCATGCAGTTTTAACTGCCTAGCCTTCCTCAAGTTCAGACTGTTTCTGTCTCTGACTTCTCCTCCTAGACCTTATGAAAACTAGTGGCTGAGGTCTATGCAATGCCGAGATTAAATTAACAGTTTATCACTAAAATCTCATTTGCCTGAATTAAATCAAGGCCAAGTATTTATCTGTTGTGCTGTGCTGATTTACCCTATGCTGTAACTTACCGCTCTCATTAAATAATGTATTTGAAATACAGACTCAAGGTGAATCCTTACTGTGTCCTGACAAAGGGCTGAGGTTTCTGAGCACAATAGAGCTCATCTGCCAAGTCCTGGACCAAAGAGATTGACAAGGGAGAAGCTGGTTTAGCCACTGCCAGAAGAGATTTGTCCTCCTTGGCCCTGGACACATGCTCCCTGCCCGGGAAGGCCAGCCCCACGCAGGCTACATGGCCCTGCTGGGAAAAGGAGATGGCCAGAACATGGGAAACCCACGTCACAGATGGTAAAGAAGTTCCTGATCTTCCCCCCTCCCTCTCCCCCAGCTTTGGATAAAATGAACTATTTTTTTCTTTTAAAGAGAAAGCAGGTGAGAGGAGTGTCCCAGAATAGCCAGTAGCTAATTACAAGCTTTTTCTTTCCCCATTTAGTTCTAATCTCAACATTGCCCAGTCTGCTGAAGCCAATACACTTGGTTTCAACAAATGACCATTTTATGATGAAAACCTCTTGTGTGGGAAGATGCCTGCCTCCAAAGGAAATCCTGGACCTTGTAAGGAAAGGACAGACCCTTCAGGTCAACAGAAGTCACAAACATGCTTCCTCTCTGCATTTTAAATCCAACCTTGGCCATTACTGCCGTATTTTGGCTACCTGAAAAAAGGCAACTGGATGCTTCTCTGATCAATGGCAAATGCAGCTTTCCATAGACTTTTTTTCCAATGAATGGTCCAAGACTGTGTTCAGAGGACAATAAAATCTTGCGGTCCTTCTGCAGAGGTATACAGACGTACCCGTGTCTCTGGGCTGACAAGTCAAGCTGACCTCAATGAAATTACTCCCAGCTCCCAAGGTTGTCCCCAGCCAAGCAACTGGGTATTTTCCAAAGGGGGTGGAAGGGGTAGGTGGTCTCCTCTGTGAAAGGATCCCTAAGGATTTGTGTGTTTTGGACACATCTTTCATTTCAAGCCCAGACAGCCGGTTCTAGTGGTGGTAAAGTGATTTTTGCCCTGTTTTATTTTTTTACTGAGGTCTAAACACTAAGCTCAGGTTTTAATTTAAAACAATTTCATATTATTTCATGCTAATAGACAATCTCTTTAAGATGCAGTCTTTCTGCTTACAAAGCATACATTATTTCTTCTGTCCCACCCGACAGCCACAACGTGCCTCAAAGAACATGCAGGACACGCTTTGATTTATCAACATACTTTTCCGAGATTAGAAAGAGATGTGGTATTTACACATGGTTAGTTTAAATATCCAAACACGGGCACATTTACCCACTCATCTCCAAAGGGATGGAACAGTAATAATTTACCACTCTGGAGTTCCTCTGCCTCACAGAAGCTACAGAACATTTCATCAGTGCACTCGGTCCTATGTTTAGCACAACAGGCTCTGACTTGCGTGCGATGCTGTGTTACAAATAGCGTCAGTGTGTTGTCTATGATGCAGCAGAGCAATGGCACAGAGATTTTATTTTTTAAGTGCACCATCTGACTTGCAGACACTTTGCAGATGTGCAGACCCAGCCATGGACATCCTGAGCCTGCTTGGTCAGGCTGGGCAGCTCCATCTGCTTGCACTGTGGATCTCCTTGGGTTTATTTTTGTCCTTTTCTGTCCAGAAGCTGTAGCACACATTTCTTTCGGAGGCATATGAATCTGACTAATCCCTCAGGAATGTCTCGGAGGGGGAACTTCCCACAGAAAAGCATGGTTACTTGCAGCATAAACTCCCACCCAATGCATCTTGCCCTTGGACAAGGCTCATGCATTGCTGGGGAAGACCTTACTTGCTCCTGTTCTCCTCTGCATAGGTGCAGTCACAGATCTCATCACACTTTCCTTCTGAAGGGGAAAAAATAGACCAATCCACTCTCATTTATGTCCTTTAGACGTTTTCTAGTCTTACATAAATTTGCAAACCTCTGTCCCCTTATACTGTGTTTGTGTGGCCAGGTTTTGGTAGCAGGGGGGCTGCAGGGGTGTCTTCTGTGAGAAGCTGCTAGAAGCTTCCCCTGTGTCCGATAGATCCAATGCCAGCAGGCTCCAAGGTGGACCCACTCCTGCACAAGACTCAGCCCATCAGTGATGGTGGTAGCGCCTCTGGGATAACATTTTTAAGGAAGGGGAGAAAAACCCAACAACTGTGCAATTGTAGCCAGAGAGAGGAGGGAGACTATGTGAGAGCAACAGCTTTGCAGACTCCGAGATCAGTGAGGAAGGAGGGAAAGGAGATGCTCCAGGCACTGAAGCAGAGATTCCCCTGCAGCCCATGGACATCCATGGTGGAGCAGATATCAACCTGTAGCCCATGGAGGACTCCCACGCTGGAGCAGGTGGATGCCTGAAGGAGGCTGTGGGCCTGTGGAGAGCCCATGCAGAAGCAGGATCTGTGGATCCATGGAGAGAGCAGCCCATGATAGAGCAGGTTTGTTGGCAAGACTTGTGACGCCATGGGGGACTCACCCTAGAGCAGTCTGTTCCTGAAGGACTGCACCCCATGGAAAGGACCCATGCTGGAGCAGTTTGTGAAGATTTTTTGTTATATTTTCTCCCCCTGTCCAGCTGAGGAGGGGAGCGATAGAGTGGGTTTGATGGGCACCTGGCACCCAGCCAGAGTCAACCCACCACACTTCTCTTCAGAGCCTGCAGACAACGCTCGTTGTGGTGACTCCAGGCATCCTTCTCTGCCTCCTGCAGCCAGCCTGGCACCGCATTCGAACCCAGTGCTCCTCTCTGCTGCATGCACCCGCAATACTGCCTGCAGAGATGTAACAAGAGTAAAAAAGAAACACAGCCCTTTCCACTGCTGTCAAAAGTCAGACAGGTGGTTTCTGCCTCTCCGTGAGCACTGGTGAACTCAAATAACTGCTTTCCCCTTTCAAAATCCCGTACTTCAGCTGTCTTTGAAGGAAAGGACAAAAAGACAAAGGAAGTTTGAACACTGAAAAGCAGCTCAAACCTTCCACTTAAATCCCCACCCTTCACCCCCACCTTCATGCCCCAGATTTCTTTTCTGTTGAGTAGTAAGGAAAAGGCATGTCCTTTGCTCACCTTTACTGAGATCTCAGGTGTCTCACCAGTGCTGGAGTGGAGGCCAGAGGATGAGTCTGAGTGTGCTTTAGTACTTGAAGTCCCTTTGAACAAACTTGGATCTGGATGTCTACCACCTGTGTTTAAATGGCCACTGCTGGGTACTAATGCAACATGCCAGGTCCAGGCTGCATCACTGGTGGGGGTCACAGGAGAGGACAACCACCACCTCATACACAGGACCTGCCCCATGACTCTGCTCAGAGCACATCCCACCCTCTTCAAATGAGGGATGGAGATGGTAATGTTGCCAGCCAAGTTTTAACCCAATATCCAGTGATTACCCACAGTCCCTCTTACAGAAGCTGCTCCTGTTTGTGTGGAAGATGCTCAGATGCTTCAGGGCTGAAAGTCAAGTGGTTTCAGGGTGAAGGACTGAGGCCATCCTGCAGGGACATGAGAGCCCAGTGAAAGTAGTGTCAAATCCTGGCATGGGTCTGCTTTACTGGCTGTCCCACCAGATGAACCCCAAAGAAAACTTATGGGGCAGTATCCAGCACAGCTGCTGGGGCTCGTTGCCACTTAAATCATTCACCCAGGGCAAAACCCACCACAGGCTTTAGACCCACATAGTGTGATGGGCACGGGAGCAGTATAAATAACAAAGTCGTGTTCTTGGGGACAGCTGCTGAGAAGAAGACTGGGGGTATGCAGATACATACCATGTATTGAGTGGGGTGTTAAACATGCACAGCCCACACCCTGTGCAAGCCCCAGGGAAGGCAGGAACACACTGAGCTTCTCTGCATGGTTTCCCTGATGCATCAGCCACATAGGGGAAAGAAAGATGCAGGGCTTAAGTGGCTCTGAAAACCGAGATAAGGAGAACAAGGCTTTTAGTCCTTGAAGGAATGTACTCCTTATCTATCCCTGTTCTGGCATTCCTGTGGTCCTTTCAGCGCTGTGCTCTCATGGGCCTCGCACCCCCTGACCACAGGCTTTGGGAAGAAAACCACAATGCAAAACACCCTCTTCGCCCCTTCTCCTCATCTGCCCCTTTCCTCAATTTTAGGTAAAGAAGAGCAAGTGTATCCGAGATAACATAAAGAGGTTGTGTGCTGGGTACATAGAGGCAAGCAGAAAGCTTGCTCCTGGTTGTCCCTGAGCAAGCCAAAAACCAGCAGCTCTGGTCCTCAGCATTGCAAATCCACAGGGAAAAGAGAAGGAAGAAAAGCACAGCCTGCCTGGGGAGGGTGGTGGCAAGTTGAGCAAGAAGTGCTCTGCTGCTTTGCAGAGTTTCACTGGAAGGTCCTGAGGTAAAACTACAGAGACGATAGCTTCAACGCTGGCATCTCCCAGTTCCTGAGTATTTGACTCCAGATTTGTAAATGTTCTCCTAGTGCCAGCAAAGGGCACAGATTATGTATGAGTTACACATTCAGGAATGAGACAATTTCAGCAAATTTGCATAGAAGGAATCAGAGCATTATATCAATATCTTCTATGGACCTCAACAATGGACATAGAAAATATTTTAGCATTTTCTCTAGGCATGTGAAGGTAAAAAATGAGTGCTGTATGCCTTCTGAGCATGCCTGCCCATCGGCTGAAATTTAGATAAGAGCAGCTCCATGTTAAGCAGTATCCATCTGTGAGTTTCTTATTATGCCAGGTTAAATGTAATGGGCCCAACTCTATCAATGCTTGCATTTTGGAGTTGTGCAAGTTTCCTCAGGAAGGTTTAGTCAGCAATAGCAACTCTTCACTGGAAGGACAGCAAGTGTTTGCCTGAAGAAAGCGTCTTTTCCTGCTGGTTAGTATTGCTCTGTGGCTTTGCTGTGCCCCGTTTCCCTCTGCTGCCATCTCCCCTACACACTCCAACTCAGCCAGGCTCCTGGCATCCCCTCTCCGAGCGGTACCCGGCAGGTTTGCAAGAGCCTTGGTAGAGTACAGTGACATGGCAGGACCCTGCAGAGACCTGCTCATCCGAGGGGCATCTCTTTGGGCAGATGCCACCGTTGTGGGATTGGGAGTTTAGGGATGAGGAACAGCTCCAGCCAAGCTCCTGTTGGAAACAGTTTGTGTTTCTGCAAGGCCTTTGTTTTAAAATGTCCTGAGCTCACAGTCGACAGAGACACCAGTGACTCTCTTCCCGCACTGGCAGCAGGGATGTGGTTAGCTGGTGGGAGCTGCTTGGTCTCCGCACCCAGCTCTGTGCCAGCACCCCATGGTGAGGGCAGGTTGGGGATCCACAGCCAAACCACCCCATCCCCTCCGCCTGTCACAAGCAGGTCATGCTTCATTTTGAACGCAAACACTTTTACTCCCTCGTGGGTTCTGAACACCCACTGGTCCCCTCCGGCTCTCCTTGGAGAAGCTCCCATGGCCAGCCACCCATTCCTCCTCCTGATGGCTTCCTTCTGTCCCTTCCTCTCCTCCTCCTGCAGCTCAACATGAACTGGAAAAATACAAAAATCCCCCTCAGCACAGCTGGGCAGCTGGGAGGTACCGACCACCTGTCATGAATGCAGCATTATGATCCTGAGTCACTACATTTTCCTCTTTTTTAATTTTAGAAGTAGTTAACTCCTCTCTCTTTTTGATCATCTCGATGTATTCCCCCTCCCATACCCCCAAGACTTCCTCATCTTCAATGCCAGTTACTGAGTTTCCCATGAACCGATGCAGAGCTCTTTTGCTCTTCCCTAAGAGGTAAACACAACCCCAGCCCCTCTGGCTGTTTTTTTACCTTTCCTTCAACTTCTTTCAGTTTGTTGGCAACCCTTTTCCTAAGGGCCAAGGTGGAGTGACTGCAGCTTTGCCAGTGTCACTGCAGGTGCTGCTTGTCCCATTGCACAGGCACCAACACATCTTGTGCTGGCACCTGAGCCAGCTCTGGATGAGGGGGAGCAAACAAAAACATCGGAGGCACCATGTGATGGTTTCTAAGAAAAGTTAGAAATTAATAGAAAAGCAGACAATTCTGTCATCTTGCTCCAAAATCAATTTTTTTTTCCTAATACAGGAGAAGAGGAGCAAGAAAAGCCCAGGACAGCTAGAAAGCAGTGCCATAGATGGTCCTCTCTTCCCCTTTGACAGTCCATCTACCTTTCCATGCAGCCTGGAAGTTGCACAGAGGTAGATCTGGTATGGCTGTGGTCTGCTGCTACTCAGAGGATCCCAGAAAAACACCGCCACAGAGTTTCAGAGCAGAGTAATCACCTCTTCCTAACTTTATAACCTTGAATTAAGCACATTGTCCACTCATCGTCTGCCCGGGAAAAACAAACTTTGTGAGACTGAGAAGAGTTGTGTGTTTATAGTCAGGTCATGAAGTAAGAGCAGAGTCATGGTTGTGCCAGTGTCAGCGCATTTAGATAACTTTATGTTGCCTGCTGTCTGCTGCAAGGAAACCATAGACAGTGTGATATCACCCTTGTTGGCAGTTACCACAGTTAGGCTGGGGAAAAAAAAAATAAATAACCTTCTTGACATTTATTGAGTCTGCAGTGTAGATGGGCCATTAACCTTGTGCACATTCTTCATACTACACTGATAACAATATCTGACTAACTCACAGTGTTGCTGTTAAGTAACGGCTGTGCTTTGCAGTGAGGTTACTGGAGGGAAGGTGTTATTCTGGCATATTATTACGAGAAGTGATTTAGGGTAAAAAAAAAAAGCACCGTTTTTTCTTTTAGGTGACCGGGGACAGAATGGCATAAGGGCCTGAATTGGGAAAGGAAAGGCTGAACTCCAGAGGTTTCAGGTTTTCGGTGTTCCTCATGAAAACGATGATTTTTAAAAGGCACTGCTCATGTGGTTAGGAAGCCAAGAGGATCTCTGAGTAACTGAAACAAAAGGACAGTAGCTTCATCATAACTGTTGTTCTGGATGACAGTAAAGGATAGCTTAAGGGAAAAAAATATAAGAAATACTGCACCAGCAGTTAATTTGCACTATTTCCACCAATTCAGCTAAGGCTAGAGAAAACAAATATATGGGTTTAAAGATGGTTGCTATAGAAACCAGAGGAGATTTTATAGTTGCTTATGAGAGTAAAGGAGGTTCTGATTGATAAGACAATCGCATTCAAATAGTCACTATGGAAACCCAAGGTGACCTGGAGGAGACGTGACTCCTCTCGCTCTGCTCCTGTGGGCAGATGAAGAAGCCTGGGTGGGGGAAGGTCTGGGCTGGGTGATAAAGAACGCCGTAGCAGAGCAGCACAGCGCTCGCCGTCATGCTAGAGATGCTCAGCGTTTCACATTTCAAAGCTGTGTGAGTGCTGATCTCTACATCGGTGAAATACATTTATTTACTTACCCTTGAAAGAGGTTTTTTTCTCTCGCTGAAATCGATAGGAGCTCTGCAATTGACTTCCTTGGGAGCAAAGTAGATTTTAGAGACCTTCCGATGTCTTCAGTCCGTCAAAGCAAGGAAGCACGTCTCCCATGGACCTGGGTGTTTGGCAGCTGCCTGTGCTTTACTGAAATGGGGCTGCAGAGTTGCTGAGCACTTTCTGCCTTCACTAACAAGACCTGTGTTTGCACCGTGGTCCCAGAAAAAGGACAGAAAGTGAACTGAATATGCAAGTCATCTTCCTGTAGATTGGTTATTTCTGGACCAAACCAAGTTAGTCAGCCTGCACATGACATAAACCATAAATTAGGTACCTTGATAAAACCTCAGTTAACCATTCAGCATTTGTTTGCAATATCCTTTTTTAATTCATTGATAGAAAGTTAGATTAAAGGGCAGGTGCTCAGCACTCCTGGACACAGCTAAGAACTAAAAGTTATTCCATATTTTTACTTTAGTGTTTTTCTCTTAAGTAACGCAAAGTATTAATGCCCTGGATATCAGCTCCAGGTGTTTGAAATATGCTGATTCCCCAGTGAGGGTTCAAATTGGACCAGACTCCCTCAGGGCCAGACCCTCCCGGTTTCTCTGCCCAAGCCTAGACACACTTTTCTCCTATCTCACTTAGAAACATCTTTGATTCACACTACCCACGTACAATCAAATCATACAGATATTAATCATCAGAGATTTTTATCTTGCCTTATTTCCAGTGAGGTAAAAATAACTTGATGGCAGTCTCAGGAGAACACCAATGTTTCTGAGATTTTACCAATTTTCCAGTGTAAACATGCAGACAGGAGGAAACAGGGTTGTTTGGAGAAAACCTGAGGAGGCAGGTCTGGACTGCAGGACTAGAGGACCCAGCAGCATGGGTTCCTTGCAGCTCCCCTGGGTTTGTTACTAAAGCTGCTAAGAGCGGCCAGGAAATCAGCCCAGCCGCAAGGCTGCCACCTTCTGTAACCAGCTTCAACGGATTTGGAAATTGCTCTCCTCTGTAGAAAACCTGGCCGTGCTTGTACAACAGGTAATCCGTCAAAAATAACCCCCCAAAAGAACCCCGAAAGGGAATACTGCTTCTGTTTCTGTCATCAAAGGAAAAGTTTAAACCTCAGGCTACTCCTAGAAATGCAGGTAGCACTGACACTGTGGTGGGGCTGGAAGCAGGGAGAGCTGGTCAGACACACATTATCTTGAAAGAAATTCCTGCTGGTTTTAAAGATAAGCAAAATTGTTACCTATTTACTAAAGCTGTCGACTCATGGCTGGAGGTAGAAATCACTGCTTTAATGGAGTCATAATAATTCAGCTACAAAGAACAAGAGAGAGAGAACAATATTGAATAAAAGACATGCTCGCAGGAAGGTGCAGTCTGCTAGGTAAGTTGCTATTTTGGTTTTGTGTCTGTAGAAAGGAAACACATAGATAAATAAGTAAGACCAAAGTGAACTCTTTGCATCAGAGCGAATAGTGTGAATGTGTGGCTGAGCCTTTTATCCTCAGCACACTGCTGTTCACAGTCTCCATCACCAAATGACAGAGCACCTCTGCCATATTTTTATTTTTTCTTTTTTTCACCTGTGTGACCCAATCTCTGTCCACTTTCCAGTAGATGGAAGTCACACTGGGAGAGAGAACAGTGCCCTTGAGTTGAATTCTTGGCAGATTTTCAGCTTTTGGTTGTTCTGGGAAAAAATTCAAGGTGTAAAGGTGGAGATAAAGTCAGCAGCCCTCCCTAGAGCTGGTGGAAGCCCCCTTAGAAGGATCATGTGTGCTGAGTCTCCCAAAGCACGGGTGGGAACCCAACAGCTTTCTCCCCTCGGCAGTGAGGATGGAGAGTACTTCTTTACTGGTGCTGGGAATGGCTTGAGAAGACGCTTTTGTGAGAGCTTGCCACCTTTTTTATCTGGGTTGAAGTGGTCCCAGAGCATGTCTTCTGGAAGCACACACTGCTCAGTATTCCCTGCAAATCATCCCAACTCAAACAGGCTCCTCTGGGCCTTAGCAACCTCATCCCAGAAGCATAAGCTGTCTCTTACTGACTGCTTCTGCAAGCTCCGCTTTGAAACCTGTCCAAGAAGATGGTACAACTTGCTCTCCTCCTCCTCCCCTCCAATTTTAAACAAAAAACCCCCAAATTATTATCATGGCAGCAAAGCAGCATTTTGAGAAAACAATCCATGAAAACAACCAAACTCCTAGGGGTTTAAAATCCTAAAGCTCTCAGAGCTGTGGGATGTGTTTTTCTTTCAGAGCCCAATCCTTCAGCTCTGTGAAAAGTGACAAGTAGCTGTGAGTTTTATAGCTGTTCCCTGGTAAAGACCATAAATAAACTAGCAAATAGTGTAGGGTTTCTCCAAGAAGTGTGTAAAGGCAGGAAGCACCATCTGCTGGCTTCAGCATGAAAAAGAAAAGCAGGATTTTTTCCTCTGGTTGCACATCCCTTCATCTGGGCTGCCTCCAGTTTTAGGGCAAACACAGAGGAACTGGTGCAGCATCAAAATAGAGGAACCTGGCTGGGGAATCCTAACCAGAGCTAGACTGCCTGGGGAACATCAGTTACCCTGCAAGCAGATCAGGTTAATATAGGACAAAAAGAAGAGAGTTAAATGCAGTGAAAATTCACAATAATTTTGTCAGCATTCAAACTGAGCATCATTAACGACCTTCATTTCGCACCTGGTTTTGCATTCTATTGGAAACAGAAATGCTGTATTCCTGCAGAGGACATGAGCCAAATATTGACACAGCCTTAAAAAAAGAAACAGCCAAGAAATATTTTGCAAGAAAATTGTAGGCGCTGACTCGTTTTCCCCCCTCAGTCCCTGATCTCAAATAAGGATGTGGGGATTTGGCACAAATACAGCAGGGCAGTGTTTCGCAGATGGCTAATTCATGTTGTAGATGCCAGTTATCAAAGGACCAGCGATTAAGCCAGCGAGAGCTGAAGGCACACATCGGCTTTGCAAGGCGGCTCAGCAATTTGCAAAAATTGCACCCAGAGCACCAATAAAAGTAATGAATACGTGAGAATTGCCAGTTTCCAAATAACCAGCAGAGCCAGCCCCAGCCTTTTGCATTCAGAGTAAGACAGAAAATGCCACATGCACAGTTAATTCACAGGAAGGTCTAATGCTGCAGCGCTGGGGCTCAAAACTTGGGCAGGTCCCCAGGAGCAGGCATGCAGAGCCCCTAGCCCTTCCTCGGCTTGATCCACGTGCCAGCGGTGCCTTCTCCATCCAAGGTACCTTGTTCCCCTGCCATGGGGTCAGCATGGACCAGCCAGGCCAGCACACAATGGCTCCAGGTAGATAAAGGGCATCTGTGTGCATAGAATCATAGAATTGTCCAGGCTGGAAGGGACCTCCAAAGGTCATCTAGTCCGACCTCCCCGCAGTCAGCAGGGACACCCCCAACTAGACCAGGTTGCCCAGGGCCTCATCAAGCCTCACCTTGAATAGCTCCTGTGAAGGGGCCTCAACCACCTCCCTGGGCAACCTGTTCCAGTGCTCCACCACCCTCACAGTAAAGAACCCCCTTCTAATCTCCAATCTAAATCTGCTCCCCTCCAGCTTAAAGCCATTGCCCCTCATCCTGTCACTGCAGGCCTTTCTAAACAGGCTCTCCCCGGCCTTCCTGTAGGCCCCCTTCAGGTACTGGAAGGCTGCTATTAGGTCTCCTCAGAGCCTCCTCTTCTCCAGGCTGAACAACCCCAGCTCCCTCAGCTTGTCCTCGTAGTGGAGGTGCTCCAACCCCCTGACCATCCTTGTGGCCCTCCTCTGGACCTGCTCCATCAGGTCCATGCCCTTCCTATACTGAGGGCTCCAGACCCGCACACAATACTTCAGGTGAGATCTCACCAGAGCAGAGCAAAGCAGAAGAATCACCTCTCTGGACCTGCTGGCAACACTTCTTTTGATGCAGCCCAGGATGTGATTGGACTTCTGGGCTGCAAGTACACACTGCCTGCTCATGTCCAGCTTCTCATCCACCAGCACCCCCAAGTCCCTTTCCTCAGAGATGCTTTCTAATACCTCACCCCCTAGTCTGTATTGATGGCAAGGATTGTTCTGGCCCAGGTGCAGAACCTTGCACTTGTTCTTGTTGAGCCTCATGAGGTTCACCTGGGCCCACCTCTCCAGCCTGTCCAGGTCCTTCTGGATGACATCCCATCCCTCTGGTGTATCGACAACACCACACAGCTTGGTGTTGTCTGCAACACCACACAGCATCTGAGGGAATTTTCCACTACGAGCCTCCCCAAGGAGTGCTGGGGTTTGTGGTAGGAAGAGCTGTGTGAGGGAGGCTTGTTCAGGTGCACCAGACCAGGCTTTCTCCTCCCTTGCTCAGCCCAAGCGCTGCACACCCTGCTTGTTCTGCCAGGCAGGGATAAAAGGGGAAAGATACCCATTTGCTAGCCCTAACCAAGGGATAATTCTCCCTCAGAAGATGCTTCAAGAAGCATTTGGAACTGTCAATAGGAAAATATTGAGGTTTAGTTGTTTTAAGCCTGCTCTTGCTTTACTGACTGCAAGGTGAAGCCCAGTGAGTAACCTCATCCTGACTAGGTTTTTCCTGCCAGACATCCGTGGGAAGCGGTGGCAGTGGCCATGCTACACTTGCACAGCAGAAACAAATAGGAGATGGCTTCAGCACTCTGCGTTGCTCTGATCAAGTCAGTGACCTAAGAATGCAACATCTCTGCTCTCTGGTTAGATCAGAATGGATCTCTAACAGCTCCTTATATCCACAATCTCCAGTTTGTTGAGAACAAGATGAATGGCAGGGCGTTAGAGGTTACACTTCAGCACAAACCCCTTAAACATCTTCTTTTAGTCTCTGTTCTACAAATTAGAAAAATTAATGGTAATTGCTAGATACCTTCATGTAGCCATAATCCACTGAGAATGCCTTACTCAGATCATGAACCATTATTTCGATGCTAATGCCAACACTCAGGTCATCTAATGCATCATTAAGTGCAGCTTGACCCTACTGGTATCTTTAAACATTATCAGTCAACAGAACCTGGCTTCATTAATGTCTACGCTAAAACATCCTCATTACTCCACCACTGTAGCTCCACAATAACATGTTCATGCATTGCCAGGTTTATTGCTTTATCATCCCACTAACCCAACCTTTTGGGTTATGTCTGTTTACAAACAAATAATACTAAGCTTCCCAGGAGCTTAATTGCTTTTGTTTGCAACACTAAAGCTTAATATGGGCAGTTGTTTGTAAGTACTTATTACATATCCTTGTAGTACCTGGTAATAAACTGTGAAACATCATGTGCACAATTAACTGGAATATGGCTTGTTAATTATAAAAGGTGCCCTAAAGTACATGTTTCATTTAACAAAATGATTAGTTATAAATATTTTATTGCCACAGCAGGCTGTTTGGTACATTACACACTAGTTAACAGGGATGTTTTGTTACATCGGGTCCAACCCTGCTTTTTGCCACTTGCAAGGGAGCAGGATTAAATCTGTTCACACAAGACTTTCTTCAGGTGAACAGCCCTTAAATTCTGCAGCAGAAGGCAAAATGCCTTTCTCTGGGAGGTGTAATATATTCCCCCCCAACCCCCAGTGTAAAACAAGGAATGGCTAGGCATGGGGAAGCTTTGGGGTCACTGGCTAAGCTGGTGACTGCATGGCATTGTCAATCAGTGTCATCTCCCATTTGTACTGAACGTTTCTTGTGCCAAATATTTTGGAGGCAGGTCCTCAACGGGCATTAGCTACATTTCACGTTCACTCACCATCAAGGGCAGGACGCACCCATGTGCTGTAATTTAGGTCTGATTTCAAGCCGAACAAACACTCAAGCACATAACATGGGTAGAGTAATAAAATTAAGATTATAATGAAGAGAGACAAAATGACCTATTTAATGATATGGCTTTGTACATCCAACGGGACATTGGAGAGAAACATCACGTGAGACTCTAATTGCTGTCAAGGCCAGGGGGATCCAACAGTGCAAGCGGGAACCACTCACGCTGTTGCCAGGAGGAGATTGTTTTACGGTGTTGTGACAGTGAAATTAACACCCACTTAGGCTTCTCCTTGATGACCTTCTCTGAAAGAGCAAGCAAGGACATTGCCATCCCATGAGATGACATTGCCCTCCCTTCTCATGTTTCCATGAGAAGACAAGGTGCTGTCCAGTCTGGGCTCTGTAGGCATGGCTCCTCTCTTGATGCCTCCAAGGACTTCAGACACCTTGCAGAGGTGGAAGGTGAGTATTATGTGAACCCACCGGACTAAGTGCAGTGTAGATTGCATCCAACATGTGCTTACTGCTGTGCAGGGAGAAGAGCAGGGACTCCAGTATGGAGCCTGCCTTTGGGTCAGTTTGAGCAGGTTTAGGATATTAGGATGGTTTTCCTAAAGTCTTGCTCAAAAGTTTCCTAAATTCTTTGCTCAGTTTGTACAAAACCCAGAAGGAAGCTTGGATCCTGTAACAAACAAACTGTTGGCTAAAAAGGAATGAACAAGTGCATTTTACAGAAGAATTTTAGTGTGAAAATTTAAATGTCATTAAATACTTCCTTTCTTTAATATCGTGCAAACCATGACTTAAACCCTATTGATGAATTTCTGAGGCTGCAGTTTTTACTCTTGGTTTTGGCTAAAAGACTTGTTCTTCAAGTGAGAAAAAATAAATTAAAAGACCCCGAAGCTGTCCCAAATACACACCCACCCACTGAATTCCTCCTGTTGCAGCAGAGTCAATTTTCATGAAAAGTTTTTCAACTTGCTCATGGCTGTATGTAGGACACCACTTAGAGACAAACATATTATGTGAAGAGTAAATGAATTGAATTATTTTTATTTTCATAAAAGATTTAAATTCAGATGGAAATAATAGGGTTTTGCAGTCTCGGTTTTCATACTGGTTTCTTTGTGAGTATCCGAATTTCAGGAATTACTATTTTTCCAAGCACAGATCTGATTAATCCAATTATCGGTTCATTTTGCGTGAAAAAGCCAAATCCATCATGACTGAGCAAAAATGGATGTGGCCCAAATATTGTTCAGTTCTGTTTGCAGAGTTATCCTACAGCCTTCCAGTCTTTACTTAAGGCAAACAATCTTCCCTCCCTCTTTCCCTAACCATAAACAAGTAACCACTCTTGCAAGAGGTTACCGCACAAGGAACAACCATATATTCAAAATATAGCTTTTCCCTATCACCTATTTTTGAATGCCTAATATTCTGGGTTTCTGGGGAAATTTAGTGGTTTCAACAGCACAGAGGCTGTTGAATGATCCCCTGTCTGCAGGATTAGGTCCATAGAGTGGAGCTACGCTTTAACAAAACATGATCTTGCTTTTCAGGCAGTTGAGAAAAATCTAGCTTTGTGTTAGTACCTTGGGCTGGATCCTGTCAGCCGATTCCAGCAAATCATGGCAACGAGGCTTAAATCTTATGCTTTTCACAGCCTGGCTGTTCTATTTAAAAAAATGAAAACCTGTTTGGCTACTTTTTAGTCATCTGGATACAGTGGTATAATTATTGTTAAATAATGGAGTAAAACAAAAGTTAGGAAATAAGCCCAGGGTTTTCTCTGCACTGCAAAACAATTTATGGTCATTTCAGTCTCCTTAGAAATATATTGTTGAGAAAAGAGTGATTTTCAGCATGTGAAAAGTCTATGCAAGTATGGAAAAGTGCTTTAAAAATGCTATGCATCAGGTTCAATTATGGATCTTGTGTGTACCACATACAACTGTGGACAGGTTTTCTCAAGACAACAAAAGTGATCCTTTGCCACCTCCAGAATGGAGACCTCCATCACTCCTTTCCGATGGGCCAGAGTGGACCTATCAAAAGGCCCTCAGGCAAGATTTTTGCTGTAGAGTTGGATTAAGATATCCTGATCATCTATTCTCTTGTCTTGAGAAAGGCACAACATGTTCGGGCAGTCTGTCTGAACAGCAGAGGATGGCAAGGGGGCTGGTGCGGAGATGGCTGCTGGTGTTTGCCATCTGCCTGGGAAGTGCTTGCCAGAAGACTCTAACTTGAGAGGGGTCTACATGTTTATGCTTTTCTTCTCTCCTGCCATCTCTAAGCTGTCTGATTTGGGCCAATTTATTTCCTTCTTTCACATCTTCCCTGGCCTCTGACACTTCCTCCTCCCTGGCTGCTTGGGTTTGCTCCTTTCCCTGATCCCTCTGGTCCACTGTTTTCCCATGAAGGTCTTAATTTCCTCTCTCTTCTCCTCCCTGAGGCTCAGCCTGTTGCAGGGTCCAGCCCACAGAGCAATTCCCGTGGAAAAAAAGTGGAGAAGTTGGGCGAGCTTTATGTCCTGCAGCCCTGCCCTCTGCCCGACCCACGTCACCTCCTCACACAGCCCTTGTCTCCTTTCTCTGCCGTCCCTGGTGGCCATCAGGGCAGTCTAAGACACGACTCAGCGGGCCAGTTTTGGGAGGTGTGATCACGTCAGGTCATCTGGAAAGCAGGGCTGTCTATTTATTACCTAGAGGGTGGCAGCACTATTCCCAGGGCTTGAAGCCGGGCAGCGGGGAAGTTTTTCCATCCCTCCAGCTCTGATGGCTGCACGGCTCAGCTCGGCAGCCTCCCACCAGCCACTCACAGTGTCTGCAGAGCAGTCAGGGCACTGCTGGATGGGCCCTTCGTCTGCAGAGCACCCCCCTTCTTCTGCAGCTGGACCCTTGACTCCACGGCAAGCAATTTGCCAACCTAAAAAACACCTGCTCTTTTCATTCCTGCCAAAAATCCCATGCTGGATCAGCATCCTGAGCTGGAGCACAGACAGAGACCTCTATCACCCCTGCTCCCCACTACCCACAGCACCTCCTGTCATTACTCCAGCCTCTCGTCTCATGAACAGCAGCAGGAGAAGGGATGTATTTAGCTGCCTGATTACACACATTTTGGAGGGCGAGCAAAGGGACAGTGCTACCTCTTTTGCTGTGCTGCATCTCCCTTTGTGTAGGCTGCTCAACCTGCAGCTGCCTTTCTAAGTGGGTGCCAGGTTTCCTCCTCCAGCAGAAAAGATCTTTCTCTTCTGACAGCTCTTGGCTCCTTCCCTGTTACGAGCTCCCATAAGCAGCTGGAGACTAATCCTGGAGAATCCCTTTTCCCTTCCTCTTCCTAAGCTGTGTCCTCCTCCAGAGCCCGGCAGCAGACATCAGGCTGAAGCAGAGTATATTAATCACCGGCAAAGCACACGTGTGGCCAGCAGCCACCGGCTGGGCAACTGCTCTGTGCTGGGGACCCTTTCCTCCCTCCACCTAAACCTCGTGCCAGTTAAGGAGATCCTTCCTGCCAAGGGATCTCGACCACTTGGCTCCATCCTGACGGCCTCAGTGGATCCAATTGCTGGGAACGTTGCTCTTGGCCCACTCTGTGCATTTGTTCCCATGAATGCGTGGAGATAACAATTTCGCTGGCAAACCCATACTCGAAATGCAGAATTCATCCTCTGAAGTTCTTCAAGTGTCATTTGTTGTTCAGTGTTGTAAAGGATCAAAAGAAAGCAGGTCTTAAAGAAAAAGGTCACCCACAGTGCTATTAGTCCCCCTCGCAGCAGTGCTGTGCAGAGAATTGTCTGTGTGCCTGGAGTGTGCACGCTTCTAGCAGGGGCAGGTCTGAATTCAGCAGACACTTCTTCTCCTCTCAGATTATTTTCTTAAATAAATGTACTGTATCTATACAATCAAGATCCCATTTGTACATATTCCCTAAATAAAAGTCTTTCCTGTCTGTACTGAAGACGATGAGGAGCCAACACTGCCTGTGAAGGGAGCATCCTGTTTTCAATCTGATGGTGTCTCCTCATTGCAAGTGAAGTGTCTTCTCCTGATAGCTGCTGGGGGCTCACTGCTCTCCTTAATTTGTATCTAGTTCCTAGTAAAATCAAATACGGTTATGGAGAAGCAAAATATTTTCTGTACCTTTGTAGTCATCCAAGGAAAGTGCCTTTGTCTATTTTCCCCCTGTTTTCCTTCGGGTCAGGGAGCCACAGTGTTTCCTGCTCCACGTACTATTATTCATTCAGCAGAACGAGAGACAACAGTTTCCAATTTTCACAGAGCCGCATTCATCAATAATTTACTGCATAAATAATGCTCCTTGAGCAGCAGTAATCAACAAGATCCTGGGATGGTGCGCAATGGGACATAGCAGCATTTGGCTTCATTATCAGTATGCATACTCTTGATGGCATCAGCCAGGGACCAATCCAGAGCCGTGCTGTTGTATTATTGACACCGTACGAACGGCCTAGAGACAGGGTCTGCCTGGATGAACCAGACGTTGGGCAGGTCCTTCAAAAGAGGAAGGAGTGTGAGAGCAGCAAATGAACCGGCCACAGCAGAGGAGTCTGTATTAAGCACAGGAAAGCTTTGGGAAGGGAGTTGAGGAGAGCAGGAGGTAAGAGGGGCAATACTGCAAGTCTTCTCAGCTCTCCCCCTTCCAGAGGCAGTCCCAGCAGGGCTGTACAGCCATCTCCGAGTGACTGGAGAGCCCAGTACCAGCAGCTCCAGCTGCTGCTCCAACTAGAGGGGATCTCTATCTGGTGTCTCTCTTTTGTCCCCACCGTTGCATGGCAGGGGAGAGGAAGGGGCTGAGCCCATGAGTTCCCATTCCCCAGAGCATGAAGAGGTGGAATTTCCTCACAGCTCTTGCACACCCAGGCTGAGGCAAAGCCAAAGGATGATCAGACAGACTCCCCACGCCAGCAGCAACAATGCATATTCATGCAGCCATCATAATAAGAGCGTAAAATACTTAGCATTTATATTGAGAATTTTGCCTCCTGAGTAGCAGACACAGATTAAAATTCTAATTCTGCTCTTGAATACCAATATCTGCTGCTAGTCTCTCTCTCCCCCTCTCCTGCTTTCCTGAAAGTGAATAAATAACTGGCTGGTGAGAGAGAAGGTGTTTCTTTATTCAGGGTGATCGGGCTCGTGGAAGTCTGTTATTCACACCATGCACGCTCAGGTCCTGCACACATTGTCATTCCTCGAGAGGCACTTCAGGTCACTCTGTCTTCTCAGAGACCCAGCCCTACTCAGAAGACAAATGAGCCTACATTCACGGACAGAAATCTCCTTTCATGTGTTTATCCTATGCCTGTCTATCTGCATCTGCTGCCAGAGGTTTCACACCCCATTAACTTTTCTTCTCTTCAGGCACTCCCGTAGGCTCCAGCATCCCAGCTTCTCTTTCTCAAAGTGCTACTTAGCACCAACACATTCTTGCGTTCTCTCCTCCATCACTCGGAGGCTGAGCTCAGTCCAGAAAACAGAATTTTCCCTTGGCTCCGCAGTCGGTGGGGCTCACTGTTGGCTTGTGGCCCGGCTGACACAGGCAGGTGACTGGCAATGAGGTGCCTGAGCAGCAGACTTCAGTTTGGGCAGCTCACACTATGGAGATGAAAGGTTTGGTTTCCCTGCCAGATCAGAGCTGCCCGTTGCAGAGCCAGTAGCTTGGACCATTTGAAGTTTGAATTGCATAGCCACTCAGATATGTTGTTGGTTGACTCATACCCTACGTTCCACCTGAGCAGCTACCCATGTAACGCAGCATGCCATAAACAGGGAGGTTTTTTCCACATTTCTGGGTAATTAGGTTCTCCCAAATCACTGCTGACAGCTCTGTGTCCAGTTGCCTGGCTCCTCTTTGCAGGGTTGAAGTGATGGTGAGCCCTTGCACTCTCTGACATGTTTACCATGAACCTGAGAGAGTTACTCTTTTGCTGCCCTTTCCAAGCCTCCTTCAGCAGCTGTTGAGGGAGGGGAGAGCCATCCTCCTGGGCTGCTTCCCCGAAGCTGTTGGCAGGAGATGCAGCTTGCCACCTGATTACTCCTAGACAATCCAAGACACTTGAGATGCAGGGTATCCTGTGGCTGGTGGCCTGTGGAGCTTGGTTACCACCCTGGCAGAACCAGCTGCAGGAAAGCATGATGGACAGTGGGTGGTGAAGGTGACTTGGTCCCTACCCTTCATTTATTTAGTAGTAGAGGGATAATCTGGGAGACAAGGTAGAAAACCTAAACCTTTGTGAAGGGGATGATGAGACAGATCACACCCTACATAAGCAGTAGGTGCTGCTGTGCAGTGGTCATGTTTTGTGAGAAAAAACCCCACACATTGGCTGGAAGGGACCTCTGGACGTCTCTGGTCCAATCCCTTGCTCAAAGCAGGACTGTTGCCAAAGCTAGATCAGACCAGCCTTGCATTATCCAACAAAGTCTTGAAAATATCCAAGGATGGGGGTTCCCCTCTGTGGGTAACTGCTCCAGTAAAAAAGCTTCTAACAAACCTTTTGTGTCCTACCTAAAACTTCCAGGCCACAACTCATTGTTGTTGCCCCTGCTTTTATTGTCTGGCATTACTAGGAAGAATTTGACTCCAAGGTTTTCGCTGTAGCCCTTCAGGCAGTTGTAGGCAGTATCAAGCAGGTGTTAAATCAGCCCTTAGCCTCCCCTTCTCCAAAGTAAATCAGCTCAGGTCCTTCAAACTCTCCTTCTGGGTTGTGTGCTCTAGGTCCTGACCATCTTGGTAACCCTCTGCTGAATCTTCTTCAGTTCTTCCATAGCTCTTTTGAACTGAGAGGCCCCAAACTGGATAACCTAGAATATCATCCTGCAGCTGTTACTCAGATACCAGCTCTCTTCATCCACCTACCTCCTCTTTGCTGCCCTTTCCATTGGAGGAAAGGCCCCTGTTACCACCCGTGGAGCTATGTCCATGCTCTTCTTTCCACTTGTTGGTAACTGAGGCTACACAGTCACCAACACAAAACAGGCAGTCCCAGCCTGTCACAGCACAGGCACAAAAAAAGGTCAATATATCCAAATAACTCACATCTTTTTGTATAGCTTTACAAACCAATATTACCTTCCCACTATAACCTTGTCCTGCGTAAGAAATCCTGACCAAAAATGTTAGGCTGCTTACGCACCAAGAACAGTCTCAGCCATATTCACTAAGATTGTCTTATTTGTATTTCCTTCCTTACTGCATTACATACATTTCCTTGTACTTATGTACTTCATATATACCTATTACATATACTTCAGCTGTAAAATCCCATTGTGCAGCTCATCACTTTCTGGGTCTGTCGAGTCACTAGCTCAGTGGGAACCTGCTTCAGAGTCAGGGCTCCTGCCTATCACAGCAGCTTCTGTAGCAGGAACATGCTTAATACTGAAAGCAACAGAATGATGCCCTGGTTGGTGCTTTCCAGCACGTGCTCTAGCTGCATCTGTGAAAAACACAGATGAAAGCTAATTTAAGGGAAGAAGAAAATTGTGGTATAAAACACAATCCTAAAAAAGTAATTTTCAAGCGACAACAATGCTCATGCTGTGAGATTGCAGAAAAGAATTAGTTTTGCCAGAAGAAGAGTCTGTGATTTCCAAAATGCTAGTAATCAAGCACACTGTGTAACTCAGAACAATATGCACGTAACTTAGATCCCTATAATCAGAAAACAGCTTCTTTCTTCCAGGCTCCAGCATGCAGAAAAACCACAAAACATCACTGATACACACTTGAGCAGAGATTACAACTGGCAGAACACTAATGAGCCCTGCCTCCTGTAAATCGTGCCTGTGAGCAACCTTAGGAAATTGTGTGGTGGAGCAGTGGTCTATAAGGCAGGTGGTGTTCCAGGTCACCCGTGAGACCATCTGCAGCAATGTCATGGTTTGTCAGCATAGCTGAGATTGAAAAGGTGAGGGGGTGCCTGGTTCATGCATTATTGAGATGTTTTTTGTTATCCTTTGCAGCCACAGAGCGACAACTATTTCTCCTACCACACCAGCAGCGGGGGAGGAGGTGGGGGAAGGCTGTACGTGACTGCCACATGGAGTTGTTAGCATGAAATGCATGCAAAAGGCTACAAGCAAGCCAAAAATTCTTGAGTCCTAAGCTCTTCTCACATCAGGCTGGAATTGGTGTCACTTCCACACAGAAGCCAGTTACCAGAGACTGCTGTAACCATGACTGAGTGGTACCAGGTGTTTGTATTTTAACAGTCTGTATTGCTCCACTGCTTTAAGTGCTACAGAGAGCTTACAAGATAAAAACAAGGCAAGAGAGTAGGGACAAATGCCTTGCTGTGGATGGAAAAGATAAAAGCAAAAAGGAGAACAGGGGAGATATTTACTGGCAGCAGCTAAGGACACTTTGGCCGCACAATCCAGCCACTGTTGCTTGATAAGTCAGTCAAGCCACAGAAACAGTTGGAAAGGGCCAAATTCAGCTCCAGATTCGGACACCGTGTTTTTGTGGATGCACAATACAAGATGGGTGTCTGACCTCCTCCTACAGCTTAGTCAGACCAGCCATGCCCTGCACCCGGTCCACCCCTCCACTGCCTGTAGGGTTTATCGTGTGCCCATCTACCGGTTCCTAATGCCACCTGAGATCCCCTGGGGTATCTCGGACGGTTGTTTGGGAAGGAAGGTATAACAGCAGACCTGAATCAAGCCCCTGTCAATGCAAGCAGTAAAACCAAGGAGTGATTCAGCTTGCCCCAAAGTGGGCATCCCTGATGACCAGCCGAGCCCCCTCCAGCTGGAGCTGGCCAGACTGAGTGGGTCTCCAAGGGCTGTAAAGGGAGCTTCAACACCCAGCTCACACAGAGTCACCTGCACTCAGCTACCCAAACCCAACTTCACTTGTGGGACTGCAGAGCTGAATCCCCCCCCGTTTACACCCTCCTAGCACTCCCCAATTGCTAGACAAGGTAAATTAGCCTGGACCCCTCTCAGTGGGATGTTTGAACATATGTGGGATAGACTGTGAGAATAGAAATGCACAGTTACTACATATTAGTTAATGGCTTTTAATTTGTTAAATTGCTGTTACTTGGGTCACCATCCAATCTACAAAGCAGAAAGAACAAGAACAAAGACCTGTTCTTGTGAAAGTGACTTCTTCTTCCTGGTTCTTCATCTCTGGTTTTGAACTCTTCATTAAAAGGTCAATACTTGATGAAATAAAGATTTAAGTAAATATACCCACTATAAAAAATTACATTAGCAACCAGGCATGTTCATAATTAGATCTTCTCTCCCTAGTTCCAGGGAAGAGCCAACTTTGCCAGGCATGTTGAAACGCTGGTTTTGTGACACTTTGATTGTCCTGAAGACCTGTCCCTCCCTGCCATGGAGCTGCATTCCTGGGCAATCACAATGCTGTTCAGATAAACAACTGACTTGTGATGGATGGTAAAATGACAAAACATTTCTGTATGTCCTGTCACCATATGACATTACTGAGACCCAACAAGCCAGAGATAAGTAACTTCTGGGACAAAATGATGCTTGTGCCACCACTGTATCATTTTAAACAATTTTATCTTACTAACTAGCCACTAACCTATGTAGTGACCAGGGTGCTTTTGTTTCTATACTCTTCCTTACGTCCCTGAGTCACTCAGCCTTGGATCTTTCTTGCTACAGTATTATCAATTCCCTTCACTTGACAGCTTCTATCTTATATCAGTTTACATTTTTTATGATGTTTTCAATCCTATCTAATCTCTGCACCTTCAGGACACACAAAGGCACCCACACCGTCTATTCCAACTTTGCTCTGAAGTTTTTTGACTTTTCTTCCCATTTTCCTTGCTTGCAGTTCAGACATCTGTTTTGTTTTGACTCCATGAACTTCCTTAGAAACCATTGTTGTAATGTGGCTGTCCAAGAAGTCATGCCTCTTCCAGATGTAATGAGGAACTCCTTCACTTAGGAACTACATGTACCGACCTGCTTGACAGGCTATTATGGATTTATAAATACTTCCTTATCTTCTTCACTGCCTCATGAAGAGATGGACTTCTCAGCCAGAGATTTCTCAAGATAGCTGCATGATAAAGTGCCAAAACCCAAACCCTACCCCTGAGACTAGGTGACACAATTGGGTTTTTTCAGCCACTCTGTCTTAGGGCTAGCTCTATCTACAGATTCTTCTTGGAAAGGGGTATCTGGAGTAGTCCCAAAGAAAGCCAGGGTATAAGTTGTCATTCACTGCTGTAGAGAGTTAAGTGCTCTAATTGTCTCTTATTTTGCAACATGGATGTGATCAAAGGTTGCAGAATCAGGAGGTGGACAGCCTTTGCTCCATCTCCAGCAGATAAGTCTTACTAAGCTCGTTCAGCCACGTGGAGAACAAACAAATTAACAACAATAAACCACATTTAAAATGTTAGTGATCGGTTTCTTCTACTTCCAAAGAAGTTGTACAGTTTTGGCCTGTAAACCTTCTTGGCTGTTTCTGTGGCCCAGTGATAAACGGCATGTTTGGGAGGAAGAAACAGTGGCTTGCAAGTCAAAACTTTTCCGGAGGAAATGTCCTTCCTGAACCATGGTGTGTCACAACTGGTCCAGGACAGCTCAGTGGTCAGAGGGACACATTCTGCCCAGTGACTCAAGACTGGTTTGGTCACAGACAGTCAAAACCATCTTCATTTTCAGCTCTGACAGGAAAAAAATGGCCATGGTGCAAAGTCTCACTTTCTTCCTTAGAGACATAGCGTCCTGGAAAGTCCCTGGGCAACTTTAAGGCCTGAGCTGCCAATATCTGGGAATTTGAGGCAGCAGTTGCTGCCCACTGCACCCGCAGCTCTGGCAGGTGGAGGCAAGTGCATGGGGAAGAACTTTGCCATAGCTTCAACCACAGCTCTACACCCCACTCCTCTTTCCGTGTAATACAGGAGGCTGGGGATGCACGGGGCACACAGGATGCCAGTGGCAGGGCAACAGCACCCACATCATGGCCAACGCTCTGCCCCTGGCATGGCACCCAAATCCTGCTGTGGGGCTGAGCATTTCTGATCCTGGGCTTGGGGAATGTGATGTGAAAGTGTACAAGGCTCTTTTTGTAGCTCTCATCCCTTCAGCATAACAAAATGAAAGCCGTAACCTACAGATCTACACCAGGAAAGACAAATTGCAAAAGAAAATGAGTACAACTTGCTCCCATGGGAATGAATGCATTCTTTTTGTATTAAATTCACTGGGGAAGCTGTAAGAGAGAGATCATGTTAAAAGGGTATTCTGTAGCTATATTAGGATATTTCATTCTGTACATGCAGAAGCAGTGTTAGTGCTCTAGAGTTGCCTCTCTTTCTATTAGTATCTATCTCTCTATGTATACACATACGTGTTTATTTCCCTGAATTATCCAACTTTTAATATAATCATTCTGAATTCAGAGGGGTTTTGTGCCTTGATTCTTTATCTGCAGATCTGGAAGTCCACATATCTGGCTAAAACCCAATACTCCTGCTAGCTGAATTTCGGTACTAAACTTTAATCCCTGTCTCAGAATAGATGAATTAAGTTAAAGGGCAAAGGGCGCAAAAAATTTGTTAATTTCTGATTGGCAGGTTTAAAAATATGTAACCTTGGCACTGAAGTACCATCTGACTTACTAGATTTAAATATCTGTATGTATACAAAAGTACACATGGAATCACTTCAAACTAATATGAAAGTAAGAGAGCGGTCCAATATTAAACTTAGTGTGATGAAGTCAACCAAATAGTATCAAACCCCAGAAACATCCACTATAAACCCTATTTGTTTGTTGCTACAATGCTTCAGGGAAAGTAATGGCACAGCAGGGTGAGCTGAGTGCTCCCTTTATAGCACCCCAAAGCAATTTCTTCTCTTGTAGACATCAGAAGCCCTCTTAGATTTGGGATTTTGAGGAATAGAGAAGGCTAGTTACACAGTGTCTTGTGCATACTTGCCTTCAGTCCCTGTGCACCACTCTTCATTTCACAGCTCTTCAGTGTGATTATATGCAGCATAATGTTTCCATCTGAATAATTTACAAGCTAAAAGCACTCAAGAAGAGTATGACAACATTTGCAAAGATACAGATGCAAAGATGGTTTTCACTAGGCCATTGCAAGGTACTTTTTTGTTGAAGCTTATTTTTGGAGGAAAGCACATCCTACAATGAATAGCTGCTTTGAACATAAACCAGTTTAGTGAAACATGAAGTGTATTTTTATGCTTTCTTTGGATGTCCAAATCTGAGTTACTATTTGCTTAGATCTTAAGAACACGGGAAAAATAGCTGGCAAAAGGTGTGTAAAATAAGTCAGATCAAGGAGTCAGCATTCATGACAACTACCAGCAAATGGCAATAGCATTAGAGGGGAATGCATCACCGCAGCCCAAATGATCAGCACAGCACACTTTTACTGGGACAGCTGGCACCAGCTGAGCTCTGTATTTTTAATTGAAAGAGCTTTAAACATAAGGAGAAAAAAGATGGAATAGAAAATACAGACTGTTAAAGAAGACATTTTTTATTTTGACAGTTGTAAAGAATACTAATGGTCTGCTTAAGATGATTTCTCTGTAGACTTCGTACTCACCATGGGTGGTGGGTGTTACAGCCTTATTAAACAAAACACCGTTAGTACTGCTATCAGCTATTATTTTGGAAAAGAACATTTTTTCTGGTTTTGAGTGTGTTTTTTTTAAACAAGGGGAGCATGTTGTATGAAAAGGAAAACTATATATAACTGGGTTTCTGTTACTCAAGCCATCCCTCAGCTAAAGTCACATGGAAATGGAGAGGCTTAAGAAATCATTTAAGAGTACAGCTCAATTCTTTCCAATTGTCGTTCAGAGACAGGTAGCTGAATAAAAGGCATTTGATGAAGCTGTTTTCCAATTTTATCTACCAGCCTTTGTAAATCTTGACAATACTGTTAATTTGTGGATCTTATTGAGACATAATATATTAGGTATTTATCCTCTAGAGTCAAAGGAAAATGGAAAAAACACTTATTCCATTAGAAAGCAAGTTCCTTGTCCTTGTACTTACAAAGAAAACATGAAAGCATGGTCCGGATTACTTAAGTAGGAAATAGATTTTCAGACTGAATGATTTGAAAGTAATTATTTTCGATCCAGTATTATGATTTTTGGAAGATAATGTATTTTGTGGAGCAGCTGACACTGTCAATACCAGATTTATTTTTAGCTAATCCCATCATTTTTGCAAAAAAGAAAATCAGCTGAAATGAAAAAAGCATAAGAAAACTTTCTGGCTTTCCCCTCCCAACAAACAAGATGCAAAAATGAGTCAAGTAAGCAATGCTGTTACCATAAAAGATAACAAGGAGAAGAAAATGCGTGATGACTGAGGCAATTTAATGTAATCCTATCTGTTGCATTTTACTTGCAGTTTATAGTTCACTCTGAAAGAAGCTTGTAACAATTTCTCTCTATCACTCTGGCACAGACTGGTGTTAAAACCCAACAGAAAAAAAACACAGACAAAGCTTGTAAAAAATGCTGGTTCTAAAATAATCTTCTGCATGCTTTAACTATAAAACAAATGATACTGATAATTTAATGCCCTGTAACATTTGTTCTACATTTTTCCAGCCATGTACAAACTTCTCATGATAAGCATTATTATAATGGTATAGTCTTTTTGAAAGAAGAAAAGTAAAGATTCCTGCCCATAAAATGCAGATGTGGTGCCAAATCTACACCTTTCATTAACAAGCTTGTAAAAGTGCAACTGAAAGCACCCACATTTCCTGTGCAATGCTTTCAGAATGTCTAATTTTTGGTAATTCCTCATCATTCCTCTGTAAGACCCATTTTTCAATGCAAAAAAAGTTTTCAAGGACAAGACTAAAAACCCCAAAATAACCTCTATTCTTGGAAAAATCAGTTTTGTCTATTGATCTCATCTAAGGAATGATACCCCTCTTCATGAGACACTTCTTTTTTAATTTTTAAAAGGCTTTTGAATGGTTGTAGAGTATTGACTCCTTTAAGAAGAAGGGCATGATAATGGACATGGGTCTACTCAACAGGGAAACTGAACCTGTAAAAACTCCACTAATTATAACTCACACCTCTTGTCTACTTTACTGTGAGTTGGTGGTTTTCCAGAATTAAAAGATCAATTCAAGCTGTTTCATTTGCATATGCAGATAAAGCAGGATCCGCGAGTACTTTTCAGGCCCAGGTGCCCATAACTAATAATGGCAGATTTAAAACACAGCCTGCCAGCTTTCCTTGTTCACAACTTCTAATAGGGGTCATTTTTTTGGAACATGAAGGTACCACTGCAGGATGTGAGAAATCTGGGGTGGGTGGTGAAGCACAGGTTGCACACACATCTGCATGAGTAGACAATCTCTCTGACCATGCTATTTTCTCTCCAGCTGCCAAAGATAGGATCCATCCCAGGGAAAGTGAGAATTTTTTTTCCTTTGAAAGTTTATGAACTTATTTACTGCTTTCAAGGAACTGCTGCTGTATTTGTACCATAGAAGATAAAAATACACTGTCTTTTTATCTAGGACACCCCAGTCACTACTATGAAAAAGGCAGAGAGGCTGAAGAACGAGCAAAAATACCAACTATAGGTTATATATAAAAGTATTCCTTCTTAAGAGACTGGGTGTCCCGGGTTGAGAGACACAGGACTAACTTTTCTTCTAATGCTGGGGAAAATTGCACTTCTAGAAGACTCTAGTGTCTGAATTTGTGAAAATATTTACTTTATAGCCAGCCAGGCTCTGTGGGATTCAAGGTCTTAGTGTTTTTGAGCCTTGCCAGGTGCAGGGACAAGGAGGAGCAAGGCCTGGGCATTTGACCCAGGCTGGTCAAGAGGATTATTTCATACCATGAACGTCACATTCAGTATAAATTAGAAAAATTTGCTGCGTAGCTCTCTCTCCCTTGATGGCGGCGGGTCCAGACAACTCCTTGGCCCGGTGCTGGACCCCTGAGGCCTTCCCTTCCTCCTGAAGCCATTGCGCTCACAGTGTCCGCCATTTGCTGTCCCTGCTGGGAGCGCACAGCTTCCTGCTGATAGAACTGGCTGAGTATAATTCCTGTATCTTATATCAGTGTTGAGATTAATACTGGTTCTTTAGTGTTATTGTTAATTATTTAGTCTTAGTCTATTAAATCTATTTATATTTCAACCCTTGTGTTTCTTTTTGTTCCCTGATTCCCCTTTCCGGGTGGGGAGGGGCCATTGGGTGATAGAATAATTGTCTAAACAACAATAGATTGTTATGGGTTTTCTCAAACCATAACACTGGGAAAAATTAAGCCCTCCCAAACAACTCCATCCTCCTAGCCAGAATTCTGATGCCAAATGTAAGCGCTGAAGTACATCTTTAGGGACTTGATTTTCAGAAGTGCTAAGAAGCCACAAATTCCATTAAGTCAGAGGTATGTAACAGCTTTGAAGATTAAGCTACTTGTATTTAAGTGCCTTAATGGAGATTTAGCAACCTAACTCCATGAAATCAACTTTGAAGGTTTCATTTATCTACGAAGGGGAAACACTATCCCATTTTCAGGAAGAGACAAGCCCAGACAGCAAGATGCTGAAGGTATTTGCTCATCCCTTGAGCTGAGTGGGTGGGGATGGCCATAGAGGACCCTTGCCTGGTCCCAGGAGGCCCCCAGGGGCTGCCTGCACGCAGTGTGTGGCTACAGGAAGCAAGGGGACAACCCGGGTGCTTGCAGAGAGGCAGGACAACAGCGCATAGACAAGGGAAAAAAGCACTCGAGATGCCAGCGACAGCCCTGCATCCCTGAGCAGGCAGCAGCCAAGGTGCTCTGTTTCCCTCTACTGGTAAAATTTCAAGTGATTTAAAAAAAATGTTTCTTTTCTGCTGGAGGTTTTCTTCTGGAGTTGTCCAAATCAGTCCAACATGCACTGATTTGCTTGAGAACTGTACTCAAACCTCTGTTGTTCTTCCCAAATCTCCCCCTCTGCTAAGTCCTTCTTTGCTGAGCTCTGTTGTACAACCATGCCTGTTTAATGCTGTTGACTTTAGTGGGGTTGGGCAGGAATTTAAATTATTAAGAAATATTTCAAGGCGATTTATGGGTATTTGGAAAAGCTTCATTGATTTCTCAGCATGAAAGCGATACCACAACATTGAAGCTATCCTAGGCAATTTAACAAGTCTCTTAATGAATTGCTGCTATTTGGTTGTCTTCAAGAGCCAGAACAGAGGTTCTGTTGTTGGAAAGTCTCAAGATTACGAGCTGGTAAGAAGATGCAGTAATTGTAGGCATTGCACTGAGTGCACTATCCAGGTATTTTAATTGCTCAGCTAGACCACATGGCCCGCAGCCGGCTCCAGTAAGACTTTGTGCATGATCCTCTGTTTGCAGTTGCCAGAGAAAACATCAGTGTTCACATGCATTAGTGGCCTCTAGAAGTATGCAAAATTAATTTGAGAAGGAGCTTTCCGAGCTTTCACAGAGAACATCCTAAAGAGACATGGGTTTCCTAGCTTACAAACTTCTGCTGTCTTGGAGCCTTCCAGGTTTGTTAATTCCCTTCTGCACAACCTCCCTGATACCAGAGGTTTCCCGTGCACTATTCAAGCAAGTGCAATTTTGGTCTGTGGTAGCAGTAGCAGGGGTGACATTTTAAACTCAGAACACATTTGAGGTTTTCCCATATGTAAAAAGAACAAAAGGAGAATTTTAACTCCAGGAAAAATGTGGCTCTATTTGCTCAGATACAGAAGTGTCAGCGCTGTTCATCCAACCATTCGTGTTCAGGTACTTCAATTTAACATGACTGATAGATTAGTTGAGCTATTGAACATGTCTTAGCACAAGGTATGTTGCAACCAACTTCAGAAGAGCCTTTGGCAAACTGGCAAGCGCCTTGAGCACAACTGTAGCTAATGCCATATGACCCGGTGGGTCTTGCAGTGAGTAGGAATTGAAATGAAATTATTGTTAAAGAAAATGATGGGAGAAAGAGAAGAAATTGAGTGCTCTCAGGGCAAATTAGTCTGTAGATGCCTAAATGCCCAATTACAAATTTCTTGATCATTTATGAACATTTTTCTGTTAGAGCAGCAACTGGAGTTTTTTAGAGATACCTTTATAACTTCCGTGTGGATGCTAAAATGTTAAAAATGTATCATTGGTTTTAGGTTCTGCTGATCAGACTCCTTTTGTTTTCACACCAATTTGTAGTTACTTTAGTTTCCTTTTTAATTTAACTGGAATCTATATTCTAGGAGTGCAAATTACCAACCAAGGTGAAACAGCAGTTCAATAAAAAGGAGAGTATTTAGCGACGAGCAGCCTGTGCTTCCCTGCAGCAGCTCCAATGCCCCAATGGCCAGGGCCTGGGAGGTGCAGGCAGGTGGTGGTGGGGTGGGAAGACCTCAGTCTCCATTCGTTCATTCTTGGTACCTGCAGTCACCTCCAGAGGTTGTCCTTTGCCAGGCAGGCTGGAGCACACTGCTCTTGCAGCCCTCGTGAAGGACAAGACTTACATCTGGGCTACTCCCACTTTAACACCTAACATTTCTAGAAGAAAACTGTTCCAGGACCTCATTGTTCTGACGGTAAGAACTCCAGTTTCTGGCCTTGTTCATGATCAGTTTTGGTCTGTTCAGTGATGGCTTATATTTACCATCCTTAAACCAAGTATTTCTGTGCCGCTGGAGTTAGATGCAGGTATATTTTGTCTGCTTGCGTCACCCTCAACATGCTGCTTTTTGAATACACGTGAACACTGTAATGTAGCCAAGAAAACATATGCTTCATTGAAGCACTAAAGCCAGGCTGTGTTGGAAAGTTGTTAATACTGTGTATTAGCCCTGCATATTCAGTAAATGGTGGAGGAGGAACTTGGTGGAAAATAGCTGCTTAATTCAGCCTAATCTCTACTGCTGAAGATAATGGGGTTCCAGTGACATTATTTGGAGATTAGCTGGAAGACCATGACTGCCTGCAATAACTGTGGGCATCATTTAGCTTTCTTCTGCACTGTTGTTAATGTGCAAGAAAGCATGAGCTCAGATGGATGAGCCAATCTCTGTTTGATTCGCAGGATAAGCCATTAGAAGAAAAAACAATCATTTCATAGTAAACTGAGCGCAATTAACAGGCATTTGGGGACAACAGACATTTTTCCAGAAGCACTTCTGAAAGCAGAACAGGACCACAATGGCAAAATCACACGATTTAGAAATTCTCTAGGGAGCACAGTGTGAGAAAGAATGGACCTTTTTGTTAACCCTCAGTAAATGATGTGAAAGTGGGCAATTTCAGATCTCATTGCAATTTGGAAATGAGAAAGCTGAGTGAGGCTGGATCATACATCACATTATTCACAATTTCTCAATATTCTATAATATGTTTTGCTTGGCTGGAAGCCTCCATTTTTGTACTTAAGCCCCACTATGATCTTAATGAACATGAATGCTTCAAGCATGGCAGAAGGACCGGTCTCTTCTTGCCTGATTCTGCTCCACTTGGGGGTCAAACATTCACACAATGTGATCAAACCTCATGCAATGAAAGAGGGAAGGGAGACACCAAGACTTTTGTATTCAATGTGATATGATACCTAACATATGTGAGTGAAGTGTCCAGAGCTGGAATCCCTCGTGGGGACTGCAAGACAGCAATAATACTTTGAATACATATTCAGTAGGTTAAAACTTCTCCTCTTTCTGAGTCTCTTTTTTTTTTTTTTGATTGCTTCTGGGGTTTGTTGCATGGAAATTTAATACAGATTTCTACTAGATCAGCAAAAAGTTTAATTTGCAATTAAAATTTGTAGCAGGTGAGCAAGACTTGGTGGGTGGATATGCTGAGAATCATGTGGTCTTGTTCTCAGTTTTGCACTGATTTTCCGTGCGTCAGGGAGCAAGTCTTGGTGTCACTATTTCAGTGTCTGCAGAAAGGCAGGATTACCTCTCCCTTTCTGTAAAGTGTCTGGTGATAACGGGGAGAAAACAGCTAATAGGAGCTAATAATTTTCCATTTGTCAATAACAGTAGAACTATAAAGTTAATCTAATGAAGGAACTTTGTGTCCAAGACTTGAAAGCGTCTTTCATCTATGAAGGGTTAGGCAAACCTCTTATTCTCTTTAATGGTTTGGTATTGGACCTGTACTACTGAATTTCCCACAAAACTTCTATAAAAAGTTGTTGAAGTATGATTCAGCTGTTGACTAAGAGAAAATGTAGGGGTCTACATGTGAGACAGGAATCTCAGTTCTTAGTACAGTCAATGGAGATTATTTGGTGCCATCAGCACAGTCTGAGTGATCCAAATGATCAAATGGATGCTAGGCTCCACTGGATGTGTTGTTTCAACATAGGTATACAGTGCTGTTTGAGGTGTCCTGGGCACCCCAGTTAGTGTCTAGCTGCTCCTGCAGGAGGATTCGGGTGCTGTATAACCTCTGCCAACCCTACACATTTTGCGTGCCCTATGAACCCTATGTTTAGACCACTGAACTGAGCCCAGGATCTCTACTGGCAATGGTGACAAGAGCAGTGCACCATCACTCTGCTTGAGGTCAGTGACAGCTTTAGTGCAGACCGATGCTAAATCCTTACCACCACTGCTGAGAGCAAAGGAAAACTATCACAACCAGCGCTCACTGCTGAGAACAGGAGTGCTGGGAAAGAGGTGAGCTACCATAGGTACCCAAGAGCAGGTCTAGCTCATTCCCACACCGCAGGGATGGCAGGATCACTGGTACCAATGCAACACTGGACAGGCTTCAAGCAACTGCAATTTGCCGTTTGTCCCAGGCAAGTTTGCTGGGTGAGCGCTCGTTGCTGCTGTCGGGCTACTAAAGACAGCACATGATGGACTCCAGGTTCGGGACAGATAGCAGACGTACTCCAGTCAATATATGCCTTCATTTCAGGAGTTAATCTTTGATAATTGCAGTCTGCTACATGATCTAATTATTTTTGCACCTTGTAGTCATAGTTTCGTTTAGTCTGTGCTTCCCTGTTCTGCCGATGAAAACATCACATAAGACAGTGGTAAGCTTGCTGAATTCGAGATGCGTAACTTCTGTCGCTTTTCCCTTACTCACAAGACCTATCGGCTTAATTTGGCAGATTGTCCTTGACAAATGTATTTTATCTGCTACTCATTTTCACGCTTAGAAATTGTTCATTTGTTTTTCCAGAAATCAAAGTTAAAAACCCCTATCCTATAATTCACTGGGCCTTCTTTTTGTTTGTTTTTTTTCTTTCCTTTTTTTCTTTAAGTAACAAGCCAGTATAAATCAGGATCTAGCCTACTGAATAAATATAAATATTCTGATATAAAACTTGTGTAAAGTTAGGGTAAGCCAAGATAATTGTCTTAGGGAACTGTTTGTGCAACCCTATCATAATTACAGATACTGAAAAAAACTTCACATGAAAAGCAATTTACTGAGAAAAGCATGATATGGAGTATTTACAAGAAGCGGTAATATAAATGAGTATGTTGTTTAACATGTTGGGAACAATAAGAAAATACATAAGCTCAGCTGGCTCCTGTCCTATTGGGGCTTTGAAAGTCCTGGAGTGTTTTTAGCAGAATCAGTGTGAGTATGGAGCACTGAAAGAACCAGACACAATTGGACTTTCTTTGCCAGTCATTTTGCATCATATATTCCTCCAGTTAAAAACCTAAATTGTTTTGTTCACACAGCTTGTACAGTGTACCAACAACAAAGCAACTGCTAGAATTACTTTGCGTATATAATGTGAGTTGAGTCTGTGCAAAAATCACAGTTACATCCCATGGTATTTTTAAGACCAACCCGTTCCAAGCTGGTGCTAAGTACAAGAGGTGGGTTTTTCCCTTAACCTGGATGGATAGTCTGTCTTTTAGAATTTGGGGAAAACAGCTCAAATTTCATTATTAGGAATGTGAGGCCTTTGGGAGAAATGGTCCGTTTCCTCCGGTGACTTGTAAGGGCCTTTGCACAGTGGGTGCGAAGGTCTGTACATGGTGCAAGAGGGGCCTCTGAGTGTTGGTGGCATCGAAGTGGGGGGCAAAGCCCTGGTCCCCTTCAAGAGGCTCCCCAATACTCTGCTTGCTCAGAGCAGCCTTACAGCCATCGCTCGCTAGGGTATATAAATCCATAAAATGCTACAATCTCTGTCTTGGAAGGATCTATGAGAGAGATGCTTCTGTGTTAATTTTTCATGAGGGAAGGCTACGGAAATAACATTCTGGTAGCTCTTGTGTGGGTGAGCCTGCAGCAGTTTGTGTTAATGTGTCCCTCCTGGAGAGTTTCCACTACACAGGAGCACGCTGGCAACTTTTTGCAGGTGTACAGAAGAGACGACAGTTTCTTTGCACATTCAGGAAGTTTTTGTTTATATTGAATATTAAAAAATATACTCTTACATGTTTATCACTGCAAGCTCAGCTTTGGGGGAAAAAAAATCACAAAACAAAGATGTTAGGTTATGGAGAAAATGTTGTCACATTTTTTTCAGACCACAGGAGTTTGTCACCATGGAGACCCTCCTGTTTTCTTCAAGAATGACTCAAATCTTATGGATGGAGCATATGTGATAGAAGCAAAACAATATCACCAAGAATTCACATTAAACATTTCAGAAAGAGGTTTTTGAGCACCAACCAACGTCCACAGACTGCTCATGCAGCAAAAATATGCTTCCACTTTTTTCCTTAAGCTTTTTTCTTTATAATGTAAAATAACTGAAGGTTTTATTTCTGACAGTAGCTGGGTTTTAAGGAACTTGTGTTACATGAGATTGAAGGCTGAAGGACTTTGCTATTATGCTGTGGTTTTATACAATGAACTACTCTTAGAATACTGTTCCTAAGTTTTAAGGACAGAATGAAGCTAAAACTCCTTGAAAAAGCTTATTTTTAGTATTAATTATGTAAGTACAGCTTTTAACTGAAGGCAACCAAATTGTGCATGAAACAGAGCTGAGAGCAGGACAAGGTGGTTTGTTGGCAAGCCCCCAGCTGCCCACGCAGTGGCTGGAGGCACCAGGCACCGGGAAGCTGGAGTGTGCTCAGCTGGGAAGCAATGGCACCTCCGGAGACTTGTCCTGATGGCCAACAGCAAAACAGTGACTTCAGGAGCACCTCTGGGGCAGAAGCAATCCCAGGCATGCTGCTGTTATTGTACCTCACATGGCATCTCAGACTGCCTGCTTTTTAGTTGCTGCTCAGCCTGCATAAATGTAATTTTAAATGAGGGCAGAAGACATTGCAATGACGACCAAGGAGGGCACACCAAATAAGTCTGAAAATGCACGACAGACCTTCTCCCAAACTTGCCTTTCTGCTATCTCATCCACCTGACTTTCTGCTCTGCGGCCAAGGTAGAGCTGAGCCCTCTCCTCCGTTATTCCCCCCACCAGTATTGCTGCAATGCCAACCCAGGGCTCGGATGTCTTACTGCCAGTCGTAGGGAAGTAGGGAAGTGATGGTGCCCCCTGTACTGAGCACTGGTGAGGCCTCACCTCGAGTACTGTGTTCAGTTCTGGGCCCTTCACTTCCAGAAGGACATTGAAGTGCCGGAGCATGTCCACAGGAGAGCCACCAAGTTGGTGAGGGGTCTAGAGCAGAAGTCCTGGGAGGAGAGGCTGAAAGGGAACTGGGCATGTTTAGTTTGGAGAAGAGGAGGCTGAGGGGAGACCTCATTGCCCTCTTAAACTACCTGAAAGGAGGCTGTAGAGAGGTGGGGGTTGGCCTCTTCTCCCAAGGGAGTAATGACAGGACCAGAGGAGATGCTCTGAAGTTGCAGCTGGGGAGGTTTAGATTAGATATTAGGAAGAATGACTTTACTGAGAGAGTGGTCAGGCACTGGAACAGCCTGCCCAGGGAGGTGGTGGAGTCACCATCCCTGGAGATATTTAAGTAACGCGTAGATGTGGCACTTCAGGGCATGCTCTAGTGCCTGGGATTGTTGGTTTGTGTCTGGCTATGGGCGGATGTGGTGTGGGGTTTTTTGTGGTTTTGGGGTTTTTTTGCAGGGTTTTTTTTTTTGTGGTTGGACTCGGTGATCTCAAAGGTCCCGTCCAACCATGAATATTCTGTGATTCTCTACTGCAGGGCAAGGAGGGGAGCGCAGGGTAAATGCTGCACAGTTCAGGGCAGAAAGAAGCCCGCCCTGCCTCCCAGGTCAGAACAGCCATTCTTTAATGAGACTCTTGAAAGGGAGCAACATCCTTCCCATCGAACACCATCGTGTGTTGGTGTGGAGAGAGAGAAAGAAAACGCAGCCCCACACTGCAAGGCTCAGAGCCGCAGTGCAGCTCTAAGAGGTGTAAATCCGGTTTTAGATGGCCTAGCGATGAATCCAAACTCACACAGCCATGTGACAGAAGGTATAGGAGCACTGCCCACCCAGCCTTGCGAATGCACACGCTTCACATCTGGGGGGGTTTGCTGTCAGCCATTGTAACTGTGCACCAGAGGACGCATCGCTCGTCCTTCCACCACACGTCAGAAGACGGGATGAAGCATAGAGTCAGAATAAATGCCCTGATGCGCTCAGGCTAATCTAACAGAAGGGAAATTGGGTATTTACTCTTAATCAGGATCAGATTTGCCCTGCTGGGCCATGTGGTATTAATCAGCGTGGAGCCGCATTTGGCAAGGAAGGCAGCTAAAGCTACTGTCTCAGGCCCAAGAGAAGCATGGGCAAGTTCATGGCCTATAGAGCTAGGCAGTCCCATGGAGAACAGGAAAGCACAGGGCATCATTCAAGTGTATCAGGCCTTTCTGCAACTCAGAAACCCTAGGAATATCCAGGATGCAGCCTAGGTGCTGAGACAGGGCACTGCTTGTGTTTTTTCCTTCTTCCTTCCTCAGTTATCCTGCTAATAAGTAATGAAAAGGAAAGGTCCAAAGTATTTTTGCTGTCAGTGAACAAAATAACTGCCTGGAGAAACTAAATGACTTCAGCTTTACATGTTGCAAATACTCTATTGAGGGCAGTGCAAGAAACTTGGAAAATTTTGTACTTGACATCTGTGGATCTTGGAAAAATATGAACTAAAAAATCACTGCAATTAAGTGTTGTGCTATGAAATTCATCAAACCAAAGCAATGTTTTCTGTAGTTTCAGGAGGTCGTTTTCATGGTAGTCAGTAATTGGGTTGTACTGAGCATGGTGAATGATACTACTTACATTCACAAGCCCAAGACTTTTTTGTATTCTACGCCCTGGGTTGTAATGCCTGAATGAAAACATTATCAACATGATAGTCCTATTTGACATGTAGTGAAAAACTTTGAGAGATTATGATGTTTCTTTTATTAGAACTGAACCTTCTTACATATTTTTTTTTATAAGTTTATTTGCATTGATGATAACATTTGGTCTGTTACAGCCAGTGCTCTGCACTTTCAGGCACCAGAAATACGCTGTCTATAGTGATGTCACCTTCAGGAATACTTTCAAATGACTTGTAGGATTCAGGCTCAAAATTGCTTAACCTGCTTGTTCTTACTACCTCTCCTGAAAAACTATTACAGAACCCCTCTCCTCTATGAGCTGGAAGCTGACCTCTGTTTCCAGCCAGGACTCATCTGCAGCCAGTTTCCCATTTAGAAGGGCTCCTCTCTCTCTTCTGTATTTACACTCTGTACTTGTTCCACTTCAGATGTTCCCTGAAGTCAATCTACAGGAACTGGATGCTGTATTCCAGATAATTTCTCAGCACAGGCCTATAAAAAGGTGTTAGTTTGGGGGGCTATATGTGGGTAATCTCTAATCTTTACCTTATACTGATTCCAAGCAGTCCCCTTTGCTCTAGGAGCCCTTTTGCACTGTTTTTCTTATTTTATTGTTCAGTTTCTCACTCAGCTTGATATTTGGCAACATTTGCTTCATCCTAGAACTTCTTAACCAACAAGAAATGGCCTGTTTTGTTGCTCATGTCTTCCTTGCACTCTCAGCTGGCTCTCTCCTTGTCCAAAATAATTTTTTAAATTATAATTTTTCATCCAGTTGACCATGGAGACTTTCCTCTTTTGGTTCGAACATAAACTTAGCATAGTTAATGTACATAGTTTTTAAATCTTTACAGTAAAGATACTCTCAGCCTTTTTTCACACTCAGGCCCGTTAGTTCTTAAAAGCATTTTATCAAAACTTATCCTTTTGGAATGAGCAAAACTTTTATTCCATAAACCTACTGTGTTCATTCATTCAAAAAAAAATACAGATTAATCAGTTCAAAGTTATTTTCTCTGCCCAGCTTCCTGAAATGTCCCTGCTACTTTCCAAAACCTCTGGTAGAAAAAAAAATCTGTTGACTAGCGCATCTTGGAACATATATACTTGAGTATTGTTAACATTTTTGCTCCAGACTGTTACTAAGAACTTAGAGTTGTAGGACAAGGTGATTTCAGCTGTCCTACTGTGGCTTGGAGTAAAATAACAGTGCTTTGTAGCATCAAAAATTCATTAGCTGTAACATCCTATTCCCTTCTAAACCCTGGTGTAATTGCCTGTGTGAATATTTAAATTCTTTCTCAGAAACCTTGAACAGCTTGGACTCTATCATCTTGCAAAAGGTGCTGGGATTTCAAAGGAACATATACATAAAATGACTTTGCAGTCATGCTGCCTCTCTTCCAGTTGGGATTGAAGGCATTGTGATGACATCCATTGACTTGTCTACATGAATCTCCATCTCAGCCCAGTCAGAAGTGACCCTACAAAGCGAGGGTCTGCTATGAGACTGTCATGTGTCCTTTCCACAGCCTTCAGACGTGGGGTCTGCCAGGTTTCTGCAGTCTGGAGCGTATCCATTTTGTATTCTGCCCAGTGTTTTCCTCAGGTGTGACCAGGACTGCCAGTATTTCCACACCATGGCTGCCAATGCCTGGTCATGGCAGCCCCCCTGCTCCCTCCATGCTTTCTGCAGAGATGAGTTTGGTACCTCTGCTTTCTTAACAACAACCTTTCTTCACCAACTCTCTAAGTGACCACAGCAGTCCTCTGGGTAATCCAGGCTGGCATGCCAGGCTTTTTCTGGTAAACAATACTCCCTTCTGGAAACACTCTAGTGCCATCTGGGAGGTGTTTCCAACTGACTCCAGTAAGGGGAGTGTTTCTCCTGCTGGCTTTTCCCTACCCTGCCCTCCTGTTCAAAGGGTACTAAAATCCCCAGCACTTTCCTTGTGCTGTAGCCGTTCCATTTCCCCGTTTCCTACCTCTGGCTGGGGTTTACCAGTACAAGGGCAGAACCTGGTGATCAGTCTTCGCTGCTGAAACTGATGTTAGGGTTAAGAATGATGTACAAGCATTTCATTGATTCCTGAATAGTTTCATTTCTGTGGAGTTCCTTTGGGCCTGAAGATTTTGAAGTATCCTTCAATCTCTTCTGCTGGCTAACTTCTATTAAAATTCCTGATGTGGATGACATTCCTTTGCAAGCTAGAGCACGTGAAGCACAGGAGCTGGAGCAGGAGTTTGGTGTACAAGTAGGAGTGAGTGATCAGAATACAGGCAGGAGGAGAACTGGCCGGGGGTCAAAAGCAGTGAAGTCCACATGTGGGAAGGCTGAGGTGGAAACTTTAGCTGCTGGGGCAGGGACAGCAAGGGTGAGAAATGCGGATTAGCAGGAGAGAAAGGCTGATTTCTGTGGACTGAAGCCGCTGGATTGAGGTTTCTCATAAAATCTTCCAAGCAAAAGAGGTGTCCATGGACTCTAGACAGCCTTAGGATAGGGAAATACAGGCACATCAGGGGTTGTCTTCCTCTTCTCACACCATGTCCCCAGAGGCTCCAAGGGAGCACGCAGCACCCACATCTTGCCTGCACCCAGATGGCTTGAAAGACAGACTAACAGTTTGGGTCTTTCTTCCATTACTAGGCAGGCAAACAGGGCTGAGGGAGAGGAAGCAGAAGCTCCCCCCGGTACATGGGTTGCTTTAGGCTGGAGATGTGCCAGGGAGGCCAGGACACTGACAGTTAGGAGATCCCTGGCAGTTTGCAGGACCTGAGCTGGTAGATGGGTCTAGGGTAATGGGATGGTGTAAGGTCCTAAGCTTCTGCCCTTCATCTTCTGGGGAGTCTGAGCTTCCTTCCCTTTTCCAGATGCCATCTTCATGTCCAGCATCTCCACCCAGTGATGACCAGATTGCCCCAAAGGTAGTGTCACTTACAGTTGGGGCTCATGCATGGCCAGCATCCCAAGGAGCCTGTGGCGGTGGCGTGTCACAGACACGACCACCCACTCCCTGTGAGCACTGCTTTTAGGACAAGCTGCAGGCTTGCTTTCCAATACCACAGCTCTCCCTCCCTTCCTTGGGTGGGTGGCAGTGACAGCTGTGCCGGCGTGAATCATCCTCTGTGGGCATTCACAAGACTTTGCAGGCCTGGTGGCACTTGCTAACTCTGGCAGAGCAGCAGTCTCCTGGTGAAGAAGACCCCAAGGGTGGGGACAAGAAGTAGGGTGTCTGCAGAGCCAGCTGGAGAAGGGGCTGGGAGGGACATCCTGCCAGCAGAGCTGTAGGAGAGCCTGTGGTGAGGCTGAGTGCGTGGTCAGTGTGGTTGCTCTCGGGCAGGATGGATGTGGCCACAGGCAAAGTAGCTCAACGGGTACCAAGAAGTGGCTGTGGGATAGGTGATGGGCAAGACACGAAATACTGACCGTCTTCACCACACAGACTGCTTACAGCCAGGATTAGAGAGTCTTAACGATCTGCTGATAATCAAACCAAATGCTAGGGGGTAGCTGTCAAAGGAAAAACACAAGGTACCATTAGGAGAAAAGAGTGAACTAGTTCATCAGTGTAGAGAGATTCTTTCTCAGTGACTTATTTTCATACCATGCACAGACTTTAAAAATGCAGGAGAATTAAACCAGCATTTGAAGCTGCCCTCTTGAGACTTTATTTGAATGTAATATAGTTCAATTACTGTGTATTCAAAATTCCCGTGCTAATATACAATCTGCAGAGACTTGTAATGTGTGTTGGTTGAAATCCGAGCTAAATTAATATAATTGTTTCTTTTTTTTTTAAAAAAAAGAGAAATAATCTACTTGGCTGCAAGTGCCTCGAGGAATGTTAAGCAGAAAAGAGACAGAACAACTGGGGAGTGACTTTGAAAGCAGCTCTTACAGGCCAATTGCTTAGAGCCAGTGCCAGAAAATAAGGGAAACCTTCTTTTATTAAACATGATTGCTGTGACCTTCTCTGGTTAACCTACAGAAGGAAAAATGAGCTATGCACTGTGTATGATTTGTTGTTATTACAGCTGGGCTGCTTTTCAGTGAACCTGTAGAAGCTGGAATGTTTATTTTGATTTATTTTTGCTTTGTTTTTCCTCGGAAGAGAAAAAAACCAAATGAAACATCTTCTAGAACTGCACAGGTGTACCCATTTCTCTTCGAGAACCGTGGCTGCAATCCCTGCTCTCACCTCCTTGGTCTCTGTGAACATCACAGCCGTGCATGTCCCTGTCTCCCTCCTTCCCTGTGCTGAGAGGCTCTGCCACGGGTATTGAGCATCGTCCTCCTCTCAGAGACCACCACTGTACCTGACCCCTGAGCGAGGGCTGATAGGGTAAGCTTTCTCTTATCTATCTTCTTCTGGGGTGAGCACCACTAACACTCCCCTGGGGACTGCATAAATGAGATGGAGAGCAGCAACGTGATGTATTTATGTGCAGCAGAGTCAAGAGGGCCCCATTATGCCTGGGATGAGCACAAGCAGAGCTCCAGAGAGCTCCTGCTGTGGGGGGCACCACAGGGACAAAACACAGACCGGCGGTAAGACCAGAGGGACAAGGACAGTGCAGTCGTGTGTGTGTTTGTGTATTCTTGTCAGCCTCGGAGGTGTTTTGCAGAGGTGTGCTAATGTATGCAGCATAATCAGGAGCGTAAGAAAATCCCCACAGAAACCAGACCCAGTGAGCTAATTGTGAATTAGGTCATTTTCTGTATGCCTTCCAAGATGACTGCATATACCTAATTAAGATGCCTAATATATTTTGTTTAGCCCAAATGGCGATGGAGGAGGAAGGTTATTAGTCTGGTGTTTGGGGTATTGGCAGCACTGATTTTTACGTGGATTGGAATTCAGCAGGCTTTCCCTTTCCAAGGAATAAAGTCACCAACAAGACTTAATCACATGATTACTTTAAGGAACAGTCAAATCACTAAAAACATTTTCTAAAATCATAAGATTCCACTGATTCATCTTTCTGTGTCACTTCTTGGCCTCAGCACTCACTTCAGGAAAAATATGTATTTGACTTAAATTGAACACAAGGTTACTTAAAGAGAATAACAATCACAGAATGGTTGAGTTTGGAAGGCACTTGGAGACTATCTAATCCAACTACCTGCTCAAGCAAGGCCACCTAAAGCTGGTTGCCCAGGACCATGTCCAGCTGTGTTTGAATATCTCCAGGGATGGAGACTCCACAGCCTCTCTGAGCAACCTGTTTCAGTGTTTGATCACTTACAGAGTAAAAAAATATATCTTTTGTGTTTAAACAGAATTTTCTGTATTTCTGTTTGTGCCCATTGCCTCTGGCCTTCCATTGAGCACCATTAAGAAGAGTCTGGCTCTGTCTTCTTTAGTCTCTCCCAACATCAGGTGTTTATACAGATTGGTAAGATCCCCCTGAGCTTTCCCTTCTCTGCGCTGAACATTCCCTCAGCCTTTCCTCATGTCAGGTGTTCCAGTCCCTTAAGTATCTTCATGGTCCTTTGAGGGATTTTCTCCAGTATACCTCTCTTGTACTGAGGATCCCAGACCTAGACACTGCACCCCAGATATGTCTCACCAGGGCTGGCCAGAGAAGAAGGACCACATCCCTTGACCTGCTGGCAACATATTTCCTAATGCAGCCCATAAGACAGCTGGCCACCTTTACCACAAGGGCACATTACTGGCTCATGTTCCACTTGAGGGGTCCACCCCCAGGCCCTTCTCTGCAAAGCTTTCAAACTGGTCAGTCCCCAGTGTGTACTTGTGGATGGGGTTATTCATCCCATGGAGCTAGGTTTGGCACTCCCCTTTGTTGAACTTGTTGACGTCCCTGTCATTCCATTTCTCCAGCCCTTTGAGGTCCCCCTGAAAGGCACCACAACCAGCTGGTGTATGAAACTCTCCTCTCTGTTTGGTATCCTCTGCAAACTTGTTGAGGGTGTACTCTGTCCCATTGTCAAGTTTATTAATGAAGATGTTAAATAGTATTGGAACCAGTATCAGCCCTGGGGTACTCCACTAGCACCTGGCCTCCAGCTGGACTTTGTGCAACTGATCACAATCCTCTAAACTCACCAGCTCAGTCAGTCTTCAGTCCACCTTACAACTCACATATCTAGCCTGTACTTCATCAGTTTGTCTGTGAAAATAGACTTGATCAAAGTCAGGATAAACAATAGCCACGTCTCTCTTCTTATGCACATGACTCTGTCATCTTAGAAGGCTATTGGGCTTACCAAGCATGATATCACCTTCATAACTCTCATAAATCCATGCTGACTTCTTCGGTCACCTTGTTCTTCCTGTTTTTGGAAACGGTTTCCAGTGTTACTTGCTCCATCAACTTCCCAGAGAGATCAGCCTGTATTTCCAAAGATCCTTCTTCTTGCTCTTCTTGAAGGTAAGAGTGACATTTGCTTTCACCCTATCCTCAGGAACCTCCCCTGATCACCACAACCTTTCAAAGATATTTGAAAGTGGTCTTGTAACAGCATTGGCCAGTTCCCTTAGCACTCATTGGTGGCTCCCATCAAGTCCCATGGACTTCTATATGTCCGGTTTGTTTAAATATTCCCTCAACTGGTCCTCTTTGAGAGTGAGAGCAACTCTTGCTTGCTCTAGACTTTCCATGAGTCTTGGCAGCTTGGATTGCTGAAGGGAGATGTTACCAGAATGACCAAGACAATGAAGGCATTAAGTACTGTCCTGGTTCTTCCACAGTTTCCCTTTTGCTGCTGATAAATCCATAGAAGACCTTCTTGTTGTCCTTCACATCCCTCACCACATTTAACTCCTTGTTGACACTCCAATAGAGTCTCTGTATTACTCTTGGGTGACCTGACCCCCTTCTCCCTGTTGTATGCGTCTTTCTTGTGTTGGAGTTTTGTCAGGAGCTCCTTGTCTGTACATCTAGGCCTCCTGATGCCTTTGCTTGATATCTTGCATGTGGGGATGAACAACTCTTGAGCTTGCAGGAGGTGATCTTTGAAAATCAATCAGCTCTTCTGGACCCCTCTTTTTTCAGGACCATATTCTAATGGGATTCTTCCAAGCAGCAACTGGAAGAGGTTAAGGTCTGCTCTCCTGAAGCCCAGGGTTGTGGTCCTGCTCTTTTCCCTGCTCCTTCTTCTCAGGATCCTGAACTCTACCCTCTCATGGTTGCTCTGGCCAGCACTGCCCCAGCCTTCACATTCCTGGCTATTTCTTCCTTGTTTGTAATTCTGAGGTCCGGCAGATCATCTCCCCTTCTCATGTCTTTGGTCACTTGTGTCAGGAGGTTATTGTCAGGTGTACTCCAGAGAACTCCTGCTGTGTTGCCCACCCAGCAGAGACTGGGTTGGTTGAAGTTCCCCTTGAGGACTAGGGCCTGTGAATGGGCAGCTTCCAGTTCCCTTTTTTTTTTTTTTAATTACTTTTTAAGGTTACTAGAGTAGCAACTATTTGAGCAAGGGTGGTGTATTAAGAAATTACTTACATCTATTCTGCTTTGTTTTCAGTCATTTAATCAATTTTCCAGATCTGGAAAATTTGAATAACATTGGTTTAGTCTTGCTTGATGCTGCTGTTCATTTGCATGAGGTGTGGGTTCAAATTAGGAGCACACCGATGAGTGGGGAGGTAACTCCAGCCCAACTTGATGTCTGTTCCTGCCCCTGCTCTCCCAGGTCTCCTGTCCTCTCCTCCTCAGCATCTCCCAGCTATTTTTTCCCTACTTGTCCCTGTGCTTCCCCTTGGACTGTGAACCATGCAGCACCCACTAAGCAACAGCCAGTGCCCAGGAAAGGCTGGTGACCATCATGGTGGTGTTCAGGAAGAAAGAAGAAAATTCAGCAAGACAGGGCCAGCCCTGCAGTATCTATCTGCCTCCTGCTTCCCAAATCCACTGGGTGCCTTCTCCAATACGGTGTGGTAGGCCAAGGAAATTTGTAGCAAGTCTCGTCTAGCCCTGGGGCTGTACGTTGCACATACAGCAAAACGTGTATGAGATACACAAGGCTGTTTGTCGGATGTCCCCACAAAAATGAATTTGATAGCATTGATGCACGTGGCCAACTTAACTGTACGTTTAAAATAAAGAACGGATGTAAAATATAAGTGCTGGCTGAGAAAGAAAACTGTAATGTGAGGAGATTGAGTTTCAAGTGGTTTCTTGGAGGGAAAAGCCTGCGGCTGCCTGTGAATGGCCAAATGCCTTTACAGGACAAGTGGCAAAAAGCCAGGAGAAGTGAGAAGTGCCTGTGGTGTTTGACCAAAAGGACCACCTACACGTGCCTTGTGCCAAATGGGGTTTCACAAACAGGGTGGAGGCAGTGTGTAAATAAATGAGTTACATAAAACACCCAGAGTTCAGGTATGAAAAACCAGTGATGCTGCACATCAGCTGTCACACAGCTGCTGGGGCTGCAGTGTTTTCTGGCTCTGGTGGGACTCAGCCATGTTTTCAGGGGCATTTGTAGTCTCGTTTCAGCCATCCTGTCCTCGAGAGCTCAATGGAGAGTGCAGCCAGTGGAGGCTCTTTCACAGCTGCTTGCGCTGTTACGGGGACACTTACGGTGCCTTTCCGACCATAAACTCATCAGTGAGGTCTGAGACATTCCAGGGAAACTACATGCCTTGAGGAGAACAAAAATCGCAGCTGCAGTGCCATTAGCCATAGGGATGCTGCCATCTGTTGGTTGGGAGAATCCTTGAGTGGATGGTGCCATCTAAGGCGTAGATCTACTGAGAAAGGATAGTTTGTTTTTGAAGGCAGGTGTGATGTGGTCATGTTTTAGATGTACATTAACTAACATTTCTGAGACATCACCATAGACCAAACAAGCAAACTGACGTGGACTAGGAGTAATCCCTGCCCTCTTTTTTTTTTCAAGATTATTCGAAAGCTGCATGAATTTCCAGGACCCATATGTATGTCGTCCCACAACCACAGTACAGCTGAGGAAGGAGGGCACCCATAGGAGCTGCCAAAAGCCACCTTGATGCTGTGAGAAATTCCTGCCTGTGTCACCAGGGCTTTCAGTGGAACAGAAATCTGTAGCCACTACCCAAATTTGTAAAAGTTTGGGACCAACCTATAATATGGCTGTTCCATAGGTCTATTCTAGAGCTGTAACTCTCCAGATTTCTGCCTCTCTTCCTCCCAAACCCAGAGAAGCTCAGGGTTCACATTCACTGCCCAAAGCTCTGCTCTATTGTCTGGCTGAGAGTAACAGTTGCAAATCGACTGTTAGAAGTCAGTCTCACAGACTGAGCAGCCCTGAGAGAGGATAAATGTTCATCCTTCGGCTTTGGTTACAGATCTGTTAAACAAACCCACGTGTACCAAACATTCCCAGACTGAAGGGTTTCCACAGTAAGTAAAACTGAACCTGCAGCCTCCCGTGTCCCAAATGATCTGTGTGTTAGGTGTTAACACCCACATTAAACATCCTCAGCTGTACAATGATATCTTGTTGTGTTCACTGGGCTCTCTCCATGCTCACCTTCCTTCTCCTCTCCATGCTAACCTTCCTTCTCCTCTCCATGCTCTGCCAGGCTCCAGTTTTGGAGAGGAGCTCCATGCAACCTGCCTGGTGGCTCACCCATGATGAAATTTCTTTCAAACAGTTACTGAGCATAACAAAAAGGCATGATACATACTTTGGGACGTTTCCAGGCCCTTTCATTGGAAATGGTCATGGGCAAAAGCACCAAAATTTGTAGCAAAAAAAACACCTCTCTGATAAGGTTGTCAAAGTTTAGGTTTGACATAGAGATTGGGTGGGGGTTTGCCAGTTTCTAGATTTCTTTCCATGTGGGTGGAGTGGAAAGTGAAGTCCCCAGAACTCTCCTTCTTCCTCATGTGTGATCTGACAGTTGTTCCTCACACTGCTCTGGTCACACTGCAGCCAAAGGTCAAGTTTCTTCTGCAGTGTGACCTTGCTGGCAGGTTATTGCACTAGTGTTTCCCACTAACATCCAATGGCTGCAGCATATTTTGAAATTTTAGGAAGTTCATTTCAATTTTTGTGTAAACTTTTCAGAACTGGTGAAAACCAGATGGAGAAAAGCCAATTTCCCCCTGTAATTTAGAACTCCAGCTGAACTCTTGTTCAAATTGTAGGAAATACTGAAGAAAGACTCATATGCTGGAAGCCTGCCTGTGGCTTTCAGCAGAGATTTAAAGGAGAATTAGCTGGCTAGGTTAAACACCGCCTTACTCACTCCTGTAAATCACTACTCTTAATTCTTATTTTGGGTTTTTTTGTGCAAGAATTACAGACTGAGGATGTGTTCTTGTAAAAAGCCAAATAGACCAGTACCTACAAGGCTTATCTCAAAATTGTCTATGAATGTAGACTAGAGACATATACACAATGGTTATGATGATAGTGATAAATAAAAGAGGAGGTATTGAACCCTGATCATCCTTGACTGTTCCACTGCTCAGTTTCTGTCTCATTCCTTCATCCAGTTTTGCATGTGGTCCATCTAGCTCTTTCCAAGATGAAACCCAGGTAGGGGTCTGAGGAGGGCTCAATAACTGCCACATGAAGAAGCACTTTCATCTGTCTTAAACTAATCTACTACTAGTTTGATCATGCTCCCCTTAGTTCTGGTGTGTGGGATATGGTGATTGTTTTAGTTGTCTCTCTCTGCTGTTTCTCTAACTCCATCGCATCCTGGGGAGTGCACATAGCCTAGCTTCAGAGGAAACGTCTTCTGTGTGGGTTATGACATGCAATTCCCTAACTCCAGACGCAGTAGCTTTGTGCAAAGTGTTCTCCAGCCTCTCAGTCCCACAGGTCACCTCATCAAAGGAGAGCTTGGCTGTTCTTGCCGTGCTGCCCTGACTACATCTTACTGCACAGGTCTCCATGGGCCAGCATGGATCCTAGATGGAAAGTCCTTCTAGTTATGTGAAAATTTATGATAAACATAGGGGAGTTGATCCCCTTCACTTCCTTCTACATTTTACGATGGCACAGCTCTTCTAAGAGAACAGATGAGCACAAGGCAGTGGCTGTGGTATCTGGGTGCTCTTTGAGGGATGCTGCCCAGGTGGCTTCACCTCTGGGAAGGGGAAAGTGTGCAGCCCAGGCTGGCTCGCTGGCTCCACAGCCTCTGCTTTGGGTAGAATTCCACCAGAACTGCATCCCTGTGCAATTGTAGAAGTGTTCCTATGGCTCTTGCTGCAAGACTTGGACCCAACAGAGCAAAGAAAAGTGTGGTTATCAGGAAATAGCAATGAGTTCTTACATAGTGCTTTTGTTTGACTCAGCTCATTAGAGTTTGTCATGCAAAATACGCCCATCCTTAGAATAAACATAGAAAAAGCAGTGTTTATCTATTTGCTTTACTATTGGTACTTTCTGGTGTTGCGTGAAAGGTCTTCAGGTAAACAAAAACAAATTAGTGTCACTAAGAAATATCTCTTGCACATAATTTTTCACCTTTGCACAGGGTCAGAGCAGAGGTGTGAGATGATGGGCTCAAAGCCAGTGTCTTTACTTGTTCTTGTGTCCCAACACAACCGTGAAATCATGTTGATTGATTGACACAGAAGTGAGCCCAGTTTTTAGTACTGAGGTCAGGCAGACTCAAGTCCATGTTGGCTACAGCCAGTCTTTGCTGTGGGATTCAGTAACGGCTGCAGGTCCTCCTTGCCCCACTTGCTGCAGCTCCATTGGGTTTAGCTGACCACAGAACCCAGCCAGCTTAAAATGGGCAGAGAAAACACAGGCTTTTGGGCATTCTGGATCTTCTGAGTTGAATTTCCGTTTACATAAGACTCAGTCTTCTCCTGGGCAGCTTTTACCTTGTTTGCTCTCCCCCGGCACACTCCTCAAGGAGATGGTGATTCCTGTGGGCTGCAAACCGCATTCCCTAAATTGGAAGAGAGATTTCATGGAACCTGAGAGAAGAGTGAAGCCAGGTAGAGCCGACAAAGCTGCACGAGGGACTGGAAGGGGGGGAAATTAGAAGGGGGCCAGATAGGGCTGCGGTGGTGACGAGGGACAGCAGAGCCCCCCTGACATGGTGCACAGCAGGTGCCACACCGGGCGGCAGTGACGGGGTGGGGGAGAGCAGCAGCCCCAGCAGCCTCCCACGTCCTCCCTCCCATAAATCTGCCTCCAGCCGACGAGAGGCGATGTGCTCATCCATTCCCAGCACTGAGGGTGCCTGTCCTTTTATAAATCTAACACAGTATCTATTTTCCCATCCTTGACTCTGGGTAGTTGTGCAACTTTTAGCCCCACCAAGAATGAAATGGGAGCAGCGTACGTTTCCAAGAGGCAAATATATTGCTAATGCTTCTCTTTCTGTTTTCTTTATCCCTCACTTTCTTAGATGCTTAATACATACCTGCTGACACAATGTCCCTTGGGAGTTCAGCACCGCAATAGCTCTCTCTGCCTTCTCAATCTTCCCCTTCTTGGAAGGACCTTCTGAAAGTATTTCTAGACATTAACCCACAGGTCCTCTGCAGGGCTGGGGTGTGCTGTCGGGAGTCACGGCTCTCCCTTCAGCGTGCTCCTTCAGTGGGACAACCCGGACTGCTATAGCTCTGCCATAGCTCTGCTGGATCTCAGCACTCACTCAGGGCAATCAGACACAATTTAGGATGGCTCCACCATTCTCTGGTGGGTTTCTGCCCTGTGCTGACTCCTTTCTCTTTGTGCCTGTGTGTTTGGGTATGTGAATCATCTCCGATATAGCGATATACGCCTGTACACAGAATAGCTCTGTATGGCTGCTGAATGACAGGGCTGCTAATTGCATAAATAAAAGAGTACAAGTAATGGAAACAAAATCAATGTACCCAGGCAGGAAATAAGCGAGTCATTGATATGAAATGCACATTATACTACTGACAGGTGTTTTAATATGGCTTGTGAAAAAGGGATTTATTTATAAGGAAAAAGCTAAGACAAAACCTCAGAGTCTAATTATTTATCCAGCTATGCAATTATTAGTTATAAATCTCTAAAATGGCTGAGAAAGTGTTTGGGGAAATGCCAAGTCTGGCTCTGTGTGAAATGCTATTGCTAGGAACTGTGTTATTCCTACCGATATATTATGGCCAAAGACACCAGAGAATTTCCATTTTCTGGGAGCTCTGCCTTTTTGCAGCAAGAAATGTGCTTTCAGTGATGGCTTTAATATCGTGTTACAGGCTTTGGCCGCACAGGGGAGGAGGAGTGGAGGTAGTTGGGCCTTTCTGGATTAAATGTCTATTATATAGTTGCCAGGGACAACAGGGGACTGTGTTTAATGACCCAGGTGGTCCCTTCATATTCTGTACTCATATCCTCTGCTATACAAACGGTTCCTTGGGGATCTGCCTGATCAAATATGAACTGCACTAAATCCTGAGACCTGTTGGAAGAGCATCGGCCTAAGTGATATAATATGTGGTGAGGCAGAAAAGGAGCGTGTGAGTCAGCCAGGCTCAGTTTATCCTGTGCCGGCCCCGAGGCTGCAACGTTTGAGACACAGGATGATGACAGGTCCTCAGGAGCAGGGGCATGGATTTGCCTCCCTCCCAGCCACCGCACAGAGGGGTCCTTTGCTAGAAGCTGGCACTGGCTCTGCTGCAGTGCTCTCTGCACCTTCCATCCAAGGCACACCTAACCCTGGAAGGCTCCTGTGCCCAAAAGCTCAATGTCACTAGACATTTGCCTATGGTAAAGAAATAAACTCCATGATGCAATCAGTAGAGCCTTCTGGCATAAGGAGCAGGGTACTGGTGGAAGAACTTTGTCTATGTGCCATAATTGTAGCTTTACCCACATAGGTGGTGAATATAAAGAATGAATTACGTACCCTTGTATAGTTTCCACAGAGCTATACCACAATTGTATGCTTATGGTAGGGGTATCTGAAGCATACCTCCCACAAAGTTCTACCACACTTTATAATGAAAGACCAAGAAACCGGACTGGTAATGAACTTTAGATCCCTTGTTAGTGTAAAGCATATTACAGTAGTGAAGCATAGGAAAAAGCCAATTAGCATTTGCCATCTGGGTTGGAAAACCCCAGACAGCAACAATAAAGAATGCTGCCGTGTCGAGAATGAAACTCATGAAAGCTTGTCCAATTGACACCTGCCAAGGCCCACAGCAAACTGGTTTGAACTGGGATGTGTAGCCTGCCTAGGGCTTGCCACACCTCTACTATAAAACAAAGAGCTGCAGCACAGGCTGCGCTGAAGAAATGGTTGCTGCATCACCCCCTGTGCTTTCTCAGCCCAGAAGGGAGGGAGGGAAGCATTAAAGATCCTGCCAAGTGTTGTCCTGAGCTGCACTTCCACAGCTGCTGGCACTGTATTTGTGCTGGCTTGTCTGGGGACATATATCTGATGCAGGTCTGCTCTGAACTTGCATTCGGTGGCATTTTTGCTGAAGGAGGCTGAGGATGGGATGCAGTAGGTGCAACAGTGCAGGTTTCAGGGTTGCTCCTGCCATACTTCTATGAAAAAAACCTGAGTGAAGCCAGCACATCAGTCCCAGGATGCCACTTCTTCCATAAATGAGGGCCTCACCACTCACTGAGTCTCTTGTACAAGCTGCAGCAGGTCCAGCAGTATGGGCTGGTGTGTGCCACCAGTCCTGCAAGTGGAAGTTCAGCAGGTGAAACAAAGCTTGGCTTCCTATTCACTCCAGCCGCCACGTAACACAATAGGCTCAGAGATGAACAATTGCACTGGCTGCATTGCTAATTTCTCATTGATAATAAAGATTTGGAGAGGGCAGCACCATGTGCCATGGGCTCTAGGTCCAGGCAAAGAGGACTGAGCACCAGCAATGACATGCTGCATCATTAGAGGGGCCTCAGGATGGGAATGGTGGTGTTTGTCTGTGTTGGATCACCTTTCTATGGCATGGAGGATGGAGTGATGAGAGGGGACAGTTACTGGGAGAGGGCAGAGTGACGCAGAACATGGCTTTTGCCCTGTGCTGCTTTCAAGTGACAGCAAAACAGAAGGTCAGGGCAGGTTTTGGTTGTGTGAGCTTCCCCAGGTGGATTGAGGATGCCAGCGGGTTGCAGGTCACGTTGCTTGCTTGCTGGGGTACTGCTCAGCATCATCACTGGCCCCAGGACCTGTCTCCTCACCCAGGCCACAAGGAGACCGTTCACACACACCTCAATGCTGTTACTGCCCTTGGGGCTGCAGCTGTGTGGAGTTCCTGCACAAGGACCACGCTGTGCCCTGTGCCAGCAGAGAGGTCCCCTCCCCTGTGAAATGTGAGGAGGAGGCTCCTTTGCTACTGCAAGCCCCGGAGCAAGCTGGTGGCATCTAGGCTTGATGTTTCCGTGTGACTGATGGTCATCTGCTGGTGGAGGGAGAGAACAAGCCCTGCCCAGCTACAGTCTTGAGGGCCTGTGGACTAATATTTCTTTCATTTACAGTGCTTTTTCACGTTAAACTAATAAAACCCACTTGTACCATCCTGTAATCATTTGCTGAATCATTTGATAAAGGAACAGATTTGGCAGGATGTCTCTTAATTGATCTGCAGTATGCATCACTGCTCCCTTCCCCTCGCCTTGGTGGAGAGCCTCAGTGCGCTTTGCAAAATTAACTAGGAGCAGAAATTCGTCAAAATACAAGATCAGTGGTACTGAGTCAAACCAAAAATCCTTGTTGACATGATCCTGCCTCTGATGGTGGCTGAGAGCAGATCCCTGTGAACGGGTGTAAGCACAGGGCAAACTCAGTGACACTCACCAGGCCTCCTATGATTTCTGGCTGCATTTAAGAGCAGCATTTGAACGTGCACAGGATGACACCACTGATCTCAAGCCCAACACCATAACTACACAGGAATCATCCAAGTGCAACCTTAGCTACACCAAGCCAAACACAACTCACAGCCGCCAGCAGCGGCTGCACCTTTCGCTTCCCACCCTGCAATAAGTCTTGCAGCAGCTCTGGCCTCTCAGACCCTTTCTGCAGACCCCTGTAACCTGCAGAAACAGGTGATCTTTTGGCATTTGCAGGGGTGGGGTGGCTCAGGGAAAGATCTACAGGATGCTGCAGCTGAAGCAAAGATGGGGATGAGACAGCAGGCCCGGGACTGGGAAAGCAAGGGTTGGGGAAAGCAGAGGGAGGTATGAACCATCTCCTTCCAGTGCCTGCAAGCTATCAAATGTGCTCAGTGGTGTGTGAAACCGCAGCCTTGCCATGTGATGTGTAACCTCACGTCTGGACCTTCACCCACCACGCATTATTTACATGGTGGCAGCATGTGGGGTGACCGGACCAGATCCCCTCACGGCCGCTGTGGGGTGCACAAAGTTAACCAGGGGCAGTCCTGTGTGTCACGCATCTGTCAGCGGGTCCGGACTGCCCACAGCCACACAGACGAGTGTCTCCATGTCCCACAGCGAGCAAACACCCAGCCTGTTGTGCCCCACGCCTGAGGAGTGCCGGGAAGGCAGCCCTGTTTCAAATTAGGATGTTGAACACGCCGCCGGCTGGCAGCTCCTCAGACCACACAGCGCGGGGGGAAACCAGAACGTGTCACAGGGAATCTGGGGATGTAGAGGGAAAGGAGCCGAGCCCTCTGGAGCAGCCCACCACGGAGTGAGAGGTGATGCAGGACACTCAACACCTCGGAGGCCAGGGCAGCCTCTCGCAGACATGTTTTATAGCAAAATACCGGAGCTAGGTGCCGCTGAGGTGGAAATGTGGTAAGCCTTGAGCTTCGGGTTTGCAGCATCTGATAAATGCCAGGCTTGGGGGAATGCGTGTAGTCCCGCAGGGAAGCGGGTGGCTCTGGTGGGATGGGGACTCCTCATGGGAGCTGGCCCAGGACACCTGGCTGGGGAGACTGTGCTGTTGAAAGGGTAGGGATGTATCACTGTTTTTTTATCTTTCTGCCTTTCATTTCTCCCTTCTCATAAAAGACTGATTCCAAGGCTATGTGGCGTGTGTGTGAATGGGAAAAGTTCAGCTCACTTTTGCCAGAGAGCTGGAACTGATGTTTTATTAGCAACCTCTTCAAATTTGAGCTGAGACTACGCTGCTGCCAGTGAAAGCTTGTCAGAAGGGTTACATCCTCCTACTTCAGCCCAAACAAAGAATAAAATTACTGACTTAAGCCCCTGCTTGGGAAATGAAAGTACTTTTCTGAAATACAGCAGCCCAGGAGCCATTAAACCAACATTAGGTGGGACAAGCGATGACTGCCAAGGGGTTTTGTCCCTGTAACATGCCTGGACAGAGTGTCCTGCTGCTATTTACCATTTGTGAGCTGTGTCACTAGTATGTTGTGGGTAGGGTCAATGCTGCCAGAGATGTGCATCAGAGGTTGCAAGCTTGCAGGATCTGGGTACAGCCATGTCTTCCGCACTGTGTGGGGTGCTGTGTCAGTCCTACAGACCATGTGAGATGAGAGAGGGGGGTTTGGCCTCTGGGTGACTCTACAATAACTCGGTGTGAAGTAGGTGAAGAAAACCTCACCCACGTAGCAGTGCCTCAAGACTAATACATCAGCACAGCATTTTCACCACGCAGAGGTAAAGCCCCATGAGCTCCACAAGTATTTCTGTTGGGGGGTCCTCACCTGCAACACTGAGGATCAGAGAGATGAAATGAGTTAAAAACAAGCAAATAAAGGCGGCGGGGGGGAACTGTTTTCATCCAGCTCAGCTCCCATCATTGTGTCACCAAACAGCTCTGCCAACAATCATATTGACTGGAGAGAGGGATGTGGAGAGGACAACATGGAGAAGGATGACCAATTAGGGCTGGCACTGAAGGGGATGCTTGATGGGAGCAGGGAGAGGCAGCACATGGGACTTGGGGAATGAGGTCAGAATTAGCCTGAGCAGTGGGGTCATGCCATGAAAACTATTATTTTCTGGTCTTCAGCAGCGCCTCTGCTGCAGGCATGTGGAGCTAGATATGCTCCGAGAAACCACAGTATTGTTAAACACAGCTCAGGACTGAGCTGTGACTTAAACTCTGCTAAATGACAGCCTGATTTGGTTTGTGGCTGAAGCTGTCTAGTCTCAGACGAGGAGGTAAATCCATCCACCAGCATCTGTCCACCAGCAAGGGTACGGGGTCCCCGCCGAGGTGAGAGAGCGCAGGGACGCACAGCCGGCAGGATTGTGGCCCCACGGCTGCTGGCGGGGACAGGCACCCTCCCCTCCCATCTGCTGAGGGCAGTGGGCAGGCTGGTGCCGCCTTTTGAAAAGAAACTGCTGCAGCACAAATAACTGGAGAAGCATGAAGCAGCTGGCCTGGGGACATCGTGCCGCTCCGCTTAATCCCCGAGCGCTGAGGGGGCTCAGAAAACATTGTCTGGGGACGGAGGCGGCGGTGGGGCTCTCCTGGGAAAGCAGAGGCACAATGAATCAGCCGTGTGCTTGCTCGAGTGGTGGCAAACAGCAGCGCAGCGGGTGGCAGCCCCTCTCCCGAGCCTCCTGGAGCATTCCCTGGCCTTGCGAGAGAGAGGTCACGGCGTGCAAGCAGTCCCTGCCAGCTCCCACACCGCGCTGCCACAACCGCCAACTTAACGCCACCCCAACACCACCACGCCTTCATTTTTTTAAGTGAAAAACACACCATAGTTGCTCTCTGCGCCCCACATTGCAGCTGGCCCTTCAGTGTCCGGTCCCCTTCCCTCGGGGATGAGTGGGAAGCGCCCAGGGGATGGCATCCAAGCAGCTCAGTAGGCAGGCAGCACAAAGCCCCAGGAGCTCGTCTGTCTGATGAAATCATCTCGCAGTGTGAAGATCCTCATAGCTGAAACTGAAAAGTTATTTATTTCTCCTCTAAAGGGGAAAAACAGCTTGCTGTGGGGGCTGTTTGTCCTTTGGGGCAGGAATCTCACTTTTGCCAGGTTTCGTGTCTCTGAGCGCTGGCTGGGAGCAGGGAGATGCTCTGGCAGCAGGGTGGGTGGAGGAGTGATGATGCCCTCCTGCCCACAGCCTCCCTCTGCTGGGGCAGGTACACCAAGAGGCAGAGGCTGGGCAGCAGCTCGAGGTCTTTGTCTCCATGGGACATGTTTTCCTGATGGTCACGGCAGTGCTGCTAAAAGCAGCTCTTTCTCTGCTGCAGCCAGTCAGTGGTGCAGAGGCTGCTTCTCCACCCTAATCCCTTGAGGCACCGAACCATCTTGAGAGGAGCCAAAGCCGAGGTGTCCTGCACCCTTCGTGACAGCCCTGGGGACAGCAGTCTTTGTTGCCCAAAGGGACAGTGAAGCTTGTACGTGTCCTCCAGGTGACTCAAAGGGACATTGCAGCCTCCAAGGTCCTTCCCCCTCCTAAGCATCAGTGTGTCACGCTGGGCAGGCGCTGCTGGGCTCTGCAGCTCACCAAGGGACTTTTCCATGGGAACGCTCACCCTGCTCACTCTGGGACATAAGACCAATATAAAATCACCCAGGGAATGGTTCTACCTCTGTTCTCACTCTGTCCTGCCCTTTCACTTATTGAGGGTGGACTATTTCCAAGCACTACCAGCATGGCCTAAACCTTCCACCCGCCGTGGTCTGCAAAAGGCACAGCACTGACTTGGGCCAGTGCTTGGTGCTTTGCAGCATTTCAAAACGGACATTTTAAAGGTTTCTGTGAATGTTAAACCAGCTGCTCTGCCAGAAGAAAGTAATCTCAGAGCAGGTGAGGGCTGAAGAAGCTGCCCAGGGTCAGTCTTTGCTCCACGCCAGCAGAACTGCTCTCCTGATCCTCAGGGACTCATTTGGAAACTTGGCTTGGCGTAGACATGACTCAGAGCGAGCTGATACTGCACAGGTCGATTTTGCAAGTTCTGGGGAACTGGGAGTCTGGGAAATACTGCAAGAAACCCTTGTGGGTGATACACACATATTTCTTATCCCACTTTGATGTTACCTGCTTGCTTAGACCCTGTACTAGGCAATTCACCCGCTTTGTGATGGACAGGATGGGGGTCTTGCTTCAGGACCGGGCTCCTACACGCCAGAATAATAAAAAATAGCATTCGGTAGCAACAATGCATCTGTTCAGAAATGCGGGTGCTGGGGTATCACTGTCAGGCTTCAAAATGGAAAGGAATGGCTCATCCCATGGCCAAAAGCAGCGGCGTGCCGATAGGGCTGAGTTTCCACTAGAGGGTTGTAGTGCTGTAGGGAATCGGAGGCGGTTGCTGTGGCAGGAATGCTGTGCTACTCCAGGCCTTTGTCAGCAGATCAAAAGCATCCTGTGATAGCCTGGCTTCCAGCAGTCTCTGCAGTCTCTGATGTACACAGCCTGCGAGCTGTGAGAGGGCTGGTGCCTGAGCAACCCGCTTCCCTGCCTTCCCTGAAAAGCCTCTGGCATTCACATGACTCAGCACCTACTACACATACATATACACACATAAAAATATACATATGTATGTACAGATATAGTAAGCAAACACACCATGTCTGTGCTATACACACACAGACGATATGTTCATTTGTGTATGTGGGATTTGGATGCAGGAACAGCCACGTGGTGTGGTGGTGGCATGCCATCGTGAGGAGCTGGGGCACCTGGAGCCCCAAAACCCGGCAGCACAGTGAAGGGCGCAATTAGCAGCATCGTTGCAATCAGCAGGATGGGAAATTGAGAGCTGTTTGCGTATAACGTTCTGGCTCCAGGCCAGAAGCTGCTGTGCACTGCACCAAGCATGGGTGCTGGTACCTGGTGCTTGCAAGCCAGCCTTGAATGGGAGCCACTTCTGCCACCAGTCGTGTCCCTGCATCCATTGCAGCTCAGTAAGTGCTAGTGAATTCACGTGTATGTGACCCCAGTATGCACCCACATATCTTTTACAGTAGTGTATGCATTTTTGCGTGTGGATCTATAGAATCATAGAGGGGTTTGTGTTGGAAGGGACCTTTAAAGGCCATTCAGCCCACCCCAACCCCTGCAATGAGCCTATGTTTGTGCAACTTCCTGAGCAGCTGGTGTGCAACGTGCCGGCAACTGTACTGCACAGATCAGGGTGGTTTTACTGCCGAAAATAAAAACTGGAGTTGTCTAACACAGTGAGGAAAGCCCAAATAGCACTGACGTTGCCTTCTTTTCATAGAAAGAGTGGGAAGGCAAATGCAACCACAAGGCTTGCCTGTATCATGGAAAACACAATGTGACGTTCGCAGAGAATTTACATAGTGATCGATTTATGTACCACCTGTTTGTCTGATACTATCACCATTTCCATTTATAGATAGAGGGAAAATAGATTTTGCCTACATTTTCATTGCTTTTATTATCAGAGAGGCTTTGAGGAAGTAAGTAGGAGATATTCTTGCAAAATAAATGATTACAGCAAAAGATGGGCTTTAGCTCCCTCATAAGATCACCTGATCTTACCTAAATACAGCTACGTAGAAACCAATCATCAAGTCAACAGAGAGGCCTGAGAATGATGGCATAGATTAGCTGACCCAAAATAGACATTTGAATCCTCTGCCTTTATAGCTGACTGGTGGAGAGCCTCTTCTCATGCTAGCAGGAGACATCAGAAGGAGCTCAAGTGAGCTGTTTCTTACTATAGAGGACAAAAAGGCACCAGGGGAGACTCATGCAGCTGGGGAAACCTGTAAGGTGGACACAAAGGGTTGGGAGACCCACCTCCCACCACCTCCCACAGAAGATGGTCTTCATAAACAAGTCTCAGACCTCAGGGAGACCAGACTGGCTGGAGAGCAGGGACTGTGGTCCTGGTGAAGTGTCTCTTCCTCTGAACTGAGTCATGATGGTGGCAGCATGAGTCTTTGCTCCAGAACACAGGGGTTACCACTCTCCTCCTGAGGTGCTGCCATCCCTTGGTGGACTGAACCCCACAGGGCAGAGGGATGGTAGGTCACCACCAAGGACGGGTGGCTGCTGTTGAGCTACTGAGAGAGGGTGGCAGAGAAGCATGGTGTGAAGCAGGGTTTGGAACGTGTTACAGTGGTTTAAGAAGGAGGGGGGGGAAGGAACCTAAGTGCTGTCTGTGCCTGGGAAAAAGGTGTCTCAGCAGCTATAGGTTAGGAGGTTAGATTGTATTTTTTTGAATTGCCTATTCTAACCAGTAAGAACATTTATTAGCCAATCATCATGCATTAAATCACAGAATCACAGAATCATATGGGGTTGGAAGGGACCTCTGGAGATCATCTAGTCCAACCCCCCTCCCAGAGCAGGTCCACCTAGAGCAGGTTGCACAGGAACTTGTCCAGGCAAGGCTTGAATGTCTCCAGAGAAGGAGACTCCACCACCTCCGTGGGCACCCTGTTCCAGTGCTCTGCCACCCTCAAGGTAAAGAATTTCCTCCTCATGTTTAGGTGGAATTTCTTGTATTCAAGTTTGTGCCCATTTCCACTTGTCCTGTCCCCGGGCACCACTGAAAAAAGACTGGTCCCATCCTCCTGACACCCTCCCTTTAAGTATTTAAAAGCATTGATCAGATAATATGTTTATTACTAATAACTATGTTTATTACTAATCTTTCACATCTAAAAACCCTGTAGAAGATAAGAAAAACGGGGTGTTTGTTGCTTTGGCAGCATGAAGGGTCAGGTGCAGAGGAGAGGAGCCATGCACAAGCCCCTCTGCCCCATCGGGCAGCAGCAAAACCCACCAGCCCTGGTACGTGGTACAAAGGCAGGCAGGTTTCTGCGCCTGCTCCTGCAGACGGCTCTGCAAACCCTCTTCTCACGTAGCAAGGAGTCTCTGTCCCTCCCAAAGGAGTCATAAAATACAGCTTTCTCCATCCTCATGCAGTAATCAGGCAGGCTTAAGAGCTTAGGCACTGTTTAAAAAGATTGTGCCGGCCTGTTTGCCTATCTCGGTCCATTTCTCTAATCAAACCAGCTCCTCGGCAAGGACTTGTAGGGGCACATTGTTAGTGATGGAGGCAGCAAATTGAACTTGCTAATAGAGAGGGAGTTGTTCAACTTGAGTCTTCTCGAGGCCATGCTCAGGGCAATTAGCAGCTGGCACAACGAGCCCGGCGCTGCTCCCCGCGCTCCGCTCCCTGGCCAGCTGCCGAGCCGTGGAGCATTGGGATCACGCACCAGGCAAAGAAGATGGGAGCAAACAGATTTCATCCTTTTAGACTGTTTTATTAAACAAAGCCGAGCAAAACAAAACCAGCCCCACCGTCAATACACCAGCTCCTTATTTACGCAAGACCCCTTTCCACAGCTCCGGGGGAACAAAAAAGGCTGAAGTGTAAATGAGATCAGTGTCGGGAGTGTTATGCGCATGAATATTTATCAAGGAAGACCAGACAGGGGCCAATTTGCCGCCCTCCCGCAGCAGCTGGAGCTCAGTCATCAACAAGTGGGAGGGAAAGGGCGGGTGAAGAGGCTGGTCCATGCCTTTGGATGGGCAGGGGCGTGCGGGATGCCAAGAACGACACCGAGAGGCTCCTGGCTTTTGGGACAAAAGCTGGGTACCACACAGCCATGAAGCAAGCATACGATGTCTCTTCCAGTCACGCAATCGGCTTGCAAGCTGCAGTTTAGCCAAAAAACTCTAAAGAATTAACTGGAAGTTGTTACCATTCCTTGGGCATGCCAAGTGCTCACGGTAAATCTTTTTTTCCTGAAGGAAAAAGCAAGGTTAAGTCAAACTACAAAGCCCATCAAGCACGAGATTTACAGCAATCTAAAAGGGTTACGGGTTCATTTCTTAAACAGTTGAATTATGGCTGCTTCTGGGTATCGATATATTAAGCACGCTGACCCCCTCAGCGCCGCGGGGAGTTAGGGGATGAGCAGCAACGGAGAGATCGCGCTGGTTATCGTTTTTATGTGCATTTCAAAGTCACTTCCAAAAAAGAAGACGAGATAGTAGTTGAGTATTCCAGCCACGGACATGAGGAACAGGAACAGAATGATGCGCTTTCCAAATAAGTAACCGGGAGTGCTGAGGAGACAGAAAGGGGAGAAAGCAATTCATTAACATACATCACCTCACGTGAAACATCCTCAGACTTCAGACTCTGCTGTTGAGACCAGCTGAAGGACCTCAGGGGCTGAGATGGAGGGGGCAAATTTCTTCTCTATCTTGCATTGCAAGGCAGCTGTGAGCTCTTAAATGCCATTTTCAGGATCCATTTTGGTCTGGATTTGGCCTCATGCGCTCAGCGTAGGCCGCTGCTTACAAAAGTGGCTATTCAGAGGGATTTGTATGTCTTCTCAGCCACCACAGGCTATGGGGCAACCTTGTTCCACATGTGTGTAAAGAGCTCTATTAATACAAAAGGACGATCTTGTGCAAACAGTGGCACTAACACAGAGACATGCGTATTTGCAGAAGCTGTGAGCAGGAGCTGCTGAAGCAGCCGCTCTGTTCCTGCAGCCCCCCTGACCCCAGTGCCACTGCCCCTCCTTCATCTCCCAAAGCTCCTCCTGTGCCCCCAGAATAGCAGGGCTTTCCTGCACCACCCCGTCCAAGCAGCCATGGCAGGCAGCTCCCTGAGCCGGCGGCTGTGCCCGTGGAAGTGGCAGCACCTGGCTGCGCTGCCGTGGCATCCCGGGTTTGGAGAAGAGGCTCTGCACGCCCTTACCTCTGAGTCCTTTCCCCGAGGTAGCCCACAAAGTACTTCTGCCTCACAAACAGGTACATCAGGCCGGCAAAGGCGGCAGGAGCTGAGTAAAGGGTAAAACGAGGCATTAGACACCAGCACAGGTCTCTCTGTACGTACCGTCCCCATCTGCTGCCCAGGCTGGACTGGGAAAGGGGAACCTGCAGTGTTGGGCTGTGGGATGAGCACTGGAAGCAGGATGGAGACCTTTGCACGGGAAAAAGAGCACCTGCCTTGCCCACACACCAGCTTTTCTAAAGAATTTATGGGTGTAATCCTGCCCGCAGCTGGGTTCGCTGCAGAAACCCAGAGCGGGTCATGCTGGGCTCGGGATGGAGGGTGCCAGCTCAGGCACTGCTTTCACCAGAAACAAAAGGCAGCTGATAGATGCACTTCTCTAGGAGAAAGAGGAGGACTGTACTATGGTCCAATACTCATTTCTGAGAACATTAGAAGGGACTTTTCTCCTTTCCCTCCTAATTATTGCTTTTTCCACAATTGCAGGCAGCATCCCTTCTCCTTTCTTCCAGAAAGAATAGCCACAGACCCCAGGAAAGTACTCATCTTAACTTGAGGAAAACTCAAATTGCATTAAAGGGGATCATCTTTAGAAACGCAGGTGAATAGTGGGCTGCCCTCAGCTCTGGAAAAGGCTGGCAGCTCTGGCAGTTTAATGAGCCCATTTCCAGTGCTGGGGTGAATAATGCAACATCCAGCATCCCAGTGCTAAACCCTCCACCCAAAACAGAGGTATCTCATCCGTAATGCTTATATGGGAAATGGTTGGAATCGTGTCTGGGGACACATTTTGGCTTAAGCTGTGCCAGGGAGTGTGCTGCTAATTAAACAGCATGGCAAGCTGCAGGACAGCTGGGTGAGACTGGTCCCCCCGCTGCGGGAGAATTTGGTCCCGGGAAGCGTAACCTCCAAAATGCTCAGCATCCCCTTGCTGAAAGGGGTGCAAGGTCGAAGAGGGGAAACAACTGGTGTGTTACCTTGGCTGCAGAGGAGGCCAGCACACCACAGCACGGCCAGAAATGTAGGGTACGTGTGTCCGCAGTTCTGGCTGGAAAGGAATTTGTCGGAGAGAGGTCAGAACACGGGGGAGACAGAAGCAAAATCAGCATGTTTCACCAGCAAAGGGTGGCGGGGGGTGAATTTGGGCTGCAGTAAATCCCGCTGCAGGTGGGTTTATACCCCCAGAGTGGTGGGAAGCCCCCGACCTGCCTGCAGCAGGCAGCTGCCCAGGGCTGGCTGGCGTGTCCGTGCCCGAACACGGTGGCAGCCTCACCCCCGGGTCTGCTTCCCTGTTTCCTCACTGGAATAAAAGATGCCTTTGTCCTGCCTGATGAGGAAAACAAACTGCCCCACGCACACGCCTGGCACCTGCGAAAGCCACTTTCCTCCTCCAACCTGTTTGATCACGGCACGTTTATAGAAGGTGCTGTGTGCTTCATTGGCCTGGAAAATCCTTGCAATTAAGTCATATTATTCAAGTCACTGGCATTGAAAGCTGCATGAAACCAACAAAAGGAGAATCGCGCCGCAGACAGGAGTGTCCCACAGAGTTAACATGTGTCTTTGCAGGGGAACAGAAGTGATTTCCAGCCTCCTCCATTGGCCGGGAATGTTTTCTGAGGGGGAAGCACTCTGTCCTTGGCAGAGGTTGCACACCTGTGAAGGGCAGCACTTGGACGTCCCATCCAGTTTCAAGCACAGCATCAGTACTTCATGGGTAATAAAAAATATTTTATGTTCTTTTCTCTTCTGGATTGGAATTAATTTTCCCCTCTGCTCATCTCTGAAGGGATGTCAAAGACAAGAGTAAGGATGTGGTGGAGAAGCAGAGAGCTGTGTGCCAAGGGAGCTGCCCGGGGACCAAGGGATTTGTAGGAGCTCTGCCACCGACCTGCTCCTCAGCATGTCAGTGTCTCTCCACTGACTCTTTCCTTTTGAGTTGCAGTGCCCCTGGGACCCTGGCTGTGCTCATATCACACTGCCAGCGTTAGCTACTGCTGGGTGAACGGGTTCCCAAATGAAGGGGAATAATACAATAAATTCAAGAGGAAATGGACACAAACTTTAATGTAAGAAGTTCCACCTAAACATGAGGAGAAACTTCTTTACTTTGAGGGTGGCAGAGCACTGGAACAGGCTGCTCAGAGAGGTGGTGGAGTGGTGGTGGAGTGGTGTCTCTGGAGACATTCAAAACCCACCTGGACAAGTTCCTGTGCAACCTGCTCTAGGTGGACCTGCTTTGGCAGGGGGCTTGGACTAGATGATCTCCAGAGGTCCCTTCCAACCCTATATCATTCTGTGATTCTATGAATAAGGTTGCCAGTTCAATACAAATACAGCACCCAGAAAGGAGCTGGGTTCACCAGCAAACATACTGGTGAATTGCAGGTCTAAATGTCACAGCAATGCATGCAGCAGTAGAACTGCAGAGCAAAACCTTCATCTGGGGGCATTTGGAACCCATCTCTGGACCCCAAAAGTGTTTGGATTAAACCCTAGCGAAGAGAGAGACAAACCCCACTCCGTCCCCACTGGCTCCTCAGGGCTTGTCTACTCACTTGGCAGTGTAGACGCGGTCAAAGGCGGAGGATCCTGGCCGCTGGAACCCCTTGCCATTGCAGTGTTTGCTTTCATGCTCCACTTTGTTAGCAAAAAAAGCTGTTAAAGAAACACAGAGTATTCGATCTGAGATGTAATTTGGAGATACTGCAGCGGCTGGGCTCAGGTCTGTTCTCATGAACTGTTCTCAGGCTGGATGGCAGGAGAGGACGCGGCTGCGTGGAGGTGCAGGATGTGGCCAGGGTGCTCGCTCTGTCACCATGGTATAACCAAACCCTCTGTGCAAGGGCACAGTGAGACGTGACCTCAGGCACCCCCATGGGTTCGTGTGTGACTGACAGCAAGCCCTCCCCTCTGAGCCCTCCTTCATGCCCCCACTGCACTTCTGGCAGCCCGCACCTCTGCCTGCTGCACAGCCCAGACTCCATCCCTTGTGCCCCCAGTGGGAAAAAAGCTTTCTAGAAAAAGCTGCCAAACCCAATTCTCACTCTCTAATAGAGCAAGGAGAGAAGGGAGTCTCTTCTCTTTCAGTGATACCCATTTGCCAAACCAAGGACATCCCACAGGGCTGCTTCGTTTTCAAGAAGGGCCCACTGAGAACTTGGTCCTGATGGCTGATCGCTATGTGTCCATATTGTGTGTATCTTCCTTTTAAGCAGCAGTGGTGTGTCAGCATGTTAGCTGCTGCCAAAATGCAGCACCTCAAGATAATGTGCCATGCACCTGACAAACACGTTTTATCTGACGACAGTAAACCCCAGGCCATCAATCATGTGTCTAAAGGCACCAGACAGAGCCCTCACAGGCTACAAGCTGCAAGCTTTGTATTGTCATGCATCCCATCCCAGTGCACACAAATCACCCCATGGTTTAGAATATTAGCCATATATATACATATAAAAGATATCCCATCAGGAAAAATATTATTATAACAATAGAAGTGTAAATTGATAAGCTGCAGGATTTAATCCCTAGAATCTGAAGAGTTACCTCCTTTTTCCCCTCACTGATGCTGTAATCAGGTCTTTTGGACTTCCGTTGCCTTCACTAAAAGCCACTGAGTGATTCTCTGGGTACACACAGCCTTTCTCCAGGAAAACCCACAGCACTTTAGGCCAGTGTCCCCACTCTGAGCCAGGCTGCAGACCCTCCCACTGTCACGGGGCACTGGTTGGCTCCTGGAGGACCTGGCCCTGGGGAACCCAGAACAGGCAGCATAGCCAACAAGAGCTCCAGGCATCTCCACCTGCATGCCACTCCAGCCTTTGGCATGGGACTATTCACCTGCCTCTGGTGTCTAAGAGGACCTAGCTGAAGAGGACTAGGCTGGATGGAAATATTTTGTACAGTACAAAAAGTACTCATAGTAGATGGAAAACCACTTCCTGCAGGGCTGGGACTGCATGGGCTCCGTGGGATACATAGTATACCTCCTCGCTTCCTTTTAGCATGTACGTGAAACCACTAGAAGATGCCACAGCTTCGGAGAAAGCCAAGAATAAACTATCTATATCTCCCTCTCTGCTGCTGCCGTCGCTTCCACTTCCCAAATGCTGATGTGTTGCTGCAGAGAGGCTCTGAAAGGCTGAGAGCCATCAGGCTGAACAGAAATGTGTCCAACGTGACAGTGGTCACAGTGGACAAGAACTTGGAGGTGCTTGTGGTGACACTCATGGTGCACAGTCTCTGGGACCAGGGCCGGCTAGTCATGGGTGTGCTGGGTCTCCTGGGAAGGATCTGGCTGAGGAGGTTCAGGCATTTGTCCTGGAATCTCTTGCTGTCTCAAACATGGTGTATGGATCCTTGGTCAACAAACTGGGCATTAGGGCAAAGGACAGATGTAGGGTTATCACGTACACTTGAGGGACAGGCTTTGTCCCATCTCACTTCAGAGACATTGAGAAGTGCTGGAAAGGTGGATATTTTCCTTCTGTAAACAGTGGGTGACAGAGGGAAACTGAGGAAAGACACCTCCAGAGGTCAATCCATACTTCCAAGAGCTAGTGGCATGAGAGAAACCACCCCACTGAAGGGCTGGTCTTTCTCCATTGACACAAGAGCTTAGACAACCACCTCACATGAGATGTCCATCTCTACAGAAAATGCCTCAGACGATCTACCCACTAACCCACTGCAGTGACTGTATTTCCTCAGGACCACATGGACCCCTAAGTTGAAGGCAGTCAATCAGAAGGGGACTCAGCATGTCACTGTCATATGGAGAGGTGGAGCCTTCTGCTTCAAGTGAGATTTTTCCCTGGGAAGTGGCTCCCCAGTTCTATGGTTCTTTAGCCCTGTCAACCCCACATGCCCTGTAGGCTCCCAAAATCTCTCCAGCAGACAGCCCAAGAGTTGAGTCTGAGGTACCTGAGGCTCAGTCAGGCTGAAAGTCTGCAAAGGACCAGAACAGAGCTGACAGATCCCATCCAGGGGTGGTCCTTGCCATAGGTCTGTGCTCACATCACGGCAGCATTGGGATCCTGTTAGCCTGGCACTGGGGAAATGGGAGGATACACCATGAAGCAGCTTGCAACACCATATTTCCTGCTCTTGACCCTGAACCTCAAGGCGAGAAAGTGGTTTCACAAGCTGGCATGAGGTGACTGAAAGGAGCAGGGCTAGAGCTGAGGGGTTTAATTAATCTCAGCTGCACCGGGAGGTGATTCCCTGAGACACCAGGGATGCACAGGCTGCCCTGAGCCTGAACTGTTGCAGGCCCACCCTGGCACAAGAGTTGAATCCAAGCCTGGTTGTTTCACAAGTTCATGCCAACAGAAACCATGTGCTGATACTCCAACCTGGCGAATGCTGGCAAACGTGCAGGTTACTCCTTCTTTCCATTGACTTTGCTTTGCTTTCTCCATCCCAATCTGCCCAGCAATGACCACTGATTTGCCCTGAAAGCTGCTGACTTGCAACATCTCTCATGCAAGAACAAAACCTAAAGCTACACGCGTGACTCAGCAGCATCCGGCCACATGAGTCATTCTGTAGGATATGGAGATTCCTGATACGAACAAGGTGACAGTAACTGGACAAGGTGACAACAAATGGATGTCAGACTGGGCCAGCACCACAGTCAACCTCCAGTTTTGGGAACAACAGCATTCACCTAAACTGTTTTCTAATCCTGCAGAAAAGCATATAAACCCTAATTTACATGGTACTAGCTTCATCACCTTCTTAAAGACAATCAAGGAGATGCCCAGGTGCTTTGCTGAACCTGAGCCACAGCAAGAGTCCAGTACAGCTGACATCCCTTGACGAGCATTTCTACTGCCTTGTGTACTGCATTCCTTGCAGGACTGCATATCTGTCTGATCTTCCTAGACAGAAAGCCTGGGAGGAGGAAATCAAATGACGCAAGGTCTGAAATGATGGCTTAGGGCTGTGTGCCACCACTGCTTGGCACGCAGAGCCCCTTGCCAAGCACCGTGCTGCCCGTCTGCAGTGGTTGGGTCAATAATCTCACAGACAGATTGCCATGAGATAAAAGCATGTGTCAGGCTGGAAAGCAAATGATCGAGTTTCGTAGTGAGAGGAAAAAAACCTGTGTCTAAAGTCATCTGGTTAAATAGCAAGAAATGTATACCTGGCATATTTTTTTCAATTGCAGTAGGGGCTCTGATCTCAACGTGCCCTATTCCAGTGACACCACACACTAAGCATTTACCCGAAAAGAGGGCTGTATTAAATGGTGTGGCATTTGGTGCCTATGTCAAAACTAAACCCTTCTGCACCTCTTTTTTTTTTTTTTTCACTCTCTGGCAGCCAAGTTTATGCTGAGGCTTCCACCACTTCCCCTTTCTGCAGCAGCCCAAGAACAGCCCACTTCCTAGGACGCGACGTGGGGTTCGTGCTCAGTGGGAGTCTCCCATTCATACCAAGAAGCCTTCACAGAAATTTTCCAGCACTTGCGTCAAGCCCCCCCATCCCACTGCTGACTCTCCGTGAACCTGGGCAATCTCAGGGCAGCTGGGGCAAACCTCACTGCCTTCTCTGTATTCTGGGCAGAATTTCCTGGTAAAATGGTTAAATATGTATAAGTGATGATGGTCAAGTCCAAATCAGGTTTGCACAAGAGAGAAACTTGTTGGTTTATTTAAAGAAATGCTGAAGAATAGCAGGGACTAACTACAGAGGTCTGAATAAGAGCCAAAAAAAGGAAACTTCTCCATTGCAGGAAATGGGCAGTGTTCTTGGGACTGCAGCTGAGGTTGGTTGGACTGTAGGACCTGGAGATGCAGGAAAGCAGGAGAGCTGCTGCCCGCAAATAACCTGGACAGACTCCTCCGATGAGTCGGAGCAGTTTTGCCCCCTTCGCCCAGCTCCCTGCAAAGGTCTGACCCATCGCAGCCCCCTGGAGCCCCAGCCCCTGCCCATGGCTGGAGAGCAGCCCCGGCTGCCCACATTAAGGACTTTAGCCAGGAAAGGAGGTCTCAGTCCTCAAATCGAAATCCATCTTGTCACAGGGTGGGTACCTCAGCTTATGAGTCCTTTCATTAGCTGACATAGAATATCAGAGAATATCATAGAATAGCTCACTCCAGGATATCTGAGTAGGACCATGCGACTGCCAAGACACTGCAACATGGGCAGGCAAAATGTTATGCTTAGAAGATAATTTCTAAAGCCAAAGTCACACCTAAGCACGCACACACTTATATACAAAGATTATCTATCCAAAGATCAGATCAGCATACATCATCCTGAACTTTTCTCAGCTCCCATTAAGCCCTTAAATAAATGCTTATTTTTCTCTTACCGTTCTGGACAACACTTATCAAGGTGACGATGGCGAGCAGGACGACACTTCCAAGGGTTTCCTGGTCCATTTTGTGAGTGGGTTCTCAGGGTGGACGGTGCAGCCTCGGAGGCAGCTTAGCCCTGCAAGCACAGAAGGAGGAAGTGGAGGTCTCTCTTATCTTGAATCACGAAAACATTTCCTATGGCTTCACAGGAGAGTGGCAGCGCCCTGCACTAGGGTGGCTGTCACAGCAACACAACCACAGGCTTGCTCACGCACTCAGCGTGTGCAGATGAAGCCCAGAGAAACAAGAGAATGCATGTCTGTGATCTAGGAGGATATATAATGTGGAAAGATATCTGTTGCCTCTCCTGCACAGGAGCAAAATAGCGACCTCGGTATCTGAAGTTCATCTGAGCATTTGGCTAGCTGTGTGGAACAGCGGAAGGTGGCTGGGAGGGGAAATAATGTTGGCAAGTCTCAATAATACTGCTGCTCCCAGGCGTGTGAACTCCTTGGTCACATCTCCATCAGCCTCAGCAGTGAGGAGACCACCAGGAAAAGCTCCTGATCCATTGGGCATATTTGAACGGGCAGCACACAAATGCTGTGAGCGCCGCTGGCGGGCACAGAAATATGTTTTTTCTTACCAGGGATGGATCCTGCATCCTTCCCCCTACAAATAACTCCCTGGAAGATAATGACAGCTGCCAGCATTCAGCATTTTACAGGCTCGGACTTCACAGTCGTACCCCAATTTTAGCAGTTGAAGCCCAATACAGCTTAACATAATTGCCGCAGCATGTTCACCCCTTGGCTTTGACCCCGTGATGGAGACAGCAGGGAAGCACAGGCTGCAGTGTTGGACCCACAGCCTCTGTCAGATCACTGGAAAGCATCCTTATCCAACGTGCACATCATTTCCTGGCTGTAACTGCTCTGCACCCTCGTGCCCGAATTCTGATGGGGAAAAGCCTTATGAAAAATCCTTACCTTCAGCAGGGATTTAACACTAATAAAAGTAACATCTTCATCAGACTGAGCCCTGAACAACTTCTACCCCATCTCTCTCTCCGTCTATACTCGACCACATGCTATCCAGAAGGTCTGCGTGCCACCCAGCATCCAAACCACAGCCGAATAGCTGGTTTCCTCTCTCTGGATGGGACACAGCCTGGCAGGAGTTCCCAGCAGGTGCCAAGCTGTCAAATCCATCTTGTTCAATGAGGACACACTTACCTACAACGGTGTTTTTATCCAGTCTCTCTATCATGCAAATTATTATTATCTGTACTATAAGTTATGGAAAACTCTCAGGTACTTTGGGTACAAGCAAATCATAGAATCATAGAACGGTTTGGGTTGGAAGGGACCTCAAAGATCATCGAGTTCCAACCCCCCTGCCATGGGCAGGGACACCTCCCACTAGAGCAGGTTGCTCAAGGCCCCATCCAGCCTGGCCTTGAACACTTCCAGGGATGGGGCATCCACAACTTCCCTGGGCAACCTGTTCCAGTGTCTCACCACCTCATAGTAAAAAATTTCTTCCTGAAAATATATAGAAACATGCTGTGTGAGAGGCAGGTGATCAACATTGTGAGTTGTGACCTTTTGTTAACCTAATAGCAGGCTGTCTTTCAAGAATACATACCCGGTAGTCCACACAGACACAAATGTGTGGGCAGCAAGGCCACAATTAATACCTAGGTGGAGACCAGGCCTTTTATAAGCCAAATGCTTTTATTAGGACTGAAGTTCTCCTTTTCCCCACAAAATGGCCTTTTCTTACTAGAACATCAAAGTTTGTGTTTTGTGGTCTACTGAGCACGGGATCATAGCTGGCATTTAAGGATGGTATTTAATGCTAAGCTTCTACTAATCTCCTGAAGAGGAAAACCCATCACCTAAATGCAGTTATGGAGTTACGTCAAAAGAAGAATATTGTCCAAGCAGAGACCAGTGCTGCGACTGTGAAGAAAGGACCTATGCATGGACATGGGCAGGAGGGAGCTGCTGAGAGGATAGGGGGAAGGAGACAACACAGGTCCTCAGGGCATCTGGAGCTGGATGAGTCCCAGTTGTCCTCCCACAACAGACACTGATCCTTCCATTTCTTCTGCCCGTTTTACACCAGTGTAAACCTACCAGGCAGCTTGCAGCTTGGTTTTGGTTTACAAGGAGCAGTAAAAGCAGAGCAGACCACCCTGAGACAGTATAAGCCTCCACCTTGCCATGAAAGTGCATGCTCTTCCCTACTTTCAAAGGCTTCCAAAGGTGGCTTCAATTTGGCAGGAGTCTCACATTAAAGGCGGCAGGAATCAGGCTGCTAAGGTTGGAAATTGCCATAAGGCACAAAGCAATGCAGGCTCTCCTGCCTCTTGGCACCTCTCCCCACATCCTCACCCCCGCTCTGCTCCTCTGCTCTGCCCCTGTCCCCTGTCCCCTGTCCCCTGTCCCCTGTCCCCCGCCACCGCTCCGCACCACAGGACCTGCCGGTGGCACCCGTGCTTTACTGGAAACCCAGCCCCTTACTTCCTCCTGCTGAGGCTCGCTCCAAAGTCACCCCCAACATCTGTGTGGAGGAAAGCGGGCCTCCCCTGTCCTCTGTCCCCTGTCCCCCGCCACCGCTCCGCACCACAGGACCTGCCGGTGGCACCCGTGCTTTACTGGAAACCCAGCCCCTTACTTCCTCCTGCTGAGGCTCGCTCCAAAGTCACCCCCAACATCTGTGTGGAGGAAAGCGGGCCTTCACCCTCCTCCCTGCAAAAAATCCCCAACCCTGACACCAACTCCAGGGGCTTGCTCAGCTGATTTCTGGGTGTGCGGGGAGAAGAAAGCTTTGCCAGCAAAAATCTGTTTGGTATGGCTGCCTTAAAACAAGAATTGCAGGGGGTTTTTGTGTTTTGTTTTGTTGTGGGGGTTTTTTTAAGTGCAATATCACTCCGGGGGTTCTGTTTAAGAAAAAGCAGAGGAAATCAAGGGGGCACGAGAGACACTGAAGGAAAAGTCTCTTCCCTGTATCTGGCAGAGCAACACAGTTGTAAATACAGTTGAAGAGAGCAGAAACCCCTCGGAGGGGGGAATGTCATCTTTTTGTACCCCTTGGAGCTGGAAGAGCTGCAGCATGAAACCAGCCTCTGGCAAATATTTTTTGCAATTTGGGGAATTGCCTTGGCAAGGGAGGGCTAAGCTGGAGCCAAAATGACTCTGCAAACAGCTTCTGACATATCTAGAGGTTCATTTGTTCCCACTCCCTGCAAACCTAAACATCTGGGGGGCTCTTTCCCCCCCTTCTTTTGCAGGATACACACAGGATGGCTGTCAGGATCAGGCAAAGTTGGCACCGCTTGAGAACACTGACCACCTGGGAGAAAGACTGGTGTGAAACACCTCCGTTGTATTCCACTTGGCCATTTGAAATAGGGGATTTTCTCAAGTAGATAAAAAGAAAAAAAGGGAGGAGGGATGGACACCTTGGGGCGCGGTGCCTGCATCCACCGTAACCCCCCAGCTGCTCTCCAGGCACGGGTAATTCTGTGCTTCAGCAGCTGCTGTCAGACCCCAGCCCTTCTGCTTGCTGCGTGGCGATTTGACGTCCACATCTCCCTGTCTGCGGCAGATAACCTTGACACGGTGAGCCAGGAAGCTCATGAAAATGTGCAAAGCCAGCGAGCTTTTCCAGCGGCGCTGCGAGGCTTCCCGCACATTAATCTCCTCCTCTGGAAATCTTGGGCAGCCAGTCAAAATAATCCTTTCAGAGAATTGCTTTCACGCTGGAGAGGAAAGGACTGGGAACACACATCTATAAATATCTTTCGGGATGTTCATCTCTCTGCTCAGTGCTCGGCTGCAAGGACTCCAATGAAAGTGTGTGTCCTAATAAAATAGAAGCTGTTTCCGTGAAATTCCTATATATAGATGTCAGACCACACACAGCCATCATGCTTCATCAGAAACACAATGGGGCAAAAGCCCCCTGGACTGGTTGGTTAATATTAGCACTGGGCTTTGTACACTTAAAGCGCCGCAGAACCACCAGATATGTAGTAGGTGTGACTACCTGCTGCCATGTCGCCTGCTTCAGCATCCCATCCTTTCTGGAGCCTGACAAAACCCCAAATCTCCAGCGTGAATGGAGCTGGAAACGAGAAGCACCACATGAAGAAAAGGGCAACGCTGCAGTTTTTAAGTGCTGTCTTCATTTTGCATGGCCAAGAGAAAGACACCGTGGGAGCTGTCAGAGTGCCGCCTCGAAAACCTCTCCACCTCCAAACTTCCCAGACTTCATCCTTTCCATTACTGTCTCCATCCTCCATTTGTCCAAACTCAGCTCAAAACACAGCGCTTGAAGATAAAGCCCGTAGTCCCTCCACCCCCTGCTCCAGGGTGCAGCCTCCTCCTCACCCTCCTTGTCTCACCCATTGCTCTCCTGAGTAAAATTTCCAAATTTCCCTTTTTCTATGAGGGCCATGTTCTGCTGATGTCCCCATGGCTGCACTTCACCCTCGGGTCCATTTCTGCAGCGCTCCCTCCTCACCGGCGAGCACTGACTGTGCCAGGGCTCCCCTTCCCCACAGCCTTGTTTGGGTTTATTTTTATTAAATTCCTGAGGGTTGAGCCCAGAGCGTTGCTGCAGTGTGCCAAGACCAGTTTGAACCCCAGCCCCTCCACCAGGATGCAGGAAGCCCACCTCTGACCTGGGCACATCAGCAGATCCGGTATTCTCTCTGCCATCAGGAGACAGGAGAATTGAGCAGGGCCCAGGACAGCCCCTTCTGAGGACTTTTTGGTAAAGCGCCCTGATTTCCCAGGGAACTAATGATTAATAGGGTTTGAGTGGTGTCCAGTGAGTGGCAGAGCCACCTCGTGGGGATTTCCTCTCTCTTGTCTCTCCCTCATCTCTCCCTCCCTTCCTCCCAGGAAGCAGCATCTCAGCAGTCATTGGGATACCATGTGGTGTCACCGTGGTGGCGCCCCGACAGCCCCAGCAACCAGCCACCTGTCACAGGAGGAAGTTCACAGAATCTCAGAATAGCTGAGGATGGAAGGCACATCTGGAGGTCATCTGGTCCAAGCTCCCTGCTCAAGCAGGGCCACCTAGATCCAGTTGCCTAGGACCATGTCCAGAGGGCTTTTGAACTAATCCAAGGATGGAGACTCCACAACCCCCCTGGGTGGCCTGTGCCAGTGCTTGGTCACCCTCACAGTGAAAAAGCCTTTCCTGATGTTCAAGGTGAACCTCCTGTGCTTCAGTTTGTGCCCGTTGCCTCTGGTCCTGTCATTGGGCACCACTGAAGACAGCCTGGCTCTGTCCTCTTTGCACCTTCCCTCCAGATATTTATACACACTGATGAGATCCTCCTGAGCCTTCTCTTCTCCAGGCTGAACAGTCCCAGCTTTCTCAGCATTTCCTCATAGGAGAGAGGCTTCAGTTCCTTCATCATCTTTGTGGTCCCTTCATTGGATGTATGTCCCTGTCTCTCTTGTGCTGGGGACCGTGGAACTGGTCCAGCACTCCAAGTGTGGCCTCTTGATCTGCTGGCAGCACTTCTAATGCAGCCCAGGATACCACTTGCTGCCTTTGCTGCAAAGGCACGTTGCTGGCTTATGTTCAACATGGTGTCCATTAGGACCCGCAGGTCCTTTTCAGTCAAGCTGCTTTCCAGCCATCAGCAACCAGCGTATATCCGTGCATGGGACTGTTCCTCTCCAGGCACAGGACTTCACACTTTTCCTTGTTGAACTTCATGAGGTTCTTGACAGCCCATTTCTGTTGAAGTTTCTCTGGATGACAGCATGACCCTCTGGCATATGAGCTACTCCTCTGCGTTTGGTGTTGTTTGCAAACTTGCTGAAGGTGCACTCAGACCCATCATCCAGATAATTAATGAAGATATTGAACAGGACTGGATCCAGTATTGACCCCTGGGATATACCACTATTTACTGGCCTCCAACTAAACTTTATGCCACTGATCACCACCCTCTGGTCCTGGTCGTTCAGGCAGTTTTCAATCCACCTGCCTGCTCATCCAGCATGAAGAGCTTCTCTGTGAGGATCTTATGGGAGACGGTGTCAAAAGCGACAGCCCATTTCTGTTGAAGTTTCTCTGGATGACAGCATGACCCTCTGGCATATGAGCTACTCCTCTGCGTTTGGTGTTGTTTGCAAACTTGCTGAAGGTGCACTCAGACCCATCATCCAGATAATTAATGAAGATATTGAACAGGACTGGATCCAGTATTGACCCCTGGGATATACCACTATTTACTGGCCTCC
>NW_015094510.1:22473209-22491999 GCF_001431845.1 Calidris pugnax
CCCTCCCAGCCCAAACCATTCAGCATCCTTCCTTACACCAGGACTTTCGTCTTCTAGCGGTGTCTCTTCTTCACGTTGCCCTATGCATTTTGCATCACGCCAACCCCAGGGTCGCTGCTTCGCTCACCCCTGGGTCTGTGCCCTGTCCCAAGCCAGTAGTGAAGGAGCTCCCACTTCACAGCTGCAGGCAGCTAAAATCCAGTCGGCCAAAGATGGTGTCTGCACTTGAAGGCAGCTCCCCACTGCTCGGGGAAACCTCAGCAACAAGTAGGGCAGTGAGACACACCGCGTTTTAGTGGTTTGCACACATAGAAACCACCGGTTGGAAAACTCCACAGGAAAATCCCTGCTGAGGCACCTACTTTATTCACTGATAAATCGAACACTAATTTTGGCCAGCATTTTTAAATAAGGGAATTCACAAACAGGCAAACCTTTCACCAGCAGCACACTGGCACTTTACATTCTGAATCCACTGATTCGTTTTCTATTGTAACATCACCAATTACAACATTTAAAACAGAGGCGGAATTCAAGTTCTTTACAAAGACTTATATTTCAAGAATTAAACCATTCGTTGTCTCAAGTGCCAGTTTGATAAACATATACATAATTGCAACAGAAATAGCTTGGCAAAGTGAGTTCAGTGCCACTGACAGTTTTTTCGAAACGCATTTTGAATCTGGTTCAAGCTATCCAAGACCACTTAAATCTGCCTTGTAAGAACAATTATGTTCAACTGCACCTATTAGAAGAGTAAGACTGATGACTTAATGTTTTGAACTTGGGATCTAAAACCATGAAAAAATGCAGAATACCTCTAAAAATGGCTGAAACAAAGATTCTGCTGATAAAATCCTTGTTATTTCTGAGTACAAAAGTACAGCTAATGTAATTTAGCATATAATACCCTCAAGCTCTGTGTCTATGAATTTAAAAAAGACTCCCATCTAGCAAAATGAAAGCCATCCAGATCCAGAAAGCCACCCAAATCCAGAATCCCTCTGCTTACCCTCCACTGTCTTACCACATTTTCCATCACTATCTATCTTCCTGTTGACCTTGCCTTTCCTTGGCACTCTCACACATGGACCGGGGTGCACTGCTCTGGCCATGAAAAGCTCCTTGAGACAACAGTAATGGGTGCTAACTTACAGTTAATTTTAATTCTTAGAAATCTTTATTAGTGTATTTGCAGTTAAGAATTACTAAAAGTTACATCTGAAATTCCTTCCCAGTGCTGCAAACTCTGGCCCAAATCTTACTAATTTTACTTAAATAATAACCTGGCTCAGAATACCCTGCCAAATTATATTTTCAGTTATCCAGGATGAAAACTCAGTATGAGCCATGATTTCCAATAGGAAAATTTCTACCATGTGTCCATCCTTCCTTGGATCCAAGCGGTGAGCTTGTTGAACAGTAATTCTGAAAGGAGTTCCTAACAGAATACCAGCCTCGAGTTTAGTGTTGCAAATTATCTTTGTATCAAAGCATCAAACATCAAACATCCCCAATTGTAGACGGTACTTCTATTTTTGTTTTTCAAATGTCGGACAAAAAGACTTCTGGAGTTGGGTGATCCTGTAAAATAAATCACTACTACCTAAATGATATTTCTTACGCTGTTCCGTCATCAAGACTACACAAGTTTATAATTTCTCAGTGGAATATGGATGTTTTCCATATTAAAAGCAGCAAAAATTAAGACTCATAGGAGCTTTTAATTAAAAATCATCATCATATCTGACAGCTAAAATAACTGCTTCTCAGAAAAATAAAATGCATTAAAACCTTATTTGCCTGCTACAATAAAATTTTAAGAAAAATAATACCTCAAATGTAAACTGTTCAAGTACAGCCAGTGTGCAATGACACTAGTTATAAAATATAATTTAATAGTGCTTTGCTTCAAAATATACATAATATCAACAAATACTTGAAACCAAGAAACTGAATATTTACCATGTTTCAAACAGAGTTTCATCAAAATGAGGTAAATCTATGTCACCTGCCATTGAGCTCGGTGCTGAAATGGAGAATAGGTCTTCAAGGATATCTTCCCTTGTAGGGCTTTCAAAAGCAAGTTTTTTCACACTGGGTTTGCTTATTGCATGAAGTTCCGAGTTACTGTCCTTTACAGGACTGTAATAATTGTGGTCCTCACTTGTCACCGCTGCATGTGGCACACTGGTCTTCTCATCAGCCGCTGTTGCTGCAACGCTGCTATCCACCATTTCCATATACATACATTCCTCTTCACTTTTTGGAGCCTCTAAGGAAGCAACAGTTGAAGTAGGGGACAGTAATTCCGCCAGTATTTCATCACTGTTGTTATGGCTGGTGCACTCGGATTCACTATCTGCAACATCAATCTGATGCTGCAGTTCCTTTAAAAAGCTCTGCAATAATTCACTGTCGTTGTGAGATGCCACCTGTGATGGGGTGCTTACACCTCCACTCACAGGCTTTTCATGTTTCATCTGTTCCACTGCTAGCCTATCCAGTGAAGCCAACTTCTTCTTTTTAGCATTAAGTTTTTTTAACAGTTTTAGGCGAAGTTTTTTGGTTTTGTCACTATCTGACTCTTCTGCCTTCCCAGAGTTAGAGCCAGGTGAATGGAACTGAGTCACTTTACCTGAGGTACCCAACGTACTTCCTGACTTATTCCAAGCTGGACCTTCAACAGTGGTATGACTTGCTGTTGGAAGACGAGTGCTTTGAGAAAACCCTTTGAAATGTGATAAAGGATGACTATTATTACTCTGAGGAACCACTGACTTCGGGGTCTCAGTTGTTTTCTTTGTACCTCTGCTTTGAAAACCACCAAAGTTACTTGCTCCCTTAACTGGCAATCGCACTTCACTTATTTTTTGCATTGAGGGAGTTTTGCAACTTCTCTCATTCTTGAGAGCTGAGGCACTTGAAGGCATAAAAGAAGTATTCTTGCTTAATAATTTCTTTACCCAGCTTCCTACAAATCCTCTTTTTTGGTCTTTGTGTGAAGGCTGAAAGGAATTATTGGCAGCAGAAGAACTGGCAACCTGAGAATTAACTATAATTTTGCTTGCATCTTTCAAGTCAGATGGTTTTTGTATAATATTTTCTACTGGTGACAACTTCTTGTTTAGCTGTAGTTCTGAATTTGATCCATGTTCTCTGTTAGGTACATTAGTTCTGTCATCTGTTCTTTGAGCAAGCGACAAGCCAGGGTCATGGTTTTTGGCCACAGGAGGAGTAATATTTGCTGGGTTCAACTCTTCCAGAGGTAAACAAATGCTGGAATTTTCATATGAAATGCATTTATCGTTCACAGCTAGACTAGATCCAGCAAACTCTCCTGTATATGGAGCGTTAGGTGAAAAAGCTGATTCCTGTTGTTGTGGTGTGCCCATTTCAACAAGGTTATTTCCCACCATGTGTCCGTTCAGCAGCGATTTACCTTCTGAGTCAACCTGAATTTCTTCAAGCGTCAGTGTTACAAGATCATCATGTGCCAGATTTTCTAAACCATGATGAACGATACTTTCATTCTCAGGTACCTGCTGCTGTTTCTTATCTGGAGTTCTCACAGAATCCTCTTTGCCATGTTCTGCAGGTATTTTGTCTACCGTGTTACCAAAACCACAATGCAACACTGTGGAATTTGACTGTCCATTACTAAGAGGAAAACCTTCAGTGTTTTTACTCTGGAACTGTGAATTCAGTTCTTCTGGCGTATGGGATGTTTTCTTTTCCCAGATAACAATATGAATCTCTGAAGGAGGAACTTCAAATCTTTGATGTCTCTTGCAATATGGTCCCTTTAAATCATCACATTCAAGCCAAGTACCTGAAAAAGAAATAGCAACCAGTGTAGAGACTCAGAGACTTTTAAAATTGAAGTCACTACCCTCAGACATTTGTCAAATACTATTATTAACCCACTCCCCTGACAAGCAAAAAATAAAGGGTTTCCTCTCCATTCTTTATTACATCAGAGAAAACTGGGAGATTTTCACTGTAAAATATCACATACAAGCAGAATTTGCAGCAATATTATTACAGGTCAGAGTAGCTGTTGGTTTTGGTTGGGTTTTTTTGAGTTAATGATTCTGACATCTTGTCTGAAAATACCTGCACAGCTCTAAGGAAAGAACCACCTCTCAAATTAAGTTTCTCAGTAGACCTTTACATTGCCTGGGTGAGAGGCACAGGGGTTTAACAGAAACTGCTCATTTTAATAATCTGCCTCATTATCTGCAAATTGTTCATAGATCATGACCAAATATTTTACAGCTTTAAGAATTTAAAAATAGAAATATATGATGTATAGGATGTTCCTAACTAGGCACTTCCCAGCTGCTTGCTTCCTCTTCCTATTTCTTCTTAAACTCTGGCAGTATGATTTAGACAATTTCCATGTTGTCAGAACACTTGATAAGACTGCACTCCATTCTCTCTCCACAAGCATGAGAATCAAAATATCAACTTTTCACTTTCTTCGTTTATGGAGTTCCCATCAACGGTACAAACATCATACCATTAGTAATGTTTCTAACATGGATTTGTGCCTCAGGTGCAGTAAAGTTCAGAAATGAAAAGAAACTTCATTAATGCTGGTAGTTACGTAGGTTCTCTTCCTTTCAGCCAAGAACAGATTAATAACTAGCTTCAAAATAACCAATACCATTTGTCCCACAGTCACGCTCAGACTGTATGCTTTAACTTTTACAAAGTTATGAAAGGAAACAACTCTACCCAAGTAACTTTTGCCAGCGAGTACAGCGTAGGGCAAAACACTGCTGAACAAACCAGTTAAACCAAACTGAAACCTTCACCCTGACTAGCAAAGTTCCCACAATTATTCACAAAATTTTAGTATGAATTTTAGAATACAGACAAAAGAAATCCTTGTTATTATATACAGACTGTTGAGACTATCGCAGTAGCTCACAAAACAGTATTTGATATAGACTCGTGAAGTATTATAATAGAATACATGGTTCTTACCATCAGGATTCAAAGACCAGGTTATGAAGTGCTTCTTATCTGTTTGATACTGAACAATAGATGTTATTTGGTAGGTATCTTCTTCAAACTGAAATGAATAGTCCTTCAGGTTGTTATGTGGCAAGCCTTCTACGAAATGTAACATTAATATTGAAGGTACTCTAATAAAAGAAACAATAAAATACCAGTTTATTACAAGAAAATAGTGGTAAAAGTTCATAACTAAAAAGTAAGGCGTCTCAAAGAGTATGTTAGTCCTGCCCTTACTGTTCTACCTCTACAAGATTCTTCAGATTGCATGGTTGTCAAGGGATAAGAATACTCCAATTGGACAGTCCATTTTGCTATGGATTAGGAGAAAAAGCCAAGACAACATAAGGGATTTTGGGAGTGGGGAAAAGGTGAAAAAAAAAAAGAAGACAACAACTGTGCCATAACCACAGTAGGAAAGGACACTGTTCCCAAGTCAAACTAGTAAATAGATGATCAGGCAACAGTTTTATCCTTCAACAGCAGGGGCTGTGGAAAGGCTGACACTGGGTATCAGTTGTCTGTATTTACTACTTGGTAGGAAGTATTTATGACCTGGCTGAAACACATGTGCTGGTCAGCATGTTAAACACTGCTCTGTGTTTCATGCTTATTAAAAACTATTTGCCATCTCAGCATTTAAGAATGATCTAAAAATCTTCAAAAGTGAGTATTTATGAGAGTTTAAAGTTTAGAATCTCTGTAAACTCATGATAATAGTTTGTTTTTTAAAGTTAAAAGTTCAATAAATTAAGTCTCAGAATTTTATATATTTTATTTTCACGTTCACATATCCAAACTCACTTTTCTAAAATCATCTGTCGTCTTTGAGATCTGTCACTACAGTTATTACACGGTCCAACATGAACAGCATTAAGTGGATGCCAATCAGGGATTATATTTGTGAATGTTGTTAGCGTTTTCCTAAACCTGGACACACACATACAAAAAAAAAAAAAGAGTAAATTGAGTTGCTGATCAGAAAACAATGAATATACATACTTTACTAGGAGGAAAAAAAAGTTATACAAATGTTTAGACAAAACCAAATTCTATTCACATTCATGCTATTTGTATGAATTCCACTGTGACTGCATCACATCCAAGTCAGCACTGAATTCAGTTCTGCCAAACAGTATCAGTCACCATTTGTTCTCAGCAGCTCCGTGGCCTTCAGTTTCACATTATTTGCTCTTTCTCCCTTAGCATGTTATCTCTGTTTCCTTTCCGACATAAGAGAGAGCTTGTACCAGGATTTGTGTAATTTACTAGCTAATACAGAATCTTAAGGAGAGAAGGAAGCGGTAACAAATTACCTCAGAATCCCTGTTATACAAGATCTTGTTTTCAAAAAACTTCAGAGCTGAGATTACACAGAGGGTATATTGTATGAAAATACAATGTACGGGATATTAAAGTGAAATAATGTAGTTTATTCATTCATTAGCCACAGAAAGGACTTCCTTTATATTCAACCTACCCTAGATTTTCCAACTTTAGAAAAAAATAACACAGTATGTAACAAAGGTTCTTGAACACATCCTATTAACCAGGACTACACATTAACTGGCAGTGTAACAGACAGATTAATCTCATCTCGCTTGGGGATCTAGAATTTTAATGTATAAACCTAAGATAGTGGAGAGAAACAGGTATTTTTCAAGTAAAGTGAAGTGAGCTGTCTTCTTAAGGTGCCTCCCTTTTTCTGCTGACTCTGAAAGGAGCCTAAATGACTAGCTTGTACCTGCAGCTACACAGAACTAATCAATTCTCAATAAATTACTTCCCTGGAATACTATTATAAAATGGACAAATTATGTGAGAGAATCTCTGATTCTTTATAATGCAAATGAGTATTACAGATATTCTTCAACAGCAACAGTGTACTAGGCATATATTCTTTAGAACTGCAACAATTTGTATACTCTTAGCAAAATACCAGAGTGAGCTTGGCCAAGGACTCACACAGTTACCTACTAATTCTTAATTAAATGATAACATGGTTTCCTAAGACATGACATAGCAGTAAATTATTTGCAAATGCTAGCCTAAAAAAGTGGGTCACATAAAACTTCCCCAACAAGCTTAAACTGTACAAAACCTAGAGATCTGAACTATTACATGCAGATTTAAAAAGGTATGCTAGAACAGTTATATAGAAGCTACTTTAAAAAAATATAAATCTCACCGTTCCTGGTATTTGTAGCCACAACATACACATTCAAACTTCCATGAAAACGAATGCAAGAATAGTTTCTCAGCTTGTTGATCCAGCTGTAGGAGCAGAGGGAGCACAAACACTGGACTATCCTGCTTACCTTCAAAGATGGAGCAGAAAAAAGTCACTGAATATTTGAAATCAGCTTTCAGTACTTCAAAAATGAAGAATATAAGCTTATTGCTATGATATGAAATCCAGTTATCCCTTCAAGGCTGTATTTCTAATCCTCACAGCAAAGGGATTGATCCATGTTATTAGGTTGTTATCAATGTTATCAACTTCATGACCACAGCAGAGTTACAAAGACGAGAATACGCTCTCTAAAAAGTCAAAAACAGTCAAGGGACAAAGCAGCTGATCACAATGTAAACTATGTGCGTGTCACCAATAAAATAATTTTAAAAAAGGATTTGCAAGCTGTCTATTTGCATGTATACATTCATATTTTTACATACTGACATGCTACAAGGCTTTACATGTGGAGTTTTCTGAAAGTCAATACTGAGATGCTGCACTAGTTACTTACCCAATTCACACTTAAGCTGAGGTTGAAGCTGTGTAAAAATTCTGTTTCTGATTTCATTGAGATGCGATTCTGCTTTTGGAAGAACATCTAAAGAAAAAAAATATATATGCTTTCATGTATTTATGTGTAACACCCCCCACCCTTTCACACACTCATATATCCCTGACACGCAGTCACTCTCTGCAAGCTGATGCCTTTCATATTGACCTGTTTGCCTAAAACTGTTGGTAAAATAGCCAATGTTTGGTGTTAATCGATTTGAAAATTACAGAAGAATCTACAGAAGTTATAAACATTTTACTGCAGTTTGCTAACCAGTAGTTAATTACTCAACCTGACTTAAATTATGGCTAAGAGCCTATACCTATAGCTAGATAGTAATGACATTTAAGGATAACGTAATCAGACATTGCAAACACTGGAGATTCAGAGATTAAGAGTAGATTTTAAAACTTAAACATTATGACCAAAAGTGAAAAAATTTGCTTACATGCTTTGTAATGATGTCATACAATTCATAGTAAAAAATTTAATTGTGCTGTTCCAGCTTAAATAGTAATTTGCTAAAGTTAGTCTTTAAAATAGTAATTAATTTTAAAATAGTGTACATTATATATTTTACTATGTATTTTAAATTTACAAGGTACCTTGTTCATACACGAACACATCTTAAAGCAGAAGCAAGAACATAACTTGTACTACATAATCATGATCACAACCTGCACAAATTAAAAGATTTAGAATAGCTGTGAAAATGATTTCTAACTTACAAAACCTATGTAAACAAAAAAGATGAAAAGAAGTTCCTTGCAACTCTATTGCTTTTGATTGTTTTAAAAACCAACCATATGTAAAAGATGCTGAAAAATTACACAGAAGGGCAGTATAAACACTACACCTATTCTCTACAACAACACTCCTCACCCAATCCCCTCTCCACTGTTGCACAAATAAACTAATTTGTTTTGCAGCAATTCCTGGAAATGAAGAAGTTTGTTTTCTCAAATGACACTATATTCCAACACCCAACATCCCCATTTAAGGGCTCTTGCACACCAGAGCTCCTTTGCAAACACGGCACAACAGAGGGGAAAGGAAAACATCTCAGACAAGTTCTGTGATGGTAGAGGGCTTCCAAGTAATAGTCAAAATCCTAAAATATAGGGTGAACTGCTTCGGAGTATTTTTGGATTTTTTTTTTCCCCTCTGTAAATAGTTGTTTTCTCTGCCACAAGTTGAATTAAGCCATTTTTGATATACCTATTATTTTTCCCAGGAAAGATACAATATTCTTCAAGTTATCTAATGCTGTTCTGGGACTATAGTCTCTGTATTCAAACACTTTACTTGGAACACCTATCAGAAAAAAAAACCTATAAAAGATACTGGCTAACCAGAGATTTGTATTAATTCTCTAACAGATGAGCTCTTAGAACTTCAGACTTATGACACCAATGGGTCAGTTTAAAAGGACTAAGAAAAACCGATCTTCGTTTACGAGCCTTCAACTGAATCCACAATACAGAAAATGATCAAGGTGACACATTACAATGTCACATCTTCCTCTGACTCCAGCTGTGCTGCCTGGAAGGTTGCCCCCAACTGCCCACCACTGCCCTTGTGCTTGAAGGTTACAGTCCTCCAGCCTTTGAGTACTCACTAGCTCCTTCCAGGTAATATGAACCAGGTTAATGTGCTTGATTAATTTGGACTGAAACAGGCTAGGAAGCACTATCATCCACAGCACAGCTTGCAGACCTCAGGGGAAGTGTTCCTTCAATGAGTGCAGCTGGAGCCAGAAGAGAACATATGTTCCCAGCTTTACTATTTTTGGTGTGACAAGACAACTTCCCATTTATACAAGGATATAATCCACAACAGAAATTATTTTTAAGATTAAGATTAGAAAAGAATCCTAATATGACAGGGGGAAGGAAACAGAAGAGGGAAACAGACAGAGGGAAAGAAACAGTCAAGCTCAATTACATAAACAATTCACATATTCTCTATGTGGAATAAGACACACACACAAAAAAATAAATCAATAGATGCTTAGAGTTTGATGATTTCAAAGTGTGCATGTTTACCTCAAGAAAAACAATTTCAGAGGTTACCAGGATTCTGCTAGGTAAAGCACACTACTCTGCAAATTCATGGTAGTTCATGACAACTCATTCTTTTGTGACCTTAAAATATAACTGCACATTTAAGTGCACTGTGCACATTCCACACATTTGTACCAGACCAGATCAGCCTGAATATGAAGAAACAGCAGCTAAATTTACTCACCTTTTACTTTATTCCTTTCATTCTTTTGTGACCTTGAAATATAACTGCATATTTAAGTACACTGGGCACATTCCACATATTTGTACTAGACCAGATCAGCCTGAATATGAAGAAGCAGCAGCTAAATTTACTCACCTTTTACTTTACTCCTTTTACAGGTGTTCAGAAGTACAGTTGCTTGATTATAATTTGTTAAGAGTTTCTGGAGTAAACATTTTCCATCATTATATTCTTTTGCTAGAGCAAACTGTAATATTTCTAAGTGTACCAGTGCTGATAAAATACAATCTAACCAACAAAGATTATGTGTGTTTCTCCACTGAAGACATAACTCTGTGTCGTTTGTGGAACCTTTATCCTCTTTGTGCAAAATTTCAGAAGTTGTTGAGCAAAGTTCAGAGTTCGGCAAAAGTTGTGTTCTGGGACTAGGAGTCTTAGGTGGACTTTCCTGATAGTTGTTGGTGTTTGTTTCAAAATCCACCTTCTGCATGCTGGGCTCCACATTGTTACTAGTTTTTTGCGGCTCCTTTTGTAATACATCATGTAGGCTTGACTTGGGAATACATAAGCTATTCTGATAGCATTTGACAACAGGGTCTGTATTAATAGCGTGCTCAGCATTTACCACATTATTAGCCCTTGCTTTTTTTGAACGTGATTCAACGGAAGAAAAGTCACCGGTATCACACAATTTCCTTTTCTTAGGAGTAGATGGAACTTGATGATTCTCAGAATCAGCAGAAGTAATTATGCTGTTTAATGGTTTATAACCAAGTGGGTAGATACACTAAAGGAAAGAAAAAAAAGTTACAGTGAAATCTATAAGGCAATTTCAGGTGAACAAGAGATAAAAGAAGTACAAACCATACTCTTAAAACAGAATGTAGAATCAATACATAAATTCAACGTATGTATGCCAGAAATGGTGTTCTATTCAACCGCTGCCTTATAAGCAATTGTGAAGTAAATATATCAGTAACGATAATCAACACTACTTTTCCAGTAAATGCTTTCAGCCCCTGAAAACAAGCTAATTTTGCTGAGGAGAGTCCTCTTGTCTTATTCTGTTAAATTCCTTCCTTCAGGGTACAGATTTGGCTTTACCATCCCATGCCTGAGAGACTACTGGTGCCGAAACTGGCAGGGTATCTTTCAGGCTAGCCAGCTGCATCAGTCCGGGTATTGGTAGGGTCTTATATATACAGCTAATTCTACAACCAGAATGTAGTCAAATCCACTATTACTGATCTCCAGAATGATACTATGATTATTTAAAAGCAGAGAGGGATGGGAAAAAAAACTCTGAGACCCATATCTAGTCTAGTCTCTGTCTACTAATTTAAGGGCACCAGTTTATATGGGATTGCTGTACCCTCCCCACACACACGGAATAGTGGAGAAGGGAAAGGCAGCAAAATCACAACTCAAACATTTAGCAGCACAGAAATCCAGCTAAGGTTAGATTTAAAAGGGGGAAAAAAACTCAACCAAACATTGTAATTATAATTACAAACCTGTTTGCATTACCCAGACTTAAAGGAGGGAAAATAGAAGAATCACATCTGCAGGAGTTGTGTATTAGTTACACAGATTATCAAAGTTTTGCCTTTTATTCGGATTCCTACAAAGATTTATTTAGTACCACTTCTGTTGCTTTGCTCTCCTTCATTCATTTTAATCTACTCTTTAACTCTTTAGGGTAGCTAGCTATGGTTACACACTGCATGTACACAGGTTAGTTATGATTTTGTCTATATACAGATAAACATCCAGCATATAGACTCAAATGAATCCTATTTCAACAGGCTGCTTATCACCAGCAAAATCTTGAACTTAAAGTAACTGCTGAAAAAAGCTGATAATCATCATAGTACCTGAGGATTTTCACAAAGGAAAATGGACTCTTGAAAATTAATGCGGTAAGTCCGTAAAACTTGGATCTGGCCCTTCTCTTTGCAGACTGGACAATATTCATGTGCAGCTGTTTCCAGAGGATTACAGTTCTTAAAAAAAAAAAAAAAAAAAAAAAAAAGAAAAAGCAGTATAAACTTATCTATTTCATGTTAGCCCAAGGTGAGACATACATACATACCAAAATAGAAAACCAACGTGCAACTTCTTAATGTAATACCTCATACAATATAAAAAAGTAAACTAGATTGTTTTGGTTTTTTTTTAATATTTATAACATATATATTCATGTGGTAGAGTGTTCTAAATAAATTTATCTTTTGATTTAAATATTCAAATATTTAATAAGGTATCTTTAGCAACACAATTATGCAATGTTTCTTTCTACTTGAACTAAACCACAGGACCTTATTGCCAGGGAATACAAGCTCAGATCTTTGAAACACAAATCAATTTTCATAGGAATGCAAACAGTTGTAAAAATAGTGCCAGTAAAAAAATCATAGGCACATATTTACTTAGGATAATCTTTCGCCATTGTTATAGATTTCCGTGGAAAATAATTTTGAGAATTTTTTTTGTAAAATTAAGACCAATTCAAAATCTCTCAAAGCAGAGAAAAATGAACTTTGCACACATGTAAAATAAGTTTCAACTGACTTTTCCCAAATACCCCACCATGTGGAGTGTCGATTTCCCTATACCAGTCCCTTCTCCAATCACTTGCAAACCATTTGTAGTCTTCTGGGTATCCATCATTCTGAGCCACTGGCTAATTTATGTCACTTGTAACAATGTCATGACCACTAAGGATTTTTCAAAGACTCCTGAAAAATAAGAAGTGAATAAAACAATTAAAGAAAAATTAGATCAAGTTTTGGGAAAAAAGATATACCAACAATAACGTAGCCTGTATTTTCTGTAAGAATGGATTAGGAAGAGCATTTTCTTAACTGAGAAAACTTATTTTCTAGTGCAGATTATGAACTCAAAACTTTAAATTAAATCACAACAGATTTAGCAGCTTTAGGCCCTGAATTTGCAAGTTTATCTATTCTTTGCACTCTACAACGTCTCAAATATTTTCCAAGTGCACTATAGTTTACAGAAACATAGCTGAGCATCTCAGCTTATAGCATCCAACCTTCAGAAAGAATGAACTTCTTTAAAAATGGTTACAATAAGATCCCATACAGTTACAGGTGGCTGATGAGGAACATTAAAAAACAATCAACCTAAAAAATCCCACTGTTGCATCTTTCAAAACAGTGAATTTAGTGCATAATAAACTAGTAAAAGTTTATACTGCAAATATAAGTAGAGGAGAGCATCCTGCTGTTACTGCCACTTTTTGGAAGCTTCTCCTGATGTTATTTTAACAATGTTATAGACTTCATAGCAAACTAAAGCTCTTTCACAGTCTCACCGCTACATAATTTTATTGTGTATTTTAAAAGTGGCATTGAATATTCTATTTAAATGATTTCTCAAATTCAGGGGCGCGTGTGAGCCAATGCAGGCAGGATGCAGGAACAACCACACAATCACGGATTAAGGGCAAAGAACAAATTTAATCTCAATACCTCATGGATCGGGGAACCTCTGAAGCAGCACCCGGGCAGAGGCAGGCAAGCAGGGACCACAGGCCCCGCAGAGCCAGAGTCCTTATTAGCCTGAGAGTCCTTGTTAGCAAGGGAGTGAGGGTTGCTGTTTGGGTCTGTATTTCAAGGATTCAGGCAGGCAGAGTTTTCTGCTCTGCTTTGATCACTTCAACAGCAGGGCAAGAATCTCAGGCGTTATTTGATAAGGTGCCCCTGAGTCCGTCCCAGGACTACGTTATCTAAGTGCAGATGTTCTACTTGTTGAGCACACAAAACTAAGCAACAATTAGTGTGATAGATGTGTTTTCCAGCACCCCACATGCGAGTCACTTGAGTGTATTTACAGTCCTCCTCACCAATCTTCCGTTACTTTCCCACAAGGGGCAAATATTGCCTTTCTCACATAACAGACACAGACACATTTTTGGAGGATAACTGCAGTATGAACCAGGTCCACATCAGATGGCAACTCCTTAAGTCTATTCCTTCATTGGCACTGAGGCTAAAGACACCCTGAATCAGCCAGAAGAACAGAGGTTTAGAGCTACAGGGACCCAATTCTGCTCCTGCTGACTTCAAATGGAACTAACTAGAATAAATACATATCTCTTCAAGATGCAGGAGGAAGTTCAGGTAAGTTGAATTGCAAAGTCATCAGTGTAACAATATCTTTCCCTCAGCCCTGACTGTTCCTTTTTCATTACTTCCACTGACCATGATATCCTTTCAACCCTTCCTTACAGTACAGAACTAACTCAGATGACAGCTCCTTTTGGAAAAAGAAATTTCCCAAGACATTCTTGGAGATCTGTGTAAATACCAGTTCAATCCCAAAACATTCATAATACTGGGCAAGGAGAGACTGTACAGGACTGGACATAGTGTTGAAAACCAACAGAGCATGAATTAAAAAAGCACAGTAGGAAAATGTAACAATGCATTTCAAATCGGTCCCCAATGGCAACTTGAGAGGGTCAAAATGAGATGATGGTGTCTCCTACTGACACTTTCAACATGTTCAGCAGCTCTTTTCAGAATTACCAGGCTGCAGCATGTAAAGACAGTACACCCTGACTTACAAAACTAATGGTTCTAACAGAAGGTAAGAACAAAAATATCAACCCATACGCCTTAGTGCACATGTTTAGTTTTCAGAATTGGATGATATACAAGAAACAGCACGGTCCTGGGCTCACTCAAGGTAAAAATGATGAATTAACTCAAAGTATACAAGCTTGTTGGACTATAAAAGACAAGCAAGCTCTCCAATTTTTCACACAGTGGCAATAGCACTATCACACTGTGACTCAACTCTATTATCATATATTTAGTCTAGCCAGGAACTTGGTTTTTTTTATACAAGTTCTGCAGATACCAACCACACTAAAGCACATAACAAATTTACCCTCCATGCTACAGTGAGTAAGAAAATGTCTCTCACTTGTTCAGGGGACTTTTAGTCAATTTGTTGGCCTGAAGCAGCCTCAGCTCTTCAGAGTAAATAAAATACATTGATCACAGGAGGGGAACTCTAGGCAATTTCTCACCACATAAATGCAACACACACTCAAAAAGGTTAGTAACACTAACAACCTGCAGGTTATTCCTTTGTAAACATGTCCTGGTTTTATAAAATGTATTTCTTCCTTTGCAAGTCCCTGTTTTCTCTGTCATCCCTCTCAAAAGGAAAGCAAGTATTTTTTTCCAGTGACTGTTACTTCTGCTCTTCTTTTTAAAGCTTGAATACTGTTCTTGAGATGTACAATACCTCCCCCAACTATAATCACCCAGCAATAGGACTACAGTACTGGAGTCTAAGGCTTTTATTGCACTTATGGATATAACAAACCTTAAAAAAGAAATAATTGTCCTTTTATTTCGAAGACATAAACACAAGCAAATAAAACAGGTCTGCCAGTACTAGATATGCAGAGCAGTACCAAGTGGCCTGCCTGTACTTTTCAGTATTCGTAAGATTACAGCAAGTTATTCATGATCTTTGCACAACGTACAAGACTTGGGCATCAGATCAACGGTTGCCAAGAAAAACAGACAAGTAAAAGACTGTATCAAGCACTGAAATAACTCATTGTAGCAACAGGTAATATGTGCATTACAGATGGGAACGTACATAGGAATGCACTTTCAAGCTTACTGGGTCACGTTTTAAACCATTTATGCTACTTTCCTTCTTTTATCCTAGATACTTGAAGAACGTAATGCAAAATATGCTGTGGACCTGGCATAATTATTAAGGCTATGCTTATGCTTCCTTGAGGAGATGAGGTGATCTGATGGCTCGCTGCTGCAAAACAGGAAGGCCTCCTCTTTTCTCTTCTTTCTCTCCCCCCCACCTTCCCTGACAGCTCACATCATCGCCACTTTCCAAAAGCTAACCGAACTCACAAACCAGCAGAAAATTGTGTAAAGCACAACTTTTTCTGCTATTCTCGTCAGTTAAATTGCCTATGAAAAGGTCTGACGAGCTCCAGAGCTGACAGGGTGAAAGACAGAAAGATATGGATTTGACGAATGGAGTGTTAGATGGCTAAGAAATTGCTGGATGGCCACATCTGAACAGTAGCAGTCAACAGCTCAATATCCCAAGTAGACACCAGTAAGGAGGGTGTCCCACAGGGTTCCGTACTGGGACCAGTACCATTTAATATCTTTATTAACGACACAGCGGGGTGGGGTGGACCCTCAGCAAGTTTGCAGATGAGACCAAGCCAAGTGGTGCAGTTGATAAACTAGAGTGAAGGGATGCCATCCACAGGGATCTTGATAGGTTACAGTGGTGGGCCCATGTGAATCTCATGAGGTTCAACAAGGCCAAGAGCAAGGTCCTGCATGTGCATCAGGGCAAGCCCCAGTACCAGTACAGGCTGGGGGATGAAGGGACTGAGAACAGCCCTGCTGAGAAGGACTTGGGGGTACTGGTGGATGAAAAGCTGGACATGAGCTGACAAAGTGCACTTGTAGCCCAGAAAGCCAACTGTATCCTGGGCTGCATCAAAGGAAGTGTGGCCAGTAGGTCGAGGGAGGTGATTCTGCCCCTCTGCTCTGGTGAGACCCCACCTGGAGTGCTGCAACTGGCTCTGAAGCTCTCAGTACAGGAAAGCCATGGACCTGTTGGAGTGGATCCAGAGGAGGGCCACAAAAATGATCAGAGGGCTGGAACACCTCTTGTCTGAGGAAAGGCCGAGAGAGTAGTGGTTGGTTAAGCTTGAAAAAGAAAAGGCTTCGGGGAGACCTTATTGCAGCCTTTTGGTACTTAAATGGGGCCTACAAGAAAGATGGAGACAATCTTTTTAGCAGAGCCTGTAGTAATGGGACAAGAGGCAGTAGTTTTAAATTTAAAGAGGATAGATTTAGATTGGATGCAGGGAAGAAATTCTTCACTGTGAGGGTGGTGAGACACTAGGACAGGTTAACCAGAGAAACTCTGGATGCCTCATCCCTGGAGGTGTTCAAGCCAAGCTGGATGGGGCTTTGAGCAGCCTGGTCTAGTGGGAGGTGTCCCTGCCCGTGGCAGGGAGGGGGGGAGTAGATGATCTTTAAAGGTCCCTTCCAACCCAAACCATTCTATGGTTCAGTGGTAAAAGGGACTCAGACCTTTTGATAACACTGAGCTGTACTTTGTGAAACACCACCTTATAAATAGAAATCAGTTACAAACTGCAGTAAGCAGGTGACAGATCATTGATTACATTACAGTGAAGAGACCATCTACTCTTTGTTTAAAGGCTGAAGGGACATTTCAAAATAACCTGCTTGTAAATCATCTTACATCTTCTTTCCTTCATCAAGGAGATATTGAAAAGATTAAAAGAAACAAACAAAAGTCTGACCCCAAAAAAGTGAGAAAAATTTCCATTGTGTTATATGCTACCTATCCATTCTTTATACAAGAAGAAATCAGTTTTAAGTTTTTTCTTTATTTGAAGTTATAAGTATAAATATTCAAGTCACAGCTGCCTCCCCCAAAATTACAATTTTAGCCACAAATTGTGTTCCATTAAGTGCAACAGTAATAAAACATCATTGCTGTCACGAAGTAACTCTCTCTACATACAGCCTCTCAGTGCTAACCAGAATTGCAAATCTCCCTTTCAGTGTAAATTTCTTCTCTGCAAGCCCAACACAGAATAAGGCAAATAAAGGTAAAACTGATAAAGTTGCAAAATAAACCAGCATGCAGGGCTATACTCTGCTGTTCTAAAAGTTTTTCCTGCAGTCAGACTTCTCTTAAGCCTCCTCATATTAAATGCTTTTATGGGTGTATGAGAAGGGACAGGAACTTGTTGACAAATCATTCAGTCCTTCTGAAAAAAAAAAATGTGAGTTAGTGTGGGGAAAAAACGTAGCCTAAACTAGTGTTTAGGTTCACTCTAGCTGTAGCTAAGAGATGCAAGATTTCAGGAAGGGACTTAGTGTATGCAGAGCCTCAGCCTCTGGCCCCAGGCAGTGGAAGTGGGGGTATAGGGGTGGGTTGCCAGCTAGCCCACTGCCAGGGCTGTGCTGGGGGCTGCCCTTCCTTCAACACCAAAAGGTGCTCAACTGCTTCAGATAAACCTATGGTTAAGCAGCCTCCTTAGTTTTTAATCCACATCCAGAGTGATCCATGTGCTATGGAAAGACTGTAGAAGAAAAAACTGTTTATAGAGTTAGTTGTCAGAACATAAGAAAACTGTGCAAGGGGGATATACCTATCTACACAGGTGCACTAGTACCTCACCAAGTCCATCCTTTGGCCAGGTTGGACAGGGCTTTGAGCAACCTGCTCTAGTGGAAGGTGTCCCAGCCCAGGGACACTCGATGATCTTCCCTATCAACTCAAGCCGTTCAATGATTCTGTGGTTCATGAAGCACTCTTCCAACCAGCTTTAACGAACAAAGGTAACGCCCGCCCTGACTACACAGCTACTGACATGAAATACTCAGTCGGCATTTCGGAACCCGTCAGGCAGCCCTCCCACCGCAGCCCGCCCAAGAGGCACCCCCGTGGCCTGCCCGAGGGCTGGCTCGGCGCGGCCCGCGGCCGCCCCTCTCCTCGGCAGCCACCCGGCCTGGCGGGCCCGGCAGCGCGGCCCCGGTCCCGGCCCCGTTCTCACCTGCTGGCCGCCGCTCCCCGGCTCCCCGCGCCGCCGCTCCCGGCCCTCGCCGCCGCGCTGCCCAGCGCCCTACAAAGCAGAGGAAGCCCTAGACCCCAGCTCGCCC
>NW_015094510.1:22492009-22517940 GCF_001431845.1 Calidris pugnax
CCGCCGCTGGTGCTGCGCAGTTTCCGGTGCGTCCCCGCCGCCATGCCGGCCCGGTCGGCCCCGCCCCGCTCCGCTCCCGGCAGGCAGCAGCGGCGGCGGGCGGGAGCAGGGCCGCGCGGCGGCGGGGCGAGCAGCGCCTGAGGTATTCTCCCTCCCCACCCCCCCGTCCCCGCGGCCCTTCCTCCGCGCTCCCTCCCGCGGAGCGGTGGGAGGGGACGATGCGCGCCGCGGCCCGCCCGCCCTGCGTGGGGGACGGCCCTGCGAGAGGCCGCGTCCCTCCGTCGCCTCCCCGGGCGCCTGAGCAAGGAGGGGGCCCGCACCTGCTCCCCCCCGGCCCGTCGGAGGGGTGAAGGGCGGCAGCCCTGTGCCCCACAGCACCCGACCGGTACCGGGATGGACGGTGCTGCTGCCCCACAGCCGCGCCTTCTCCTGGCCGTGCCTCCGCGCCTTGCTCGGGGCAGGGAGTTGTGGATTAATCTGCAATTCGTTGACCACTTGCTTAAAATCACGCCCAGGGCGTGGTTTAACCCGGTCCGAGGTTCGGTACCTCGAGTTTTGCCTTTCTCTCCTCACCGGCTGCGGTGATGTGCGGGCTCCCTTTTGAAAATGCTTTCTCTTGGTCAGCCTAGAGTCTGCCTTGCAGTTAGTTGTTTTTTGGAGGTTTCAGTCTCAAGGGGTTGAGGCGATGTGGGGCTCTCGGTCCCAACAAGCGTCTCTGCAGTCGGGAGTCTCGGGCTGATGTGTCTCGAGTGATTGATGCTAGCTTTGGAGTCCCTGTCGGCTCGTTTTCCTTGAGCCTGGGCTGCAAGGAGCTCAACAGCAACGGCATTTAGGTCAAGGCTCTGCTTCAGTTACGTCAAGAAGGCTGTCAGCGTGGACCAAGCCAGCCTGGTCCCCGGGGCTGGAGGATGGAATGAGTCAGGAAATTGTTCTAGTGATAGCATGGAAAATGCCTGCTCCTGTACTGTATGCCTCTGCGCTCCTGACGCCAGCTGCGTTTTTAAAAGACGTTTAGAATTGTATGATTTACATCATGAAATCATCTCTTAGGATGATGGCTCCATTGTAACGTCTGTAATCTAGCTTTTTGCTGCAGCTATTTCTTTAGTTTCTTTAATACAGCAATGTTTCAAAGCTTGAATTAACATTTTAGGGTATTTTTGCTGTATTGGTGGAAGTAGTTGCCTGACTGGAGAAAGATTGTGATGAAACTTGGTGATAGTTTTGTGAGGAGTGCTTCTTTTAGATTGATCTTGGGTTTTGATTCATTAGTGCTTTCATTGTGGAGAATGTATTTTTTTCTATGTACTTGCATCAGGAGTGTAAAGCGTTTTTGGGTAAGTTGAGTAGGAGAGGGAACTGGCCAGCTCTGCAGTCATTGAGACTGGTGTTTCTACACACGTATCAAATGCAGTGTGTATTCAATCTCTTTTTCGGTGGCTCAGTTTGACTGTTAAAAATGGTCAAATAATGCAATCCACTGAAAAATGTTAAGTAGATTCATTAGGTGGTTGTATGTATGCAGTGATTTTACAAGGTATTTTAGGATTCACTGAGTAATGTGTTTTTAGCCCTAGTAATACTTACTTATGGTTTAAATACAGTGTTTGGATGTATGACAATTAATATATGCTCTGTTTAGTAATTTAAAGGATAAATTTTTAGCTTATTTTCATTGCAGTTTACATTTTTACTTTTCCCAGGGGTAACTAGGGTCCTTTTTATTTTGTTTTGGGCTTCCACCAAGCGTAAGCTTCTTTTTCAAGTGCATACTGCATAACAGCTATGTGGTAAAAGCTGTTTGCTTGTGTGTATGTGTTTGTGCTGTAGAATGATGAAGTAGATATTTTTCCTGCTCGTATTGCCCTCCCCCCAGCTTTTTTTGTAAGTTAACTTCCATTTGGGGACCGACTTTTTACTAGAGTCTGTAGCTATAGGGTAAACTAAAAGAGCATAGATTCAGACTAGCTATAATGAAGAAATTTTTTCTTATGATGAGGGGGGTGAAACACTGGCACAGGTTGCTCAGAGAGGTGGTAGATGCCCCATTCCTGGAAACATTCAAGGTCAGGTTGGATGAGAGTGTAAGCAACCTGAACTAGTTGAAGATGTGCCTGCTCATTGCAGGGGCGTTGGACTAGGTGACCTTCCAACTCAAACCATTCTATAATTTCAGGTATTTTCTATATACTGCTAAGTACCACCGTATAATTTACTGGCATCCCTCCCTGGTGTTCAACTTAAATAAAGGAAAGCCTGGGCCAAAGATAGAATCCAGACCTGAGTTTTCCCATGTGCTCAAGGAACAGAGTTTGCACATTGGCAAAGACAAGAAACTGAGTTTTTTCATCTCAGAATACAATAGAACTTCATTTGGCCTGAGTAAAACCATCCTAAAGTAATAATTACTACACGATGCAAACTCCAAAGTCACCAGGAATTGGTCTGGGTGTTCCAGATGCGGCTGGTAATGACTTTGGGATCTAGTTAGACTGCTGTTTGCTCATGCGGGTTCTCTCCAGCATGTTGTGTCAGTTTGACTAGATGTGGTTTAGATTTAACTAACAATGTATTAGCACATGGCCTATTTCTGGTCTTATTGACTTTCATCTTTACCTTTTTAAACTGTTTTTTGTTAACATAGGAAGAGCAGAGGGGTTTTCTCATATAATTTTGAAGCTGCTTTGGTTCAGGTGAGTGAACATACGTATCTATTTAACTTACTGAATTAAGGTATTCTCTGTTTTCAAGCATAATTTGCCAACTTTATCATTACATTGGCCGTAAAGACTTTAAAACAGTTTATTATAATATTTCTAAAAGGCATATCTGGAAGGGGCACTTTCCATGATGAAAGCCTGTTCTATTAAGCAAGTAATTAAGCATGTAACAGAAAAAAACCCATCTTTTTTTGTTATTATGTTCAGATGTGGAAGAGAAAATTTAATCATGTAGAGGCTCTCCCCCAGCCCCCCAGGTGAACTCTAAAATTAGTGTTGTTTAAGGCTTGAGATATATATGTTGTTTTCAGAGAGTAACATATCTGTATCAGGAATCATTATCTGGAAAATAATTACCCATGTTGAGGAAATAATATTCAGGGCATATATTTAGAAGATTGTGCTCAGGCTGAGAACATATGCTATTCATGTGTGTCTTCTAAAAATATTTTCACATGCAAATTACACACCCGTTGGCTGCTTGCTTCTAACCAGATTGCTGCTGCATGATGGTCCTTCAGAAACTGAATATGGAGTGGGAGGTACCAACTGAAAACTTTTGCTCTGAAGATTTTGTTTCTGAGGTTTGTTGTTTGCTTGGCTTTCCATTTTCTTTTTCCAAAAACTAACAAAAGAACATTAAAATTTAACTTTGCAATGTCCCAATTTGGAAATGTAAAAAGAACACAGTAACTAACTAATTACATGTATGCATCTTTTTCTGTTTAATGCTTAAATATGTTATTAATGTTCTGTACCACAAGAAAGCTTACAGTCACAGTAATCTGAGCTTTGATAATTTTTGTGTATATATCTGTGATTGTAAACTTTCTCGCATTTCATAACTACTTTTAAGTCCACAAACTACTAACATTACTGTTTTTAACGTGTACATGTAGTAACCTTTGGCTATCGCATTGTAGTATTTTGACAGAGAGGGAGATCATTCTTGAGGCAGAGGTTATAAAATCAGTAGCTAAAACATGAAGCCAGGTTCTTTTTTGTCAACTACTACCTTTTTTAATCCTTTTTTTTTTTTTTCTAGAGTAAAAACCTCTTACAAGATATTTTTAAGACTTTTTATCCCCCCCTACAATTTTGAAAAGAAATGCTACATTGTTTTCCTACTATAGTGTCTGTAGTCTTGGCAAAGCAGGAGAAATCTATGCACTGCTCTGAGTTAAAGGTAGACTTGTTTTTTTCTTCGATCTTAAGATTGGCTCTTATTTTGTCATCCTTGCTCTGTAGCAAAGAGAGAAACTGAACACTTAACGCCTGATGCAGTGTTTTCAGAAATCATTGCAAAGTTTTCCATTTGGGAATTGCAGCTGGCCTTCAAAATACTTTTTCTTAATTGTCATTCTCTTCTTTGAGTTATTTTAGCTCCCTGTCCTACAGCCTGTAGGCTCCTGACTCCATTCCAGTAGGGAGAAATAGCCAAAACTTAGTAGCTTTTGGGTTTTCAGGAATTAGTTCTTTTCAGGAATGTTTCATGTGGGAAAATATCAGTGATGAAATGTAGCTTCAGAAAGCCGTGTAAAGATGAGTGAGCTTTGGTATGATCATGGTCACTGTGTTGTGCATTTGTGTCCTTAGGATTCTTCCAATAGTTAGGTTACATTCCTGTGGCATCATGGTGTTGCATTCCCACTCTTAGTGTGAGTCAGCGTAAGTAGAAAATGGATTTTAATGTTGATGGAAGAAACTGAATTGGACCCAGCATGAGATAGTATAACAACAGTCAAACAAAATTCATGTCTCTGTAAGGCCAAAGATCTTGGCTAGCTTGATTAGGGTGGTGAGGCCTTTGAAAATGGATGGGGAAGTTTGGAGATATATTTGTTAAATGACATGCACAAGAAAAAGGGCTAGAGCAAGCAAAGTGTTTTTGAAATTAAGTAAACAAATCATGGATAATATTTGATGCCCAAATATGGTATGTTGGTTTCTGGTCTCATACTGAGTTTTTTAATTGGTATTGCTCTTTAAAGTCAGGTTATATTCGACTGTCCTTTTTCTTTGGCCTTTATACTGACTTTCTGTTCTTCTGCATGAATTTTTTTCAGCAATAGCAGCTGAAGGCAGTATTTTACAGGACTTGGGAAAATTGGGATGATGTAAAATGTACTGTTTCTCTTTTGGGTGTATTTATGAAAATGCAATTAACTCCAAATTTTATCTATGCAAGTATGTGATATTTGATGTAACATATGACTCTTGGATCTAATTGTTTCATTCTGTTTTCAAAGTAACTTTGAAGGATGACTGTTTTGTTTTCTTGAACCTGAATACATGTGGTTCTTCACCCTCAAAAAGCAAACATTTTGTGCCTGGGCCATTATCCTTCTCCAAATAGATGTTTTTTAAAAAATCCCCAAACTGTTTGTAGAAGCTTTTTTTGTAATTCTTAGGTCCTGCGTTGGTGGGGAATGTGGGGAATGGACGGGGGAGATGATGGTCGCGACAAAAAAATATTACTTTTTTTTCTCTGGAACCTAAAATATCAATATTTTAACTTCTAGCTGAAACCAAATATTACAGCCTTTTTGTTTGCTGATGTAAATTTATCACCCCTCTCATTCTCATGTGTTGCAACCTACTGGCCTGTTAAATGCGTCTAATTGTATGTCTTCTTCCCTGTCAATCTCTAAACCTTTCTTTATACTTTAAAATTAGAGATAATATGTTCCAAGGCTGTGATAATGTTCAGTAATTGTTCTACACAAAGCATAATTTCTACCTTTGCCTTTAAAACAGAAGGGAACCGCTGTAATTGTCCTTTTCAGTCTGATAGTGCTTTTTCTTTATATCAGAGTTGTTATTAACTAGCCACACTGATAATTTTCATATAAGCTGTGATGTGTAATGCAGAAGTTTTTGAGGCATGCTGATGTCATGTTATCTGTATACTGTTGTCGTTCTCTGTATGCAATACAGTATAATTGACCCTTTTTTTTTTTTTTTTTTTTTTTTTTATTTTTTTTGAGCTGCTGGACATGCTGTGTTTCTGATTGCTTCTCCAAACCCTTTCTTTCAGGGGCCACCTGGACTCCCAGGACGGCCTGGAGAGCAAGGGATAAAAGGCGATACAGGACCACCGGGAAAGTGAGTGTGGGGTTTAGTTGGTGGGTGCGGTGTTTTTGGTGGGCGTTTGGTGTGGTGTGTTTTGTATTTGTTTGGTTTTTTTTGTTGTGGTGGTTTTTTTTTGTTTGTTTGTTTTTTTTTTTTTTTTTTTTTTTTTTTTGGTTTGTTTTCTAGTTAAAGTTGTCTGAAAAGTAGTTTCACACCTTGGTGAAAACTCAGATCCAACCATCTGCTTTTTATATGGCAGCAGCACCCGGCAAGGCTTGGGCATCTCTGTCTTTGTATAAGATACCACGAGCATGTCTCCTTGCAATTTGTTCACTCCTCCCTCAGACAAGGTGTTAGGACAGTGACTTGTTACTTGGTAGCCAGATACTGAGCTTCCCATCTCAACTAGAATGCCAAATACTATAGAAGGTTCTATAAACATGGAAATGCAGTTAGTTTTGCTGCAAATGAGTATTCTTTAGTAAAATTTAACTTTCTAAAACACCGAAGCAATATATTTTGATATTAAAGGGGAACTTAAATATTTAGTAGAATCAATTAATTCAGCTTCATTAATCAGAAAAATATTAAAGTTTCTTGGAAAAACTATAAAGATATCTAAGATGGAGATTTCGCTGCTGAAGATATTCTTTTAGTTTTTGGATCCATCTGGTATCTCACTTTTTGGCTTTAAAATTGCTTGCTTGATTCTTGTCTCTTGCTGCTTCCTACCTGCATCTTTCATGATCGTGTGGTTGACGCATGTGCACCCTCATGTGACCTAACTTCTGCCACTTATACACTGGCAGGAACGCTTGTTGAGGGGTCTAAGTGTAGCACTTTTTGTGGATAATTAAGAGTAAAAACTCTTGGAGTACCCTGTACTTTAAGAGCTAGTATATCAGTTCAAATAGGGACAGGCCCTCTATGCAACCTAGCATATGCCTGTGGCTATTAATGAATGCTTTGGGAAGGCATGTAAATAACTGTAGAATTTAAAAGGCTTTCAGTGTATTTTTTTTAAATACTGGTGTTTAAAAATGCCTTTCAGATGAGCCTAAGAGCAAGGGTATCGAAGCTGCTAAAGTCAATTTCTTTCTTTGGATATATCCTGCTGCTGTTTATTTTTTGTTGCTGTTGTTACCACCCAAAGAGCCTTTTTATGGTTTACACCAAAGTGTCCACAGTAAATAAAAATGACCATGAAATGCTAATAAATTAACAAAGTAAATAAAAATATTATGTTCTCTTTCAGCTGTTTTAAATAAACCTAATTTCATTAAGTTGTGTTAATATCTTGTTATTTACAGAAGCAGGTAATAAATGTTTAAATAAAATCATTATTTAGAGAATGAATTTTTCTTTTCTATTTAGTTACTGTGGTAGAGTTCATGTATTGCCACACAGCACAGAAAAACCATTACTGTATTTTATGCTTCAGAACAGAGGTATGTTACTGAATTAATATAAGGCAAATTTCTTTTGTAATACAGCTTGTGTTGTCTGGTAATCGTGGTTTACAAAAAGTTTCAACTTTTTTTTTCTTCTTGTTTCTTTGGATTGTTTTAGTGATTTTTTTTCCTTTTTTTTTTTTTTATTAGCAATGCTGTACCATATTAAGTCACTTCTTTGTGCATGAAAGAAACGGTGTAAACTTGAATACAAATCCAAAATGAAGATCCTTATCAGAGGAAAATTACAGCAACAAAATAAACCGCACTACTAAAGCTTTTTTTTTTTATTAGCAATGCTGTACCATATTAAGTCACTTCTTTGTGTATGAAAGAAACGGTGTAAACTTGAATACAAATCCAAAATGAAGATCCTTATCAGAGGAAAATTACAGCAACAAAATAAACCGCACTACTAAAGCAGAACTTCCCAAACTTACTCTGCTGAAGTTCAGGCCCTGGCATTGATGATTAAAAGGCCATTGGTATGAATAGTGTTAATTTTCCTGGTTTTATAGGTACCTCTCAGAGCAGGACCTCTATCCTACTTTTATCAATCTGTGAAACACACCTGAAACCAGGACCCAACTCTATGCTTCCTGCCTCGCTGACTGGTCAATCACCCTCCATTTCAGTCCATCCTATTCTCAAATACCAAAGTCTATTCATGTACAGCAGGCCTGCTTCCAAAACTGCTCTCAAAACGGTACCTGCTCAAAAGATGTTTAAAGTGAAATGAAAGTGTGATACTGGTTACTGGGGTAGCTGGGAAGTACTATAATGTGCCATGCTTAGGAATAATGTCTGGCAAGTAAGTGGTCCCACAAACCCTTCTGCAGATAAGTAATCCTATCAAAGGGAGTTGAGTGCATTTGATTAAGGATTACATGCGATTAGTGGTCTGCAAGGTTAAGAGTGCGACCTGTATCGTTAATGAGTATTCACATATTAATGCTTTTTTGAGCTGGAGGTTGAACTAGAGGACCTCTGATCTCTGTTCCAACTACAAGGATTTTATGATTATCACACTTGCATTATGTAAATAGATATTTCATTTATAAAAAAAAGTATTAATTTAATAAGCTAAGTCCTAGGAAATCATTGCAATTATTTTACCTACTGCATCATGTTGTAGCACAGAGTTGCAAATTTGACCCAAGTTTAAGATTTAAAATGGTAAGAGAGATACACCCATGCCTTTTTGTCTATTGGATTGAATTCCTTGTCTAGGAATTCCTTCCTAGCATTCAGTTGACTTGGTTCCAGTTCTGAAACTAGTCCAGAGTAGAGTGCCTGAATATTTGATGCTTTATGTGCAGTTGAGCTGTGTGAATGGACTTAAGCTTACCAGGTATTTCACCACTGAGACTAGGGTACCAAAGCCATCAGTGCAGGTTAACAGACTAAGAAAGGCTTGAGACCCTAAAAACTTTCCAAAGGAAGGACTCTGAATGTGAGAGGGCATACTTATATTTAAAAAAAAAACCAAATCCAACCAACAAACAAAACAAAACCACCACCAGCACCCAAAAAAAGCCCAACAAAACTTTCCATGGTTAGAATATACTATGTAGATTCTTGAATATATATAGATCTCAAGACACAACTGTTTAATATACGATACATGTTAAGTGAATATTAAGATGAACAGTCTTTACCATTATTTAGGAAATTGTATTTTGATTAACAGTAGTATGATCCTTCTCATTAAGATGTATGAGGAATTCTTATGTTTGGATAAAATTTGTACATGTTGATACATCTTTTCTCTTCTCATTTAGTATTGTTAATTGCTTACTTTTAAAGAGTAGTTGGTGATAAGAGAGGAAATCTCAAAACTACTGGCTGTAAAAGGCCAATCGTTTTCACATGCATGTGATCAGAAATGTTTTTATGTAATATTTCAGCACTTCAAGTACGTGAATTAAGCACAGTAACAGAATATAGTTGTTACCGTGTCTTATTGGTAGCAGCATATTTCAGGAAAGTACTTGGTTATTTGTATGCTTTTACTTAAAAAGAAAAGGAGGATGGTAACATAGTAAGTAATGTGTTAAGGACTTGACAGTTCTGTTGGACTTTTAGGGAGTATAGAAAGCAATGAAAAGGAATAAGAGGCGCAAGGAAGGAGTGGAGTGATTTCTTTATGCTACTTTTCACCAAAAAGATATCGCGAACATTTTATTCTTTTCAAATAATGTTGATGAGACATTATCCGGTTAGAGAATCCAAAGACTGAATGCTCGAATAAAGTGCTAAAGACCCCTAAGTCATGAGGACTTGATGTGATTCATTAGTTCTGAGGTTCTAAAGGATGAAGTGGCTGATCTGCTAAGAATGCATCTTGTTAGGTTGAGATGCTGTGCCAGAAGACCAGAAGATATCAAGTATTGTATGTACTGTATTTTTAAGCTGAATGCAAGGAGCAGAGCCAGAATTTGCAGACCAAGGACTCATACTTTAATGCCATTTAAGTAGATTTGAATATTGAATGGACAGTTAAGCAGTTCTGTGAGCACAAAACTTAACAGCACTTAGTTTCCTATGTAGATGTATCTTAGATATAATGAAAAGTACCAGCTGCAGCTGGGGTATTATAAGGTGCCTCTCTTATGTATGTGTCTGCTTTCTAATACCATGGGCATATGCTGCAGCCTCTCCTTCAGTTTGGGCAGTTTGTGGGTTTATCTTCTCTACCCACCAGTCCACTACTTGGAATTCTGAAATCTTTGAATTCTTATTAAATTGTAAATGACTTTTGAATCTTCCTCTTTGACAAAGCTGTTTAAAATCAGGTAGTGGATTCAAAAGTTAGGGTCAGGCATAACCTAGGCAGACATAACAAATGGCATTAACCTGTCTTTAGTTGTCTAAACAACAGTCTAAATTGCTTCTGTTGTTGGTGGAAAAGAGAGATGCACCCACGTATATATTCGTATACTCACGTGCCGTGTGTAGTTCATCGCACCTTCTTAAATTTACAATGTATGGTCTTTGGCAGGAAACTGTTTCTGTAACCCAAACGATTTTGGTGTGGCCCTACAAGCACTGATTTTTGGTGCAATTGAGGAGATAGCAAACTGTGATACAGAGGTGGAAATGAAAGTTAAAGCAGTCCAAGAATACCCTATACTGCTTTCAGTGGCAAAGCTGTGATCTACCTTGTAACTTACATTTCTGTGACAACAGTAGTTTCTGAAGTACTGACACTTGTAGCTGGAGTCAGCAATGTGCTCTTGTCTCATTTTCCCTTCTGTTGTATTAGCATAGTCATTTGTGTCATCATGCAATGACTTGGATCAGAAAATTGATCCTGACTTCAAGAGGAGTCTACTGCAAACAGCAATTTTTAACCCGAGTTAGTTCCTCAAAATGATACCGTGAGTGGCTCCACCAGCAGATCCATCTGCACAAATGAGCTTGTGGAACAGGGATAAGCAGGAGGGTCACCTCTGTTTGATTTGGTACTTTTACCTAAATACACGTTCATCAAATTATGCCTTTAGAATCTATTTTAAAAGTTACTAATCTTGTCATCAAATAAGCATCCATGGTAAAATACTACATACATTCTGTAAAATCTGAGACAGTTGCTTGAGGGCAATCTTCTAAGGCTGGATATGTTAGCATAATAATGATACATATTGTTCAGTATTTGCAGTTACAAAATAATTCACAGTGGAAGGAATAACTTGAACTACTTGAAGATAATTCTAAATTACAAGTAAATGTTCTGCAAAAATACATGTGAAAACTTCTTTGCAGTGTGCTCACTGTAAAAGAAACAGCCCTGAAATTTATGAAATGGTGCTCCACAGTACCATTAAATTTAAGTTCTTTACCTGGACATTGCTGCTCAAATAAACTGTCCATCTGGTTTAATTGCAGAAGTCATTTGCACCTACTTTATCGATCAATGCAGACATATATCCTCTATGTGGTTTTTAAAATGCTATTGATAAGTAACAAGTTCTTGAAAATTAAATAAATTCACTAAGTTTACACAAATCAAACACACTTTATTTTTTGCTTTCAGTTCAATTTCTTCAGATTATCTGTAAATTTTCAATAATGGCAATACATTCATTCTGCCATTTGGAGGAGCCTGTGCCACAGAATAATGATGTGAAGGAAGCTCACTTATTTGCAAGGAAGAGTCCTCATTTGGGAACAGTACAGCTGCAGCTAAGAGGTGCTTTGTCAAGTTCAGGTAAGTACTTTTTCTTTGTTATTTTTTTTAATTATACTTATTTGTTTTTTGGTAGGCTGGCATTTTGTTTAAATTACTATACGTGCAGTGTCATGTCAGAGCCTGTCAGCCTTTGTGTTGGTCATTTCCCATGTAAAGTATCCTGAAATGAAAAGCACATGCAGTGGCACACATCCTTAGGAGATGCACAGAGGGAAATTGTTGTCTGGAAAGTTGTTTTAGTATAATTTATTATCTCTGGAGTAGCTGTTGAGGATAGAGACTATGATGATAGTAATGACACAATTCCCTTTTGTTACAAGTTCTCTTTCAGAGTTTCCTTACATTTTTCTTTATTTTCTGAATTCAGTATTTTGCTAAGCCAGAGTTGTTGGTTTCAATGTAACTGTTAATAACTAAGTCTCAAATCAGTCAGGGGAAATAAAAAAGAAGTCATGGTCAGATTTTCACAACTTGAAATATTTTCAAATTTTCTATTTTAAAAAATCAGCTTTTGAATTTTCTGCCAATCAGAATTTTTTTCTAAAGTAGATCCTTAAATCTTGGCATGTTAGCACTGGATCAGGATTTAATTTTACATGAATGGTTACTGTATGTTGTGTTTATGTCCTTTCCAACTCTGACAATTCCATGATTTGTATAACATAATGACTTCACAGCAGAGGCTGGTTTATAGTCATATTCTGCATGGGAATTGTATGCAATGTACATTCAGTAAGAAGTGTTAGCAGTAGAGTAATAAAATAATTAGGAATATTTAAACAGGTACTTGAATGTCTTTTCCTGTGTTCTCATTGCAAACTGTGGGGGTTGGTATTCCAACCAGCAGTCAAACAAGTGATAATTTGAAAAAAAATAAACAGCCAAATTGCTTCTTATCAGAACAACAGAGTATATAGTTTGTCAGCCTTTTCAGTGGTGCATACAAATCTAGAACGTTTTTATGATACCTGTCTTCTTTGTTGCTAAATTACTGGATTACTTACATATATGCATCTATAAAGATATATTTCTATATATGATCTGATGTTAACAATACCATTTGTCTTGCTAAAAATCCCTCAGACTGAAAAGAACTAGATTTAAAAAAATTAATACTGTCATATTTTTGGGGTCCAGTAACAAAGTTTCCTGTTCTGCATGTTTTTATGCACATGCTTAACTTTATATCAATGTCATCCTGGTACAGTACTGATGCTTAAGAACTTCGGTGACATAGAAAGAACAGTGCTTTTTCAGTATAAGCCTTTACTTTAATCCCCTTATACTTAGAGAAAATGTGGAGAGTCTTTTAAATAAAGGCTTTATAAATGTAATGGATAATTAAAAATTAGGAACTATTTAAGAAAAGCTTTTGAAATGTTAGTAGGGAACTCCAAGTAGGGACAGCACCAGTGAAAATGAGGCTGTTGCCTCAGTGAAGTTCTACAAGTTGAAATGCATTTAAATTCATTCTGGAGATATTTCTTAATTTTTCTGGTTTTATTGTGCACTATGGATGCTATGAATAGTGTCTACCAGAAACCAATTTCAGAATGCTTTTTTTATAGATGTGCAGAATTATAAAAACCAAGGGCTTGATGCATCTGACTTAATTTTTAATATATTTAAAGAATAATATTCTTAAGCTTAATAGGTTTTGCTGTTGGTGAGAATGGCTTCTGGCAGTACGTGAGGTCAAACTGTTACTGAACACAGTTCCACAGAAGCTCAAGTGGGACAAGAGTAAAACACAAAGCAAGTTCAGTATTATGGTTGTTCCTAGCACAACTTCCTGTACACGGACAAAAATGGGTTTTCCTCAAGGAATAAACAGAGTCTTGTATCTGAAGAGTAAGGAGGGAAGATATTTGAGATCATATTATTTCTGTGAGCAGTTAAAAGTAATTTCAATTACTTGTAATGCACACAAATATACAAAAATACTTGATTTATCCTACATCAAAAGGTCTCAAATGGTTTATATCAGTTTCTGTTTGTTGTTTTTCCTTTTTGTCTCATGGATAGAATTTCTGAAAGTATTCAACTCTGCTGAATGCTAAATGTGTTTTCCCTGAAATCAATGAGATGACCTGAGTGGGAATAAAGGTTGGTTTATCTTTAGTGAGACAAAGTTAAGTCATCACCAAGTGATTTTGAAATCCCATCCTTGAAATGCTAGGTCTTTGACATTCAGTGGGATGAGAATCTCAGAACAGACTGACTACTGGGGACTCCCAAGCTACAGTTCAGGTAAATAACTTATTTGGAGGAGGAACTTAAAGGTTTCTTCTGATTTAAATTATGATAATTAAGTAGCAAAGGGTGCAACTTAAACTATAAATATTTTCCACTTAACATTTAAAATAGATATGCCTATATTTGTGAGAGGATTTGTTAGTTACAGTTTGAGCACTATATAGTTATTTAACATTTCAGCAGTACTGTTTCTAAAGAGGACTTCTTTACTGGTACAGAACATGAATGTCTAGTTCTATTCCCAGCCACATTTTTATCTTGTTTTCCAACATGCAGCCATGGGTACGTGGCTAGTTCAGCTACTGCAATTTCCATTTTGCAAAGACAGAGATGTCTTTTGGTAATGCATGCATAATTTAGAAGTAACAGCTTCTCTACTGGAGTAAGTGTTAGGGGCTCTGTTCAGATCATGGGATTAACTTGGTTTGTTTCCTGCTCCAGCTGGTCCCCGCTTTCTCCAGGGAGAGGGTAGCTCCGTTGTGTGTGTTGCAACAGTCCAGTGCAGTTTGTAACCTACAGCCTTAAAGTCACTCAGAACTGGTACGGCTTTACGTTTATTTCTGCTTTTGGAAAGTACAGTGGTGCAGCAGGTACTGCTACCAAATTAGTGGAGGCAGGAAACTTGGAGAGGAACAGGGTGGGCAATGGGAACAGGAACTGTTATGGCCATCTCCAGTAATCTTTCCTAATTTATCATTCAGGGTCCTCTTTCACTCTCTGTTTTTGGAGGGGGCAGGGGTGCAGGTGGAAAACAGTTCTGTAATTGGTACAAAAAGAGAAAAAAAGTTTCCTATTTAAAAAGCAAAAAGTTTTTCTTCTGTGTGGTAATGTTTCAAAGAGGAAAACATTAAAGCTTTCAGGATTTTTTTCAAAAAATTTCAATTATAGACCAAATTTCAATTATAGACTTATATCCTTGCCTTCTTCAAAAACAGAAAGATGCTGTAAAAGATAATTACTTTGAGATAAAGATCAAGAATAAAAATGCAGAGAAAGAAAAGAAATTCTTTTCTTTAAGAAAAAAGATTACAACAAATCAAAGAAATACATGTATTACTTTTAAAAAATATTTAACTTCAATGAACCATTTACATCAATGAGATATTTTGGGGTTTCTGTGTTCAATTTTGTAGGCAATATAGACTGTGAGAGAAACAGGTGCATCTGAAGTCCATCGTCTTGTTTAAGAAAGTAAGCAACTCTTCCTGCCAAGTAATTGCTTAAACAAAACTATTAAAATGCAAGTGTTTTTGTTTAATGTTAAGTAAGTGGGATAAAAATCACATGCTTTTAGTAAGCTGTATGTTTCTTCAGGGGTGATGAAAAATACAGATCTTTTTTTTTTTCTTTGCCTTAGAATGTTCAGTAATCCCTGTAACTGGTGTCACAGGTATCCTAAACAACTGGGGGCAAATTTCTGCACCTCTTGAATTTGTAAAGGTATGTAAAACCTGAGCAACAGTTACTAAGTGTTCTTGATAATGAAAAAAGATAAATCACATAGCAGATAGCACATTCAATCTTAGAAAAGTGTCATCTTTTAAGAGACAGACCACGTTGCTGTAGGTATGTATGTGCCATTAGCACTGTAAATTAGAAGCACGGGATCTGGGCAATATATATAAACTGAGCACATACCTCTCTTTGTGCCTAGCACATTGATGTATAATGGAATATCTTTGTTCCATTTCTCTTTGGAACACAATTAGCTGCTTCTCCCCTGTCTGAGAGACATATCTTACCTTGTTGCTGGGGCTCGTGATCCAAGAATGTCTGAGAGAGGGCTAGATGGCTGTGAGAGCTGATGTTAAGCCCTAAGGTAATCTTTACAACGATAGCAGACTGGGTACCACCTAACAAACTATGCTGGTTTTGATTCCCACCATCATGATATTCTTTTGACAGCAGGCCCAGAAATTTGTTGTCCTGATCATCAACATCCAGCTTAAATACTCTTCTCTTGGATCCCACCATGTCAATGTTATCATATTGAGCTGATCAGTTACATTTTTGAAAGAGGAGTGGTGTTCCTCGGGGGTCCGTACTGGGACCAGTGGTGTTCAACATCTTTGTTGGAGACATGGACAGTGGGACAGAGTGCACCCTCAGCAAGTTTGCCGATGACACCGAGCTTGGTGGTGCGGCCGACAAACTGGAGGGAAGGGATACCAACCAGAGGGACCTGGCCAGGCTGGAGAGGTGGGCTCGTGCAAATTGCATGAAGTTTAACCAAGCCAAGTGCAGGGTCCTGCACCTGGGACACGGCAATCCCAGGCACAAATACAGGTTGGGTGGAGAATGGCTGGAGAGCAGCCCTGAGGAGAAGGGCTTGGGGGTGTTGGTGGATGAGAAGCTCAACATGAGCCAGCACTGTGCACTGTCAGCCCACAAATCCAACCGCCTTCTGGGCTGCATCAAGAGAAGCGTGGCCAGCAGGTCGAGGGAGGTGATTCTGCCCCTCTACTCTGCACTCATGAGACCCCACCTGGAGTGCTGTGTCCAGCTTTGGAGTCCTCAACACAGGAACCCACATGGGCCTGTTGGAATGGGTCCAGCGGAGGGCCACGAAGATGATCAGAGGGCTGGAGCACCTCTCCTATGAAGACAGGCTGAGACAGCTGGGGTTGTTCAGCCTGGAGAAGAGAAGGCACCAGGGAGACCTCATAGCAGCCTACCAATATCTGAAGGGAGCCTACAGGAGAGCCGGAGAGGGACTCTGTCAGGAAGTGTAGTGACAGGACAAGGGGTAATTGTTTTAAATTGGAAGAGGGGAGATTTAGATTAGATACCAGAAGAGAAATTCTTTACTGTGAGGGTGGTGAGGCACTGGAACAGGTTGCCCAGAGAAGCTGTGGATGCCCCATCCCTGGAAGGTGTTTAAGGCCAGGCTGGATGGGACTTTGAGCAACCTGGTCTAGTGGAGATGTCCCTGCCCATGGCAGGGGGGTTGGAACTCGATCTTTAAGGTCCCTTCCAACTCTAACCATTCTATGATTCTACGACTCTTCTTACCTTTTCTGCAATCTGGCTATGGGAGTTTCAGGGTCTTCCAAGAGAGGATATCACATTCCTATCATGCTCTCCAAGAAGAGGTGTTGAAGCCTGTGTAGTGCCTTGAAGACTAACTTCATTATCCTGCTGTGGAAGGGGTAATTGTGTATGTGAGCAATACAGCTTCCTGGTTGTTTGGTTTAACACCACCCAATGGCCAGAACAGTTAGTCTGAAGTAACACATCTCTTCCAAATGTAGTAGAGGCTGCAGCACAGCAGAAGGAAAGAACTAGAGAAGAGTAGTTTCTGGCTAAGGAAAAGCATACATTTTTGGGGTTACAGTCCAAGTTATGGAATACCATCTTACAGGATACTACTACTGTACTTGGTATCAAAGGAGGACTCCAATCAGCACATGAGAGAGAGATAGTCAGTGACGTCATGTTATGTGTTACTCTGAATACAGCAGTCATTTAGAGACCTGGCTTTGGGACTCCAGATACTTCAAAAGGACAAGTGGTTCAGTCGAAGACACTCTTAAATTAAAGGGTAAAGTATTTCAGTTTGTAAATGGATGAAGTGCCTCTGCTTTGATTTAGCTAAAGACCATGGCAGGAGACGTATCTTTTTGCTAAGTTCAGGACTGCTTCTAGAATTTATTTACTTTCTAGCTCATTGATGAATATGATCATGATTGTTAAGCATATAAGCAGTGTCTGTCTTGGCACGGCCTTCTGCTTCTAAGCACCAAGTAAGGGTGTTAGAGTTTGACCTATTTCAAAAAAGCTACTGCTTTTTCTCTCCTCCATTTTTAGAGGCAGTGGCTTTCATTGCAACTCGCTGTGGACTAACTTCCTATTGGACCATTGAATCCTGGAGATATCAGTCGTTTATGTTCCCAACTTCCAGCCTTGTTTAGCTCAGTGCCCTTCGCAGAACAAAGGGTAATGAATAGAATCTTACATCTCTAGGGGAGCAACCTCAGGCCAAAGGCAAGTGCTATATGGAGTGAATTTCCTAGCCGTGTTTTGTTTAGCAGAATATAAATATATATATATATAGAGAGAGAGATATCTCTAAGATTAATCTCACCTTAGTAATAATGACCTCTGAGAACTGGAAACAGAATCTTGGCTGAGTGGTTTGGGGAAAAAACTTTGGAATCTACAGGAAAAAAAAAATCCTCTTTTTTTTTTCCTGACTATTGGAAAAATTAGCTCATTGTTAAAAATTCTGCATGTGTCAAAATGAGCAGAGGTTGATTTAAAAGTAATTAAAACTTAGAGTATTGCATCACTCTAGGTGCTTTCTGTGAGTAACAAATATTTTAGTTGAAGTTACTTTGGTAAAAAAATTCATAGCATTGAGAAATTACAATTCCTATATACTATAGACTACATTTACTGGCAGGTCCTTAAAGTGCTCTATTAACTATTTGTAATGAGATAATCTTTCTATACAGAGGTGTCATGTTTGCGTAACAAGATTTTCTGCGTAAGTATGTGCTTGTTACTTATTTATGACAGTTCGTTTATAAGAACTGTTGATTTTTATTTCAATTTTTTTTGTTCTTACTGAGGCTGACCAACTAGCAAACAAAACCCCCAAATTTAAGTACCTCAGCTTGCAACACAAATGCATCCCTAAGATTAGAACAAGTTTAAGTTCTTATGAATAAATATTTTCCTTTTTTAAAAAATATAATTGATATAGCTATCAGTACTTTATATGTGCTAGTTAGGTTACAGTCAATACTTAATGAAACACGTGCAATTCACCATTGATAAGCAAGTTACTACTGTAGATATTTTACTTTATGCAAAGATTTCTGGGAGTAGGGTTATTATTTTCAGGGGGAGGGAGGTAGGGAGACAAAAGCATGCCTTTGTTACATACAGTTTTCCTAGCTTATAGAAACATAATTGGTACATTTTCTAGACTTGCACATTATAATTTAAGCTTAAATGAATTACTGAATTTCTGTCCCGCATATGTGCTTTTATCTCGAGTCTGTTTTGGAAGCTACTGTAAAACAAGTCATAAGTAAGGAGGAAAATGCATTCTTGTTTTATCAGGTGATTCTGATGTCTCAACTCAGTTGTCTGGGAGATACCATTCATACTGTCCTTAGGGGAATGCACTAGTTAAAACTTCTTTTTTTCCCGGTTCTTTTCTCCTTTAAGGAATATTTAGGATAGTAACTAAAGTTTGTTCCTTTAGAAGCAAAAAGGTTGTGGTTTTTTTAACACTGCGGCCTGAATTTGCAGATGCTGTTTCAACCAACCAAATAAAGTATAGACAGTGGTGGAAGTACTATTGTGCAGCTGAACTAAAGGGATTTTGTTGGATAACTACTTGCCTGTTATTGTCATTTGCAAGTCAGAGATAATTTCCAAAGCCGTAGTCTGGCTGAGGAGGAGTAATTGCTTTTATGTGTATTTTTCAAGCCAAAACACGCACTTTGTTTCTACCAGTGTTTTTACCAAGATTCAAAATTATCACAGGATTGTTGCTGAAGAAAGTTATTTTTAAAAGAAAAGGTATTATGAAAAGAATAGTGACACCTGAGTGTCACACAGAAAACTCTTGTCAGCTGAACTCCTGACAGAATCTGGCAGAAATTCAAAGTCTGGTTTGTCTCTAGTAATGCCATTAACATTTCAAAGGCTGATGATGTTCTGGGAATTACACAGGAGGGATTATTTTTTAAGTTAAGAATTAGTACTCTAAAGCCTTGCCTACACTAGGAATATTGCTGCTATCTTGCAATAGGTAAATGGACTGTAACTCAGACACTTAAGTTCTCTATCAGACATTTTGCTATTTTATCTGTACTGGCATAATTAAAGTATCAGCCGTCTTTCCCCATAGTGTGAATAGAGCTGTATCAGTATAAAACTGTATATATCGCTATCTTATTTATGCATAGAAGGAAACAACCTAGGAGGGCTGGCCCAATTCCAGAAAGTGTTTTAATTACATTGCAGTTGCTATGCCTGTATAAACTATTTGTATTGGAGACCTTATACCAGAAGAAAGTGACTTCATTCTAGTTTATTTGCCCTTATCCATAGAGCCCCATAAAAAGTTACACCACTTCAGTTTCATAGGTTCAATTTGCTTTTGTGGGCAAACTTGCCCTTTACACGGATTTATCTCCATCTTAGAGGATATAAACGACGAGTGTTTTGACAATAAAAATGCATCTTCCTTTCTGATATAAGCCTCATCTATTCAATTAATACTAGAACAAGTACAGTTTACCATGAACAGTTAGGATATTTCCATCTGGCTGTGTGCACAAAAGCCTATAGAACAGCTGTCCCTCCCCGAATCTTAGCTTAACTCTCTGTTGTTCAGTATGGAACACAATGTTTTATGTACTCTGACCAAACTTTCTATTGCTGTTTTGTAAATCAGTGTCTTGCCTCGCTTTTCTGCTCTGTAAATGAATTTTGTCCAATGTTACCTAAGAAAGAATTAAGAAAGTTGAAGTCAGAATATCAGAACTTTAATCACTTGCAAATAAGGATGATCTGCATGTGCTCATTCTATAATGATAATGTGGAGCAGATTCAAATGATTCCTGTTTTGAGGCTACAGGTAAGGGAGAGATCTTGGTCACATATTAAAAGGTGAGGAGGGAGTCATGATGGGGAAAAATTTGAAAATCAGTATAACCCTTCTGCTCTAAGCCTGGGAGCAGGAAAGGACAGACCTAGTCAGAGAGTAACTAGCAGGAACAGAGAGAGCCAAAAGCCCAGGGACCTTTGACCATTCAGAGAACACACACTACTTTAATTAGCTGTTCTCTGTCCTGTGCTCACTGACTGTTTGTTCCACTCTGTTTCCGTCCATTCTACCTCTTTACTTCTGCTTCAATCCTGTTTACTTCATATGCTTTTTTCCCCCTACTCTGCCCTCCTTACTCTATATCTCCTTCCATTTTCTTTGCAAGCAAAAGCCACCCCCAAAATAGAACTACTGTTACATTTACTACAGTCATGCTGTTTGTGAACTTTTCCCCCACGCTGTCTTATCTGTTTAGACTGTTGGCTTTTATATAATCGGGGACCTTTTACTGGTCTGTGTTTATGCGCTGTCCAGCATAATGGAACTTCAATGTTCATCAGTCCTTAGAAGACCTTAAATATGATTAAGAATAATATTCCTTTATCCTGCATTTTTATAACAAATCACTTCTAGGCAAATGACCCCTAATGAGATGAGATATATGAGATTTAACAGGATAAGAGGAACTTTTCTCTTGCAGTTTTTCTGTAGGTGAACTAGTGATTTGCAAGTATAATGTTATAACTGTGGTTATACTACAGTCCAGCATAATATGATGAACATCTCAGAATGAATTTTATATTGACTATGTTTGCATTGCACTTGCAGTGGTTTGCAAATGTTGGTTTGTTTTCCATGTCTTACAGCTTTTAAATTTGCTTTCTAGAAACCATTTTGGTAGGTGAGGGCTGCTTGTCAGAAATACATACCAAAGCTTGAATGCAAAACAAGCATGATATTAATGATGGATTTGGATGGATCTCTTAAGGATAACAATGGATATGGCATCTTCAGAAGTAGTGGCATTCAGGTAAGAATTTGCATGTAATTTTTTGAAAAGTACATCATAGTTCTCAGTAAAATGTGTTGGTGCACCTCTGACAATTTGTCTCATTGTTTATTGAAAATTTCTTTTAAAATGTGAAAAGGAGGAGGATTGATCTATATTGTGCAGTATTTTAAATTCTGAAACAGTGTACAGCAACTTTAGTTTACTTAGCAGTTACTTCTTGCATATAAAACCCGTTAAAGTGTCTTTTTAGAAAAGCATGTTATTTTAGAGAAGTAGTTAATGGCCATTTATGGCTCACTGTTTGTGAGCCTATTTCTCTGAATATTTAGAACTGAATATTTTTGAACTACCATTTAAAATAACCAATTTTTTTTTTCACTCAGAGTGTACTCGAGTATGTTATAACTAACCTCTGGTGGCATATTTCACCACTACACATGTAACTGTTCTAATAGGCATTGCATCCAACTTTGCAGGAGATATGAAACACTTATCCAATTATTAGCAAATTAATCATAGCTGGAAACTTTTAATCCTTGTATAGGTTAAAAAAAAAAAGTAAAACGGCTGCATGCTAAGTGACTATACTGGTACCATTTTTTCATAAGTTTCATGCTATATAAATAATGTACATAATTAGAAAATGCAAGTAGAAACACCAGTGGAAGCTTTCCTATAACTATACTATAGTAGAAGTGGTTCCTTTTAATTTAGTCTTTGAAATAGCTTAGGCCAGCAATTCCTTAAGCAAAAATTATTGGTTTTACCAAAACCAATTATGTTCTTATCAATATATATACTGATATCTCAAAATTCACAAAGAATTTGTGCCTTTGTTTTTTCTTCCTATTCTTTGAATCACACTGGTGGTTGGTATTGCAGTGGGACCTGTTCTGATAACAGCTGGCAGTTCTTCAAGCTGCTTCTTAAAGGTCTTTTGAGGTCCTGGGTATGCATACACCATGTAGTAAAGAGCAGCACAGAGACTGAGCGTTCTTCTGATGAAGCAGGGACCTGTTCCAGCAGCATGCTACTTCCAGTGAAATTAGGGTTTTGACAGGCCTCAAGAACGCCTAATTTTCTTATGCCATGCTGAAAGCGGTGGTGGCTCAGGAGCCGATACACAAGCAGATTAGGCATTAATTGGATGTTCAGTGTTGGTCAGAGGGATGGTGGTTAATGTCTGTGAGGGGTAGCAGTGGTAACAGCATTTGGCCCACTGCACGCCTGTCAGAGGCCTTAGCGCTGTTGAGGGGCAAGGATAAGGAGCTCAGACACATCATTGTGCTAATACAGATACTTCTGATGGGCATCTGAGGAGAACAGCAAAACTGTAGAGTGTCCTGGGCAGGGAGGAGTACCAGGCTGGCTGACACGATCTAGTTGTACCGTGTTCAGTTGCACAGTATAGACATGGACCATAACTTAATAGGTACTTAAGCAAGCATTAATCAAAACAGAGTATCCTTGCTAAGATACAGGGAGTACAGAGAATGCCTGGTAGGTAAATGAACTCCTGAGAGGTCTGTGGCCAGACTCCAAAGACCTGATATAAGTGCATGAGTTACACCTGCTTTAAGGCAGTTTCTGAAAAGATGATTGCAAGCAGTCTCCTCATTTGAAATTAGATTTGTGTGGAAGTGACTAATAGTGACTTCCATTTAATATCCCGTTCCGCAACACTCAGCTTTTCATTTTTACTTTCTAGGTGGGTGGGAGATAAAATCTGGCCCTTAAAGTGCTATGCGCTCGTTCCGGTGCCAAAATACATAACACAAATCAGCAACTATAATGTAAGGCCATACTAGGTTCCTCTAGCTGCACTGGACAAGTATGCATGCTGCTTAGATACATTTATAAGTAGTTTTTTAAACTGCTGTGAACTGCTTTAGGCTATCGTAGTAACTTGGGATGAGGAAGTCCGGCTGCTCACAACTTTTTTTTTTTTTTCCAGGCTAATCTTTCGCTCTGGTTCATTGCATGGCAAATGTTTATTTATTTATTTGATCTGTTTATATTTTAAACCAGCTTTTAGGGGAAGGTGGGCTCTTCTTAGTTTTAAACCCTCTCAAATTTTGGAGGGTATCAATCAAGAAAAACCTAATTTGTAATTTCCATGTGGTAGAGGTATCTTATATGTAGTTGCAGTAGTTATAAAAATCAAGGCTGGAATGTCTTTTTTCTGTTGATCTTTTCTAAGGTGACTGGTCTGACTGGCATTGTTTCAAATAAAAATGGTTAAAACAAGTGATTGACTTGTAAAAGAGTTGAGTGTCATTTAGTGTTTAATTCCTCTTTTGCTAAATCATTTTTGTGATATTAACTTTATTTGTGACACTTTAGTAGGTGGAAGCCCGAGGGGGAAAATATTATAGTTCTTTCACAATTCATTAGTTTGTGGATGTTTCTGTTATGTTGTTTCCACCCTGAATGACTCATATGTTAAATGAACATGCCAGCCTAAAGGCATGGACTCAATATTGCAGCCCGCAGTGAAACTTGATGCCATCACATATAAATATGTGGAGGATGCTCGTACCCATTTGAATCCTTGAGAAGCTTTGTGCACATTGGACATGTGTGCTATCAACTACTTATTCAATGTACTTTCTTTCAAAAAGCTGTGTTTTACCATGTCTGATTGCTCTTTTTCCCACTGCTGGTTTGCCTTGTTTGTAGGGTGCATCTGTCTTGTAAGCATAAGTTGGAACCGAGAAACAGTGATTTATTTTTTTTTATTTTTTTATAAAGCAGCACAGTTTCAGTGTGTTCATTTCTGAACTATTTGATAGAGACTATAGGAGTATCTGCTTTGCATTGCCACCTGTGCTTTTTTTTTAATGATTTAGATTCAGAAATGCTTTTAATTGGGAAATTGATAGCACAGATCTAATGCACTCTATATTGTGAAAACACTTGATTAGAGTGAACTAGTTGGTTTCTGGTTATCTTACCTATCCTTGAATTTTGGCTTTCTAACAAATTTAATTTTTCCTTGTTTAATAAAAATGTGAAAGACAAACCAGATTTACCTATTGACAACAAAAATTATCACTTAAAATCCTGAAACTTCATACTGGAGCACTGCAAGAAGCAGGTCTAAACCTGGCCTGGGGTTCTAGTCCTACATTTCTTCAGTATCTGTAATACGGAGACATTTCTTTAGTATCAGTGGGGTGCACTCACAGCTGCAAGACGAAATGAAGGGTTTGGAACAGTATGTGAAGTAAAATTTTTCAGATATTGTTTTGAATCTTTAGGATGTTTGGGTTTTTTTCATGTGCTACATAGTAGTATTAACTCTAAGCCTGCATTCATTTGTATGTTGAAAATATGTATATAGCTCCAGAATTTTTGTTCTCTAGATGATAGAGCTGTGGTTTAAATAGGAGTAAGACAGATTGCTGAGACACAATAGATAGAACATAACATGAGCCAGGTACTTTGGGTTTTAAATAACGGTCCTGTTCTACCATGTGTAGTATGTAGTGGAGGAGTTTATCCCAAAGTGAACAGATACATTTATATTATGCTTGTAATAAAGAGTGGTCTTCCCATAAATTTTCATTTCACTCTACCCGTGGCTGTTCGCTGTGTGCTAGTTTTTCTGGCTGTGTCCCTATTCCTTTTCAGGAGGAGTCTGTCGATGCTCACTTAACTCTGTTTCCACCCATGTGGAGCTTGTCTGTCCATCCCTTGTCTGGTTTGGGCTGCAGGACTCTAGACACGTTAATGAAGACTATTAACAAAATTGATCCCCATTTCCACAGGAAACACTTCAAGGCAATAAAAGTAGCAGTTTCAATCTTGTTTCTAATTCTAGCACCTCAGACCAGGTCATCTCAGGTCACTTAAGGCTATCTCACTAAAAGAGTATAAAAGCTGTAAAAATATCACAGAATTCTACTGTTTGATCTTCAAGTGGTGTTGAAATATTGGCAAGGAGAGCAAAATGAAAATACATCAGAAATTGCCACTGTGGCCAGGCTGGTGTGTTTGAGGGAATGGGTGTAGGTGCAGAGGGCTGTATCTCTGCCCTCCTGCACGGCTGTGTTTGCTCTCCATGTACCTAGGTAGCAACAGGGGGACAGGAACGGGGCGTGCTGGCATATTCCACATCTGCAGGTGTAAAAGCTGCCTCACCCCGCCTGTTCTTCCTGCATTTCTCTGCGTCTCTGCATCTTTGGCTTGTCAAGATCCTTCCTTCGTTTGGCAGGAGGGACCCTGGAATGGTGGTAGTGCTACAGCATGGGCACTTGGAGTCCCGCTCTCACTTTCCCACCTGTTTCCGAGCCGGTTTTCCTTTCCTGTCCTGCGTGATGAGGACGCACAGCTGAGTCCTGAGGCTCTCATCAGTTTCTCATGAGCGCAGGCAGGTTCGATGCCGGGCGCGGAAGGTACTGACCTTTCCCTTTTCCTGTCGAATCCTTTAGTCCTTTTCTCCCGGGGCGGTGCTTTCACCGGGGGCTTTGCTTCCTCAAGCCAAACCTTGCCTTGGGCCAGCCGGCAGCGCCATCAGAAGATGGTCTCCGTGAGGATGAGCAGGGCAGCGCCCGGGTGCCGCGAGAGGCGAGATGCACTAGGACCCTGGAGGCTGCTCCGCTCCGCTCGGCTCCGCTCGCCGCCCGGCCCCGGGGCAGCCGCAGCCGCCGGGAGCCGGCCG
>NW_015094510.1:22518103-22539339 GCF_001431845.1 Calidris pugnax
CTCCCGCCCTCCCGCCGCGCGGGGCCCCGACACGCCGCGGCCCGCGCGACCTTGGCGGCAGCGCCGAGTCCCCGGGCCCGCCAGCTCCTCGCTTTCGGTCCCCCCGGCGGCAGGCTCGGCGGTGCTGCCGTGCCTTCCCGCGCTGCCCGCTGCTCCGCTGGCCTCTCTCCGCCGCGCAGCCCGCCCGAGCTGTCCAGAGCTCTCACCCTGTGTTTGGGCTGTGCTTCTAACAGGCGGGTGGGTGCGATGCCCTTGCGGTGCCGTGAGATTCCTGCTGATACCGTAGTGAAGGAGTACGGTTTGTCTAACGGGGATGAGAGCGGCGTGAGTCGCTCGGTGCTGGGAACATGCCTTCATGCGGGATTATGCAGCGTCCTAGAATGGAGACAGGCTCCTGCCTAGAGCTTTTGTGTGCCTTAGGAAAAGATGCGTAAACAGTTATAGGTAAAGGCACTTAAATAGCAAGAAATATTTTGTGCATTTCAGGAAAATAATTTGCACAACATACAGATGGAATGATAGGTACAATCAAAAGTTTACCGTCTGAGTCGAAGTAATTTTATTGCTTTGTTTATGTCGGTTTTCTTTTGTGCATATGGATTGTAAATTTAGCTCTTCCTTTAGTGAATATACAGTGAATTATGACAAATGTTCGTGTTCAAAAATATGCTCTGGCTAATATTAAAATACCTTCTGCTTAATGCCTGCATGATACACTAGAAGACAGGTGTACTACTCTTACAGTAGCCACTACGTATCCTGCTGAACTCTTTGCAGTTTAATATTTAAAACAAGGCATTAAGAATAAAAGAGTTCTGATCATTAAATTGGAATTAAAGTGGAGCAGAAGCTGATATATTATCTGACACTTGGCTTCTATAGTGCCTGTCAGGAAGTAATGGCTCTCTTAAACTGTACATTAATCATCAACAAGAAGTTCAAAAATGTCTGTTTCAGTCCAAAAACTTTTATTGCCAAAAAAATAGCTTTCATACTATTGGAATGAGCAAAGAAACGTCTTTAGCAAGAAAATCCTTCACATCTAAATGAAGTTAGTTTACACTTTCTCCCTAATGAGTTGAGTTTATTGCAATTGCCCACCCTCTACTAAAAAGGAAAAAAAGTGCGTGCGGCAACTTTGCAGGTAAATGTATAGTGATGTGTATTTCAAGTTACATATATTCAGTACATATTTTCAAGCACATCATAAAATAGCTTTACAAAAGCAAAATATCCCTTGTATTTTAGAAAGGGATCAGTATTTGTCAATGGGGTGTGTTACTGAAATGATCTCAGGCAAAAGCTGTGGCAATAAAAGGTAAATCTGGCAAGTGACAATTCTTTTACTCACAAATTCACAGCCTGTGCCATCTGCAAAACCGAGTAAGTTACACGAAGGAAATAAGTTTTATATTCCGATTTCCTGGTGGTGAATGCTTCTTTCAGTACATAGATGGAAGGTATGTTGCCTTTTGGGTTCAGAAATTGTATATTCCCTTTCTGCACCCTGTTGGCTTGCTTTTATGCCAGACAACTTTTCTGTCATCACGGGTAGTAAGGTCTTCTCAGACCCACAGCTGTACATTGACAGAAATTCCCTTCTCTAATGGAACTGGTACCCTTGCCTATGTTCAAGTGTGACTGCCCAAAGTTTATGTAGCTATTTAAATTTCTCAGTTTCTCTTGTTCTGGTACCAGCTGTCCAGGAAGGAGTTTCCAAGCGATCACTCTGGTTCTTTGTGCTGTCTATATTATTGACCTTTTGAGTCTTCATTCATACCCTCTATTGTACTGCATGGTGCTTCAAGCATTTATTCCTGCCCTGTTTACCTGACCCAGCCATGAAGCCCTATCCTTGCATTGGCAATGCTGGCAGCTTCTCCTTCCCGTTTCCTCACTATCCCCCACTTCCAGACAATATTATATCCTCTTTAGCTTCGCAGACACAGTAGAAAAATCTCAAAGTATATGAATCCCCATTCTTATGCTGCCAATAATATTTTTTTTCCTTGCCTGTCTGAATAAAATGAAGGCTTTTTGCTCTTTAAGGAAGAATTATAATTTTCAGTATGTCTCTTTGTAATCACTATTACAATGGGGTAATGTGTTTTCTAGTACGTGCTGTGAAAATACGCGTTTCAAACTAAAACAGGGTGATCTAATAAAAAAAACCCAGGCAGCATAGTAGTGGCATACTAAGGAATTAGTGCTTAAACTATTTCTAGCTCCTTTGTTTGTGGGTGATCAGTAAGTTAGTCACTTTTTGGGTGCTTTTTAGCAAGATCTGTGATGAGAAGAACATTTCTTGTGATCATTTTTTAATTTTCCCCCCTGTGCACTTTTCTCAGTATTTTTTCTTATGTTGTAAGATAGTAAGCATAGAAATGTCTGATCAGAACATTTATTATTTTTTGTGTCCACTCATACTACTCTTGATTTTAAACTTGCCAGTTTCTCTTTATATGATATTTTTCAGTGTTATCACTGTTGACATTTGAACTCTTTCCAGTTCTTTGGTATGCTTTTGGAGGACTGTCCTGTACCTCATGTGGTTTTTGTTCTGGTAAGATCACAGCATTGATTTTTATAATCTTGTTACACTGGCTTTCTTCTAATTCTCTTCCATTGTTTAAGCAGCCTGTTTTATTATTTTTGTTTTGAGTGCAGCAGCATATTGAGCAGAGATTTTCACTAAACTGCTGAAGTGGTGCCCTAGTTCCTTCCTGAGGCCAGAGCATCTGGTGTTCTTTCCCATTACAGCATAACCGACCTAATGAATAACTGCATTAAATAGAGGGAGTCCTACCCTTCCACTTGATGCTGGTGTTCTTCTGCCCCAGTGATCCAGTTCATGGAGCTGCACTGTTAAAAAAAGTCATCCTAGTCTTACCAGTAAAGGCTTGATTTGTCTCTTGGTTTGCTCCCTGAGCATCTTACCAGTGATGGCTGCTGTTGTTGCAGCAAGGACAATAGAGGAGCACATGGCAAAGGAAGGAGGAGGTAGAAGTATGGAACGTATCCCTTCTGCAGCGATCTGCGTCAGATCAGTTTAACTAACATAAAACTACGCAGAGAGTTGTAATACAAGTATTAAGATTGGTATGAATGCAGGACACCATTCCCAGCAGTATCCAGGTGCCACAGCACAGATGACTTGCCAGCAGAAGACCTGGCATCCTAACAGCAGGAGGATGGCAACAGGGTTGTGGTATATCACAGACACTGTTCTTTTTCCTCTTAGCTGAGCGGGAGAAGAGACTGGGGGCGTACATTTCAGACCTATATTCCAAAGGAGGAAAACAAGAGAATGGGAAGCAATATGGCCTAAGATTTATGGAAGGTGAGGTAAGCAAGATCCTGAGGCGAAGGACTATCTTACCACAACTGATGATTGCTGAAGGATATCCTAAAGGATCTGCTCAAAACTTCAGGGTTTTATTGCTAATTAAGCACAAATCCTGAAATGGGGTGAGGACCTAACAGCTGATGGCCCTTGTCCTCTGTTTTGCACACAAGTTTTCCTGGCCGGGCCATTCGGACGGATCAGTCTTGTTGCTTGTGAGTAAGTGAGCATAAGAGTGTGAGTGAATTAAATCTACAGGAGAATAAATGTCAATGGGTAACATCAACTTATCAGGACATTTGTAGGTGTTTACCTTCCTCTTGCCTAACATTGTGTTTTAGGATACGAAGTTCCCTACAGTTGCACTTTAAATTTGAAACCTCATAAAACACAGACTTTTCCCTTGTGTTTATTTTAGTATGTGTTTGTTGTCTATCATTCTTTAAACTTGATCTGTATTATCTGTATTTTTGGGGCCCACTTACTCATTTTGGTTAGATTAACAGTTTTCCATGATTCCAAGTAACCTAAATAACTGCGGATTTCATGCCATGGTACTCACTCCAGTTTCTGGATGATTAACAACTATACCATAACATAGGACCAAATTCATTCTTTTGAGACACTTTGAAGTTAACTCTTTGCCATTAATGAAATTTATTATAATGAAATTGAACACTTAATTCAACATTTTGCCTTGTTTGTTTTCATCAGGTTTTGATCTATGACTGTCTGTGTCTTAGGGTTTTTTGTTTGCTTGCTTCAGGAGAAATTCTTCTCTTCATGCTTTGAAAGAACTTCTTTTCTGTTATCTGGATGAGCAGATCCAGAGCAAAAACTAGATTATCAGCAGCAGTAGCTGTTCTGTTCTGTTTCTTTTGTACATGATGCCTGGTATGACTTTTGCTTATTGTTTGTACTAGGATTAGATTTCCAAATTTGTGTGGGACTCCTATTTGATTCAAATAACTTCTTGAAGCTCATTGTTTCTTCATAATGTTTTATAAACTTTTTCCCAGCAATAAGCATGTTTTTGGAGACTCAGAGATTTTCTTAGCATGTAAGATAGACCTCGGAGTTTTGCTTCCTTATTTTGGGCTTTAGGAACCTTCTTCATGTTACTGAAATCTCCCTTTTAATAGGGTATATTTAAAGTCCAGTAAGTTTAAGAAGGAGAAATGTGCAATGTGGGGCATGAACTCTTTGCATATATGAAAGGGCTCCTTATACGTCTTACTTTTACCTTACGAGTCCTGTATTTTACCATTTGCTCATTGATTGTTTCAGAAAATAGCTTATGACATCTGTCACACACATGACAAGGGTTTCCATGGTTTGTTTCCCCCAGCCTGCTTCCTCTGCCAAAAATTCTGTATGCGTCCTGGATCCACACATACCTTCCCATCACTCTTATTCTCCCTTCTCTTTCACTGTGGTGAATTGTCTTGAGGATTTGCCCATCATTCATACTGGGGACAAAACCAGCTGGTGCCAGCCATGAACACATTCCATCTCTTTGTTATAGCATTAAGGAATCTAGAAAATAACAAAGCTAAAGTTGCTGTATAGCTGTGTATCTTCTACCTGCTGTGTGTGCATAATTCCATGATGATTATGTGATTGGGTACTGTTTAATAAAATACTGTATAGTATCGTAAGACTGTTTTTGCATTATTTTAAAATAGTGTTATTTAGGTATTGAATGGTAGGCACCACACAAACAGGGGCTGAAAAGATTAACTGCAATTCTAAATGTCTGCAATGTAAATATAATACAGTTGAGAAAATATACCTAAATGGGAAGGGAAATTCTAGGAGTTGAGGGGGAACATTCATACTTCAGGCATCCAATTAGTGTACATAAATGAAGACTGATCTCCCTAGGCCATTTCCAGAGTTTATCCAGAGACCCCTTCAGAGGACAGTTTGCATTACTTTAGGAGTTCTTTTGTCAAAATTGCTCTCAACAGGAGCCTCTCTCAATTTACTGTGTAGGATCCGTTTTCTACATCCTACACTTGCCTACTTCAGATACTTAAAGTTAAGTGGTGTGTATATACCTTCTTATCACACATTTTGCTCATAGGGGCTGTAGGGGCATCTTAGAAAGCTGGATTTCAGAGAAGGCTTTGAAGAAGAGGAACAAAGTATGTTTTCAAATATTTAAGGGAGTTTCCCTGAAGTGTAAGGTGTAAGACAGGAAGAGGCATAAGAGGTTTGTTTGAAAATACGACGTGGGTGAGTGAGGAGCTGGAAGCTGGACTCCTGACACTGAATGACAGGTGGGAGACATGAAGGGAAGAGATACAAGAAGCATCTCCAAAATTATTTTTTTTCAATAAAGAGCGTGGGTTTTTGAAGGTGTTTTAGCAAACACAAAATAATAAATTGGACAGTATGAGCTAAAGGTCTTTTCAGCTTTATGTTTCATAAAAATTGGCCTAGCTTCAAATGTGAGCAAACCACAGCTGGCTTCCTGATGGTGATTAAGGAACGGTAGGTGCTGTGGCGATAAGTGAGGAAGAGCCTTGAAAGTGAAGACAAGTAACAGATATTAGAGGAGAAGTCAGGGAGAGCTGTAGAGACAGTGATGTGTTCTCCAAGTGACCGACTTGCAAGAGGGTCTTTGCAGCAGTTTTCTGAATGAACGTGAGTGAGGTTAAGCTGCGTTTCTTAAAAGCAGAGACAAAAATGTTGCTGAATCAAAATGCCATGATGATAATAACTGGATTGAACGCTTCAGCCAATTGGAAGAATTAAGAAAAATACCATCTCTGAAATGTTGCACTGAAAGCGTCTGCAAATTATCAGTATGAATCTTAGGATTTGGAGTAAATTTGGGTTCTAAGGTGATGCTGGAGTTACGCGTTTGAGTGGCAGGCAGGATGATGGTGTAGCTGTGCAGCTCTGCATGTGACACTAGCAATTAAGTCATTCATGTGAAAGCTTTTAAAGATCTGTCCTCAAATATAATCGTATTGTTTATTATTTAGAGTTTTTCACACCTACGATTGCTTCCCATGTAACACTGTTTAGAGTATTTCCCCATCTGCCACCAAGGAATGGACGTTAATTGTTCAGTTTGATTTGCAGTGTTGCAGGGGGGTGGCTAGCATGAGAAGGCATGTTTTGCATTTGTTGGGAAGGCACTGATCTTTTTATTTGGTTTATAGTAATAATGAGCACCAGGTACAGTAATTTCTTTAAATTAAGTCTTCTAATAACTATACTCCATAGTGCTTCAGTAATACAATCTATTCAGTTCCTTACTCTGGTCCTGCCTGATGATGTAAGAACTCTTTCCAGCAGGAGGAAGCTTTCAGTTTGCTTGAGGCTTTTATAGTCAGGTCCCATACCAGCCACAGTCATTCTTTCCTTCCCACTTCAGCACGTCCCAGAACTCACAGGTTGGGAAGGGGGACCGGAGAAAAGGCAGAGGAAATAACATCTGCTCTTGGGTTATTTTCCACTGGCGGACAGTCATACAGGCATGGTAGCAAACAGGTGTGAATTAGAATTGTTTCTAGGCTTTTCTCACTTAAATCAGAGGTGAGGTAACTTTAGTACCAGGGAGGCGTAATCCAAAGGAAAAAAACAACCAAACAAGCAATCAGCTTTTCTTTTTTGTTATTTTTATAATAGATACACTTCTGCCAGGTGTGGAAATATAAACTGTTAAGGCATTTTTGCAAGAGGAAGAAGAAAGATTGTCTCTAGTAGTTAGGTGTCTCTAGTAGTTGTCGAGATTAGAATTGTCCAGTAGATGTCCAGATTAAAATATTAAAAGTCTATAGTATGCTTGGGGAAGAGAAATTTAAAAATTGATGTGATGGGCAGGTAAGACAGTAAATGCCCTTTTGCTTGCTAAAAATTTGTGAATTTGTGAGCAAGCGCCCTTCATGGCATGCCAGAGAGGTGCGGGTGAAAAGTGCAGTGTGTCTGCAGGATCCTGGTGGCTGGATGCTCACAGGCAGTGGGGACAGATGAGGCAGAGGGTTAGGCATCCCTCTGGTCCCCCCTGGGACCTCCCTCTGCACCCAGCGAGGCAGAGCCCTGCTGGGGTGTGCTTGCTGCCCCCACCCCAAGGCGCTTATTGAGCCACAGCCAGGCTGTAGTCTGTAACTTCTTGAGATAGAATACAGGGTTGTATTTTGATTATTGTAAGTGTCGTGTTACAGATTCTTGATCATGTACCAGTTTCTGACATGCATGTGGTATGCGAGTGGGAATTCAACATTAAAATGGAAATAAAGGTTTTTATATTTATCCTGAGCTAACACCAACAATGTCGACTAAATCATTACCTTCTCCCACAAATTTTGGAAATCACATCTCTCTTGCTTATTTATGAGTTTCCTCATATATAAGTAGTCTAAGTAAAGTCGGTGTCACATCTCACTCGGCAAACGTCTGTGGGCATAGTGAATAGAACACATATACAGTATTGTTTTTCCACTTAGAAATAATAGCAATTTGAGTCATTACCTCTCCATCAGTGCTATAGAGAAATTAGCATCTCTTTCAGTGAATTTCAGATGTTCGTGTCCTCACTTATCTTGGAATTATTTTAAAACTTATTCATTTATTTCATATAAAGGATCTTGCTGCGTCTTAAGCCATCAAGTAGGAGAAGTAAAAGTAATCAGAGATAGTTGATTCTCCTGAACTTTTATTATTTTTGGCAGAAAGTGGGTTTATATTGATTTGTCTGGTTACATGCTGATCTCTGAAGGTATAACTCTACTATAATAAAGGGAAGAACAGTATTGTACTCCTGGACAACCTGCCTTTGGTCTGGCTGTCTCAAAGGGATGGTACCGACGATCGTGCAAGGTGCAGCAGAAGGCGTGGACCCCTTCCTGGGTTGGCTGAGAAGTGCTGCTGCTGAAGTTCGGGTGACAGGATACTTCTCAGTGTAGCCCGTGGCTCTGTGTGCTTGTTCCACCGTAAACCTGATATCCCTGTAGCGCCTTCACTGCGGCTGTCACACATTCCTATTGTATTAAAGCCTGTGTTTCAGTAGGCAAGCCTCCTCACACAGTAGAATTTTTTTTGAGACAGTACGTTTTCTCATTGGCAATTGTATATGATAGTAGGTGTGTGCTACCATTAGCTTTTATTAGTATGTAAAAGGGAGAAACATCAGCCTAAAAAGTGACTTCATCTAACACACTGCCATGCTAGAACTTTGCACAGCCTTCAGATAGGTATAACAGTGAACGTTTTTATAGAAATAATACTACTTTCTGTCAGTTTTACAGTGTTTTAAAATATGGTTAGAAAATCTCATTTTAGTTTTTGCCACCATGTTACTAAGAGGCTAAAAATCTACATGTCTAGAAATGAAGAGCTGATGAAAATAAAAAATATCACCTATATTGATTTTAGACCACTCTCTTATTTAGAATAATAAAAAAAATTATATATAAATATGAAAAAGCAGCAGCACACAGGAGGTGAGCAAATGCACTGCAGGTAGTTGTGTTTGCCTGAAGGGGAATATGCTGTGATCAATTAGTGCTGTATAAACCTCTTGATGTAAGAAATCACTGTAGCCTTTCCAGTTGCTGCAGCTTTTTGTGGTAGAAATGTACATCCTGTAATGGTGTAGACAGACTATTTTTCTGGGACTAGTCTCTGTGGAGTTGTGCACTATGGTACCTGATTTCATCCTTTTTCTGTTTACACATTTAGGCCCTAATCCTGCCACTGGATTTGTTCCAATGGACCTCGGTAGCCATGGGGCCTGGCTGAGTCAGTGGGACCCTGGATGACTGCAAGTTTCTACTCTGAAGATGTGACTGTAGGCCTGAACCTAAATTTCTGTCTTATTCCCCTGTCTATTTGCTTCTAATTGATGAAAATTATCCTACAAAACGGTATTGTCGTCGAGTCTCATGCACGTGTACTTTAGTAGCATTCAGACACCGTGTGCTTGGGGTGTTGTCAGACATCGTTAAAATATTTCTGCTGTCATGTGCCAAAAACTCAGGATTGCCATGATTATTGTGTTATATTTTTACATTCAGTGGCTTCCTACCTAAAACAGAGGAGATTGTCACCTGTGTTTTCTATCGTTGTGGTATGTCTCTTAACTCAGATTTTAAAGTCAGAGTAACTGTTGGGACTTATTTTTAAAGGTGTTGGTAGATTTGTTTTTTATTTGTTGGACACAAAGTACATCTATTTTATTTTATTTTATTTTTCAATGTGCTATTTTCTTAGTAGCCTACTATTACTGAAAGCATTCAACATAATGACACACTGTGATGCAGACCAATAAAATAAATAGGAAAAAGCATTAACTTTTACTAGCTCTCCTGTTGCTTTTCTATTTCTGTGGCTGTGGTTACATGACATACTATACAGCTGAGAGTGAGGATATTTTTATTTTGCGAACCAGAGAATATCTTTTGTTTACACTGAGTGCTGTTCCCTGTCCTGTTCCATATGACAATGTTGCAGTTTCACTGAGTACTGAAGTTAAATAGCCCTGATAGAAGCTGTAAAGGACTTTGCGAAATCACATTAAAATAGAATTTGAGGGGGAAAATGGATAGGCTCTGTCTCTATGCAAGTTGGTATTTATACATATCTATATATCTATACTGTACAGACATTTTAAAGCAAGTATGTAGCAATACAGGATAATTAACAGATGAAAAGATCCAAAACTTTCACTGTATATAGAGAATCAGAAATACCTTTTTTTTCTTTTTTAGGCTTATTACAATGATATCTAAAAGCTTCACAGTGTTTGTTGAATTTAGGCGTATTCCCAGCACAACAGAAAAGCACTGCTGTTCTGTTTGACTGAGGAGAAAACCAAGCCACTTGTTCAGTCAGTAGTAAAGTCAGTGTTATTAATTGCCTTCTAACCTTGTGCCTCCGGCTCCATTTCTCCCTCAGAAGCCAAAGCTTCCATTATAATCAGCTGCTTTGCATTTCTACGTAAAAGGCCCAAGGTGTTTTGGTTTGGACTCCCAGAAAGTGAGGAAGACAAGGTTGGTGGCCCTCTGCCAAGGTGCTTGGTCTGACTTGCTCCTCATTCACAGAAGCCGATGGCGAAGGCAGAGGCAGAACTGAGTGTTCCTGTGTGGCGTTCAACTGCCGTAACCACAGGCCCATTGCTCTCTTCCTGTAGTTGTCTGTCTTGTTCTCTGCACAACTTCTAGAGCAAACACATATACCAACCTATAAATAATCTAATTCGATACACAACCCTGATTCATTTCCTGAGCAGCGTGTGTCCTGCGCACACAGCCGCCGTCCCGTGGAAAAGTTCAGCCGAGTGGATGAGGCCAACTATTAAGCTTATTAAGTATTTAAACTTTGCAATTAAATAGCATCCTTATAGCGTAGCTTATTATAGCTATAGCTTGAAGTATTTTTAACAAGGAACGAGAAGAAATGAAGGCTTTTGTATCTGGTTGTGACCGTGCCTGTTCAGCTCAGTGAAATGCAGAACATCAGCCGGTAGGAGGAGGCTGGCCACCTCCAGGGAGGACGGGAAGGAAGACAGCTGGGTAGTAAATGCTGTGGCTATACCCGGTGTGCCTGGAGTCTCAGGGACTATTTGGGGAGAGTTTACGCTAGCTTTTGTTTTCTCTTCAGCATTACCAGCCCAAGAAATGAGCTTTTCCAGAGTTTTGTAGTGCAGTAGATGCTGGGGGCGTGCGGTGTCTTGTCATAGTCTGGTAATAGTGTAAATGAAGGAACAGAAATCATATATGTTTTTTTCTCCTATGTTTTCTGTCGGAAAATAAGGAGACGCTCCTTAAGGCCTCCCAGTTTTCGCCCAGATGAATTTCAGGGGTGATCAGTATGATCCTTGATCTCAAAAATAGGTAGCAAAAACTCTTCTAATAGAAAGCACTGCTCTCAGCTTGCCCCTTTAATCTTCTTCCCAGTCAAACTGTAGTGGCCTGTTGTGCCTGTAACCTACCAAGGATGGTGTGTAGACTGCAGTGCCAGAGCAGTGGCGTTGGGAATCACAAGCTTATCTCTTTATCTTTTGTGTTAGTCTTGATTACGATGATAAGGGGGTGTTTTTTCTTGCCAGACCATGGGTTGGTTTCAGTTTTTGTTAATATTCTACCTTATCCGTGGATGATGCTTGAGTTTTGGTGACCGGGCTAGTGATTTGCTGTGAGAAAAACAAAGCGACCTCATGCTTTGCTTTTGTGTATTTTTCTCTTGGTTATGCAGTCTTTTCCCACCAGTAATGCAGCAAATTCAGATGTCCTGTGAACAGGGCCAGAGATGATACTGAGATATATCAGTAGTTAGGAAAGTTTTGGTTAAGCCATTCACTAAAATTCATAATAATCAAAACGCTTGCAAAAGTACATCAGTTACATCGGTTCCACTGGCATTTGGTTGTAAAGAAAAAATGAAAACCCTGCTTTTAACACTTTTTTTTTTTTTTTTTTTTACAAAGGATCAAAGTTTCACAGCTGTAAAGAAACTGTGGGAACAGGAAAAGTCAGTCTTGATAGGGCAGAATCACCTTAAGCCAGTATTTCAACTTAACACTTTGTATGATGAAGCTATGGCCTGAAACTGCTACCTGTCATATCAGATAATATTATCATTGATTTATTATGTTACTTCATCTTATGCGCAGTTTGTAACCTTTTGGCAGGGATTGTTTTTCTTTCCTGGTTTTGGTGAGTTTGGGGGGTGGTGTTTTTTGGTTTGGGGTTGAGGCTTTTTTGGGTTTTGTTTTGTTTTGTTTTTTTACCAGCACCTAGAATGAGGGAGCCCTGATCCATGACTTGGGTTCCAAGTACTAGGATAATACAAGTAGTAATCATGCCTGCTGCTAAAATTTTTCTTCCTTATTTACATTTGCATTTGTTTGCCTTCAGCTTCCAGTCATTGATTCTTGTTATGCTTTTCTGTGATGGATTAAAGAGCTCTCTAGTACTCACTATTTTCTCCCCAGGAAGGTGCTTTTACCCTGTAATCAAGTTACTTCTCAATTTTTTATTTTTTTTTTTAAGCTAAACAGATTGAGCTTTTTATGGTCCTCATGATTTTTTTCACATTCTGGGATGATTTTTGTGGATCTTTTCTATCCCTTCTCTAATTTTCTATTAAAAAAGAGATGTAAAACTGTATTTTGCTAGTCATACACACAAGTAAAATTACTTCACTAATTACTCTTGTGTTAGTATGGTCACAAATGGATGTTTTTGCAAGGTTAGATAAAATAAATAACTATTTCATGCGATTTCAACACATCTGAGTATGTAATTATTAGAGGATAGAAAAGGATGGATCATTTTAAAAACACTTAAATGCTTCACAAATTTCAAAAGAGCTATCAAATCAGCAAGAGTGGGTGTGCAGGAGGGGTTGCAGAAGTATTTCTGTTTGTGTTGAGGTTTTTAACAAGATAGAAGTGATATAAAAATCATAATATTAATTGTAAAGCAACAATGATATATCGAAACGTTAAGTGCTACGGATAACACGGTAATGCGTACTTGCCAAAATTTTGTAGGATTGGATGCAAAACCTTTGTTAGTAATAGACTGTAGGGGCCACTGGAAATAGAGATTGTGAATGGATGTGAGTATATGGATCCCTGACATCTGTCTAATCTCATAAGCAGCCACTTGCTTACCTAGAACAGATCTGTGATCTGTTATGCTCTAATAGAAGAAATAACATAGTAATCAAGAATTTCTTTTGCTATAAAAGCTGTCACCATGAAGTCATATATGAATTCAAACAATCAAAATCCACAGCTTCAAAAGAGGCTCTTGAAAGTTTTACTGCTTCAGTATTTCTTACCAAAGGAGTTGGCTATTCATTTTGATTTTTATCCATACTTTAGGACAAGGTTAAGTTAAATTTGCCCTGAGGAGACTAATCAGAAGCCTGCCTGGTTAAAGCATCTCGGCCTACTCAAATTACTTTTATGCATATCAGCATTTGAATTGAATCCGCACTCCCAGATCCACACTTAGACCCTCATGGAAACCATCGGATTTTCATTAAATTGAACTACAGACTGTTTAAACTCTCTGTGCTGCAGATCAGTTTAATGCAAGTTTGTCAAACATTGTGTCTTACAAAAATCTGAGGTTACCACGTTGACTTTGTCTGAACTGTCTTGCTTTTTGGCTTTGAAAGGAGTACGCCTTTCCTTTGTGGCAACATTGCCTCAGTGAAAATTGGGGCGTATTCAATAAGGGACTTAATCTGTTTCAGCAAACTTAAAGCTCATGGAAACATGGTAAATGAGGAAAAAAGGAGAATTAAAATAATGTAAAAAGACTTAAAATTCTCTAAAACTCCTGAAAAAGGAGTAAAGGTGAATAAGGACAGAATAGAAAGCCAAATGACCTGTAGTTAAGAAGGTGCAAATTTACTTTATACTACAGGTGTGTGTTAATGAAAAACTTAATACTAGGATTTTAGTAGCACAGGGTGACTTGGGGTAGAAGTTGTTCCCCTGCCATGATGAACCCACAGAGCCCTTTTCAAAACAATTATCTGTTGTTGGAAAGAGATGAGAGAAGTGGGAATTCCCTTGAATGCCTTTTGGTATCACAGCTTAGTCGATGTAAAGTATGTCATTTCTTACATCCTGGGTTGCTTCACTTTCTTCTCCTGAATCTCCCAAGTCCTGGAATAGAACCCTTAAATAAAGGGAGATGACAGATGGTAGAAGAAACAGGATGATTATGATGGAAGCTGGAGAGAGTCTCCTTAAGAATACTAGCATGACTTCATTTCTCTGAATGGCCATTTAAGAGGTGATCCTCCTTCCTGAACCAGAAATGAACTGGGATGGCTGCATATAATGGTAGGTGTTCAACCAATGCAGCAGCCACCAGAGTATATTAAATACTGGATAACCATTCTGGGGGTGGGAGGAGGGCGGTGGTTGCTAGAAAATTACTTTCCCACTAAATAATGTTGCTGATGAGTATTTGGTGAGCAGGTGCAGCTGCCACAGTCATTTTCCAGCTTATCTTTGCACAAGAGTATGGGGAAAAGACGAGGAGAGAAAAGGGACAGAAAGGAGAGAGGATAATATTTTGTTGAGGCTTCTTCTGCTCTTCCAGGGTGTGAGTGTATGTTCTTTGCCCTCCTTAAGTGGTTCGCTCTGATAACTTGTAGTAGTTGTAATCTTCCTTGAGCATCATATCTCATTGGGAAGTTAGCATTTTAATGAAGTTGCGGAATATATGGATGATTCCCCAAATGACTGAGATACACTCCATTGTCTACCACTGCATTGTCAGGGATGAGAGGGACACTGCGCAGTGACAACCATATACACTTGGCTGTGTGCAGCGAAAGGGCAAGACTGTCCTGTCAAACTCTGCAAGTTCCTTTCTGAGCTGTAAGGTAATGGTTATTTCCTCCAGCAGTTCCTGTAACTGCTTGTATGCAGTGTAAACCTCATGGTGGATCCTGTGTAGTTACCACATAGAGTGATGTGTCCGGCATCTCCTATTTCTTTGGATATCGGCATCCCACAAATTCACATTCTTTTCCTCTTTTGTGGAGGTAACACTGTGCTAGGATTTCTAATATCAGGAACCATGTTGTTGTTAAGGTGTCCTCTACATATCAGAAGCAGATGGCTTAGCCTGTGTTGTGGGTACAGATAGAGTCCTGTATAAAGGATCAGAGTACAAGTCAGAGTGATGTTTGTATATCGTGTATTTTCAGAAAACATATAGATAAGGGAATAGTAGCTCTGTCCCAGCACTATAGCAGGCTCAAGGAATCTTTCCGATTTAACATGTAGCATTGAGGGCTATCTAAAGGAGTCCTGGATGTGAGGGTGCATATCTTCTTGAATCTTCGGGGCTGGATAAAATAGGAAGGAAGAGAATCTCTGATTTTTTTCATCACCTTAGGCCTGGTTGAATTCTGCCTGTTCAGATGTAGAAGTCTAGTAGCGGAGTCAGCATCAGAAGCTTATCTGCCTCTAGACTGGAGGAAGGGAGGCTGAGTACTAATACCTTTAGAGGAGAGTGTCTGTGAAGGTGCACAGCAGCATTTGGGGTTTCTGGAAAGTTTAAGAGATGAGTGGATGTTGCACTTCATGTTGTGCACTCAGCAAAGAAAACATCTCAACAGGTCAGTGATTTTGGAAGTAGTGCAGTTCTGGAAGAACATTTCTTGAACTTCTTTTTGCTCTTGAAGCTGAACACAGTTCCCATCTGCCTGAAACTCTGCATCAAGAGCTTCTCAGAGGTATTTAAAGAAGTTATGTACTTATAAGGAATAAGTTGCTAAAGGAATCATGTAATAATAGTAAATAAATTCCATTACCATGAAATGATTACTTTCTATACACATTTTCAATGTAAAAAAAAATGTTCATGGTATACTAATCATCAGAAGAAAAGTCCATACTGATGTATCTTCATCAGTTTTGCCCACTTTGTGAGCTGAACAGTATACGTATACACTTTTGCTATGGAAATACCTTTTCTTGTATACTTCACGGTGTATCTGGTAAGTCCTCAAAAAGGGTAGTGATTTTAAAAGCACTGTGTAGGTACTGACCCCGATTTAAGAATGTATCAGCTCTAGAAATGATGGAATTGTCTGCAGGGCTCACATGTCAACAAAAATCAGTTGGTTTGCGCGTGACGCCTGGCGAGGAAATCACTGCAGCGGCACCAGTACCTTCCCTGCTCCCTGCCTGCCTCTCCCAGACCACTGCCTTTAGTCAGCCGAGGTTACCTTGTCTGGCTGCTGCTTCTCCACAGTTACCACTTACTTGCACACCTAGACTAGCCAGCCACTCATCCCTGCTGAAAGGACAAATGGCCTTCTGCAACCCTGTTCTCTAGGTAATGCTCACTACTTATAGAAGAGAGCCAGCAATATATCCCGATTACTTGACGCAAGCTGAGCAAATGCAGTTGGAAAGGTAAAGCAAAGCACATTCCATGCATTGTTACTATTTGCAGACATGCTAAGTCTCATTTCTTTGAATGGAGTCTTTCTCTTCCAGAAATGATTTTAAGGAACTATTTGAAGTATCTCCTGAAGATTTCAAATAAGACACCAGAGGTAAAAATTGTTTAAGAGTCTGCAATGCATAAGCAACTGAAAATTGTGTTCTGCGTACAGGCTGGCACTGCAGCCTTAGGAGAAGGGCAAACACAGCCAGTGCTTCTTCCAGGCATGCTGGGAGCAACCTACCTGCTGTACGGCTGGAAATGTTCAAAAGCAACAGTGACAATCTGAATCACCAGCAGCTCCATCATAAGTACATGTGCCCAGGTGCCCTGTCTCTGCAGATGCTTTGCTCTTGTTTTGAGCTGAAAATGTAACATTTTTGTTGAGAAAAACTTTCAGAGCTCATTAAAAATAGCCTAATAGTAGCTTTGGATTTGACTGACAAGCTAGTTGTTGTTGTTTTGCCATTTTTACTGTAATATTCTTTTAATTTTGACCTGAAGAAACAATGATCCTGTTCCTTGGGAGGGAGGAGAGAGTGACAAAATCCGGAGGTCCAGTGATGACACTGCATCTCTTCATTGTCAAAGTGAGCTATGAAATCATCTGCCTTCCAGCCAAAACTACTGGGAAGTAAGCAGTGTCCTTCACAGAAAGCAAAATTTGGAAGAAAAGGTGGTGGCATGGAGCAGCGGCCTTCTTGCCCCAGGGGAGGTGTGCTGCCCCACGTCCTGTGTCTCCTGAAGCTCCTGGAATTGATGCAAATCCCGTTTCTCACCTCTGCTGGCAACCACAGCGCTGAAGTGGGCAGAGGCTTTCTAAGGTATGGCTCTTTATATACTGGGACTTCCTTGGAAATTTTGCTGGAGGAGTCACACCAAGGTGTTTCACAATGCTATTTTGGGAGCTGGGGAGAAAGAGATCCCCGCTCTGCAGCTGTCTCTTGGTCAGGCATTGCTGTAAATCAGGTGGTCTGTGCTTCTTGGGACTCTCCGTCGTTTTTTGTCTGTGCTAGAAGTCTTCAGTTGTGAGCTACACAGGGGATGATCTGAAGTGACAGGATAATTTTAAATAAATAAAATAAAACTCTCTTTTTGTCATTCAGTTGAATTTTCAGTTCTGTCATTGGAGAGGTCTTTCTCCATTATCTCTAAAGAAGATGGAAAACAAAAGGATTTAAAAAAAAAAAAATGTTAAGAATACATAGCTGATGTTTTCATCCAAGTTCAACTTGCCTTGCACGGACAAGAAGTTGAAACAAAATGTTCTTTACAAACTTTTCTACTAGTTTTCAAGTAAGTAGATACAAAGGCTATGGTAAAAATTGAAGTATTTGAAAACACATATCTAACAGAAATCATAGTCTTACTCTTGCTTTGCAATACGACATCCAATCCGTGTGACTTTTCCCAAAGTATGCTCGTTTGCAAAACAGCGAAATTACTAAATAGGGGTTTTGAAACTTCCTGTGCAGCTACATACTTTTTTTTTCTTTTTTCCAGAGCAGCAATATTGTGCTGTTATGCACAATATGTGAATATTCTGTGGGCAAAGCCTCTGTGCGTGAAGTTGAAGGTGGCTCGTGTTATCCAAGTGATCTCAGTGACTGCACCTGTCATGTGGACTGTAATTTAAAACAGATTTGGACTTCAGTAAGTTTTTCAGAAGAAGGCATGTTTGTAAAGTATCAGAAGGGATGTGGCACAGCATGAACAAGAGAAGAAACATATACTGTTTCCGTAAAAAATTCTACGGTCTCTAACTGATGAGTAAATTCATTTTATTTCTGCCATCAAAGGCCGCAGAAGAAACCCACTGGAGTATGGAACCCTGCACAGGCCTTAGCGTATAATTAGCAGAGATGATGGAAAACCTTTACAGGAATACGCCATGTAATCAGAACCTCCTCATTGCTCGCTTTTTACTAAGTTTGTTAGCTCTAGACAACAGCTGGGAATAAATGCCTGCCTTTTCCTTCCTTTTGGGCCTGGTTTTCATGGTAGAAACTTTAAAGTAGTTCAATATGTGCAAAGCTATCAGCTCCTGCACACTAGCCTGCATAAATGCTCCTGCACACTAGCCTGCATAAATGCTCCTGCTTTTTACAGTTTTCCTCTGCTCCGTATTCTGTGTAAAGGTTTAAACTTTAGGACATAAACCAGGCAAAAAAAAAACCAAAACAAGTCTTTCCTTGAGATAGAAATGTTAATGTTCCTTGCTATTCATGTATTTTCACAAGATTTTAGATAGTGGAACTGCTGTCTGTATCCATCGACACTTCTTCACAAATGAGGCAGTTTTAAGATTAGAGAATTTAGAATTAGAGTTTTAGAATTAGATTTTTGACTTCCATACAGCACCACTACCCCCTGCCAAACGACTGGTAATTGTGATAGAAGATTTGGAATCAGTTTGCCAGTGATATCTTGAAAGAAGCATCAGCTTGAGGAGGAGAAACATTAGAAGGCAACAGTCACAGCCAAGCAGTAGCAACTGGCTGGGACATTGGATCCAGAATAGAAATTATTGGACTCTGGATTAACTAAGGAGATAATACTAATACAAATATTCTCTCAGCAGATGTGTAAAAATATATATGATTTGTGGGGCCTGTTCCTCAGACACAAGGAGCCCAGTTACTCAGGAAAACTTTGAGATTGTTTTTTTTGTTGGATGGGAGAATCGCCAGAGCACAAGTGTAGAGGGTATGAATGACACTCAGACGTAGCCCTGGTATAAACTTCTTGAACAATGAAGTTGCCCTGCTGCATATTCAGATGCTCATTGGGAGGTGGTTTATGTCTCAATCTTAACAAGTGTTGCCAGCTTCCTAAACAGGAACCTATTAGATCCTGTATAGAACCTATATATTATTTCCATGGGACTTAAAGGTACTGTGCACAAAAGCATAGTGAAAGAAGTAAGCCAGTGAGGAAAAAAAAAACGTTATTTTTATTTCACATTGCCCAATGTGACACAGAAGTCCAAGTGACACTGAGACCAGCCATTGATGTGTAGCACTTTGGACTGAGAAGAGTGTTGCTGCACTCCATCCCATGTGCTAACTCCTTCTAGCAGGTCAGCACCTATGGCCTCTGCTCGGGGATTTGCTCAGTTGAAACTCACTTTGGCTGTAACACTGTCTCATAAACATCTTCAAGATACCACCCCACTTAAAAAAGGAAGAACAAGCACAAAGATTTGTCCAAGGATCATGAAACAGTAAGTTTGTGGCAATGCCAATCTCTTGCAGCCTCTTCTGTGGCTTAATTCCTAGAGACGAACCATGCAAAGCGACCACTTACTTGGGTGAATCTTCGCAGGATGTCATCATGACTCTTCTACCAATACAATTGAAATGGTTTAAACCACCTAACATGGATGCAAGCAAGTAGAGAAGTGAGCCATCCCAGCATGAAAGTGTCTGCAGCGAGCTATGACCACTATAATTGTATTGGTTTCTTTTAATCACATTTGTATCTGAAGAAAGAGGAAGCTACTTTATTGAACTTGGGCCTGTCTGCACTGGAAATTGCTACAATTATGACTTTAAGATGTGGGTTTGGGGCTTTTTTAAAATTCTTGATATTTGTACAGCTTCTTTCCATTTGCATAGGCCTAAAGTCAGTAGACTGCTATTCTCTTAAGTTTCTCTCTTACTAAGATCTAAGCAAGCAGTGTGGTATAATCACACTTGGATTTAGAGGGTAGTTTTGCTTTAACACAACTTCTCAGGATTCACTTTTCGATGTAGTTAACTCCTGTTGCTGAATGCCATTAGCCATGGTCCCACCAAAGAGAAGATAGAGACTTTATCGATTATTTAATTTTGCCAGACGATAATGCTTTTAATTTTATTGTTGGTCACAAACATTCATGTGCAAATAGTTGATTTTGAAATCTATGTAATTATCAGGTTGTCTTAAAATCTTTTCCTATCCATGAAGTTTCGGAAGGGTTTGTCACATGAGGATCATAGAATCATAGGATCTGTCCTATTTACACATTTAGTGGCTTACAAAACTTTAAAGGGTCGTGCAGACCATCTCTTAACCTTACTTGCTACTCGTATCACCAGCAACCTAGCAACAGTTAGGGGGTGAGGATGGGTTTGCGTCCGCACACCCGATAGAGCTCTCTTCATCCAAGTTTCTGTTACTTCAGTAAGTGCCCTGATGGCACCTTCCAGGGCAGGGCAGTGGTTTTAGATCTATCACAACAGAGCTCCCCCAGGGTTGTTTGCACCAGTAAAATAGATGTAAACAGTGAGGCAGGTGTCAAGGTGTGTTCCTGCCCTTCGACAGGCGTCTGCAGGCGTTTCGTACAGTGCAACCGGCTATAAAGAAGTAGCAGGGAGAGGGGTGGCGAGGAAGGATGGGCGAGACGTGGCCCGGAGTGACAAATTCCTGCCAGCTCAGCCTGCCTCCGCGCTGGGACACCCGCGGTGGTGCTGGAGACATCGCTCTAGAAGAGCTGGGGGGCTGCCTGGCCACCCCGACCTGCGCCTTGTCACCCGGGGAGTGACGGAGAGAGACAACACCCTCTTGTACTTGTTCCTGCAAATAATTTACCCATTTCTGGGGGAAAATAAAAATAATAATTTAAAAAAAGGCCCATCCCAAACCGCCCCATAACGCTGTGCGGGCTGGCGGAACCGCGCACACCGCCGCGGCAGCGGACGGCAGCACCGGGCGAGAGGAGCCGGAGAAGGCGGGCTCGCCCCTCCGCGCCCCGAGCTTCGGGTTCCGCGGCCGTGAAACGCGGGGGCGGCGCCGCCGGGGCAGCGCGGGATCGCCCGCGGCGCCGGTGCCCCGTTCTCCCCCCGGGGTGGTGGGGGCCGGGCGCGGGGGCCTTCCCGGGCGCGGGGGACTCCCCGCGGCCCTTCCCCGCCGCCCCGGAGGGGGAGCGGGGCGGCAGCGGGACGGCGCCGGCCCGTTCTCCTCGCAGGCGG
>NW_015094510.1:22542261-22548199 GCF_001431845.1 Calidris pugnax
GCCCCCGCTGCCGCCGGCCCGGCCCCGGCTGGCTCTGGAAACGTCTCCATGGCAGGCAGGAGCGGCTCCCGGTTCTTCAACCCTCTTGTTTACTTGATAGAAACTTCAAACCGGACGTGTTTAGTCACAGAGCAGAAATCTGTTTCTGTCTATCCGCCAAACCGATAGGAAATGCTGCTTCTGTGGCAATACGGGCAGGCAGTGCGTGCACTTCCCCCCCCATTTTTATTTTTTTTCTCCTTTTAATTCCTGCTGAAGAGCAGAATTTTGTCAGGGTGCAAGTGGCTTTTTCCAGGGAGCTATGAAGAAATACCCTGAATGTCTGGCTTGGGTGTGAAAGTTGCAGGAAGGTATTTTTCACTCCCTGAAAGGATCAGATAGTCCTCACGCTCAGCGCAGCTTTGCGAGTCGTATGTAAATGTCATACTTCAGCGTCCCTGGCTGGGTTATAACATGTTTGACCGAGAGCAGTGTTTCATTCCTGTATTTCTAGGTATACGTACAAAGGGAGAGTTAAGTTTTTGCAGTACGCTTCCAGGAGAGTGATTATATATGGCATACAAAAATAGTAATAAAGTACACATTTTTTGCAAATGAGCACTCAAGGCCTCCAGGGGAGGGGGATAGAAATATGGGCTTTAGGAAATAAAAAAATGATTAACCCATAAAGTCAGCTGAGATGGGATACTCAGGTACTTTTTTCCTCCTTCTTTCAATATAATTTATTAATTCCAGGCGTAGGATTGATACACTAGCAGTAATCAAGGAGTGCAGTCTCCACTGCACTGATGCTAGTGCTTGTCTTTAGATTGCATGGAAGGGACATTTTTGTTCGCAGGAGACAAGAACTGCATCCCTTTGAGATTTCAGGTTGCTTGCCTCCAGGTGACCTTAAATGCTGATGGCAGAAATCTTCAGTAAATTTTCCAGAAGAGAAACTTCTTCCTGTTGTATGATTTCGGAATACTGCTCCGACGGGTCTTGTTTGGCATGATCCTTCATTGTGGCTTCCTTCCTGCGCTGGTTTGTAAAAAGTTTTAAAGGTGTCTCCTTTTTTTTTTTTTTTTTTTGTTTTATTACAGAAAATCAGCAAAAATGGGCAAAGGCGATCCTAAGAAGCCGAGAGGTAAAATGTCTTCATACGCCTTCTTTGTGCAAACCTGCCGGGAGGAGCACAAGAAGAAACATCCAGATGCTTCAGTGAACTTTTCAGAGTTCTCAAAAAAATGCTCAGAACGATGGAAGGTAGGAATAACCACCTGAAAGTGCCACAAAACCTGTAACTTTGTGTGAAATACTTTTCAAGACTGTAAGTTATTTCTTTTAAAGTTCAGGTTTTAGGTAAGTATGAAGTGCAGTTGTAAGATTACTGGTAGATATCCGTTGTTCTTGCCTTACCTTTAGCTCCCCCAACTGAAATTTTGGAATGGCCTTGGATATTCTTTTGAATCTTGAAATGCCATTTTCATCCTTACGGGTCCCTTCCAGCTTGAGATATTCTCTGATTCTAATTGCCTTCCAGACTATGTCTTCTAAGGAGAAAGGGAAGTTTGAAGATATGGCAAAGGCTGACAAGCTTCGTTATGAAAAAGAAATGAAAAACTATGTACCACCTAAGGGGGAAACGAAAAAGAAGTTCAAGGATCCAAATGCACCGAAGAGGCCTCCGTGAGTAGATTTCCTGATTTTAGGTTATCTTGTTTGGGACCATCGCACTGGAGGTCATTTTATCCAGGTTTAGGAGCTTCAGAAATACAATACTACATGATCTTCCTGACCGGTGGCGTAAAGATAGGTTGAGATTTTAGTTAGGAATTACAGGTTTGTGGATTCAGGTTGGCCCTCTTTATCTAAGGCGGAATGATGTCAGCCTTTAAAAGTGAATGCATAAATCGGCCACATGCGATTCTGACTTGTGTTCCCAATTTGTGTTAAGAGGGTGATTCCAGCATAAAGTGACAGTGAAATATTTCAGGCTCTGCTCTCCCCCCCCCGTGTTGGCTTGAGCAGAATTTTTGATTGGCGCTCCATTTTAAAATCAAGAGGGTTTCGCACAGAAGAGGTTAGAGGGATGATCTTGGGCAAAAAAGAGCTTGGAGAATTAAAATTTCAGGCACTGCGTAATGACTGGCTTGAGGCTCACCTGGTTCGAGACACCAATACTTCTTTGTGTGTGTTTGAAGTGGAGCTCATCCTGAAAGGAACAGGGAAGTTCCTGTGCAAGTGGATGTTCATATTTGGGCTGATGCTGTCATCTGGAAATCCTAAATTTCAAAACAGATATTGCAGCTTCTCTGTCTTTAACAGCTTTACAGTTCTGACATAACATTTGCTCCCCTGGTATCATTCATTCCTCCTCCTTTTTTAAGATTTTCTCTGCATGTGGTATGTAAAAATTTGCCCTTCTAGGGGTCTTGCCAGAAATGGGACCAGATGTGCGGCGTTACTGAAGAGACAAGGATGTGTTTAGTTTTTGAAGTAGTTAATTCGGTTCTAATACCTTCCGTTGTAATAAAAGTTTGTCTCCCTCTGAGGTGCATTTCCAAAACTCCCTTAAGAAACAGCAACAAAAGCCACAAAACTTTCTGTTTAATAAAGTCTAAAATAAAAATAATCTTCTCTTTTTTTTTTTTTTCTTTTTTCCTCTGTAGTTCGGCTTTTTTCTTGTTTTGCTCTGAGTTTCGTCCAAAAATCAAAGGAGAACATCCCGGTCTGTCCATCGGGGATGTTGCAAAGAAACTGGGAGAGATGTGGAACAACACCGCCGCAGATGATAAACAGCCTTACGAAAAAAAGGCTGCTAAGCTGAAGGAGAAGTATGAAAAGGTAACGTCAACAGTTGTGGAGATGGTTTGCGGAGGTCAAGCCACAATTTAGATGTTTTCTTCCTTCTCGTATACTCTGATAACTTGATCTTCCAAATTCTAATCCACAAATGACAAATGTTGTGCTATTTGTTGGAAAATATCAGGTAAGGGAGCACGGTTTATTACTATAACACTAAATTGCAGTCCTTGTGTTGAACTATTTGTATTCATCTGTAATTCAGGACCATCAGTGGTTGTTTGATAGATAACCACGGTGCCTGTATTGTTATTAAAACAATAGGTCACAGCAGGGTCTGAGATAAGTTGGTGGTATTAAGTAATGCCAGTAAAGAATAAATGGGTTTTCCCTAATTTTGGAAGTACTGATGAGGATCCCTGAACACCGGGGTAATTGCTACACAAAGATGCTTTCTTTAATTTATTATTGGGATAATGTCAGAACAGTAATGAGATGCTAGCTTTAGACAGCTGTTTTTCCTGTACCTGTTTTGTGTCCATCTCCTTCCTAGTAATTAACATAGTTAATAATACATATGAAGCAGTGCGTTACAGGATTTCTTGAATTATTAAAACTAAATCCTGTCATCATAATCGCAGCTCTAGAAGTGTGTTGTGCACACAGGGTAGTGCTCCATGTGGGTTTATTTCCAGAGGCGGATGCCCATCCCAACAGGAGGAACGTAAGGGAGGAGGGGGATGCGCGTTGGTCTCCCCTGGTGATGCTTTACACCTATATAGCTAATGTAGCTAGGTGTATCCACGTATATCCCTTTGTGTGCCCTCACCTTCCTCTGGGTGTCTTCTCCTGCTGGCAAACAAAACCACTTTAAAATTGTAGCATTGTAGTGAGCAAGGCAGCCCCTCTGAGTCCTAACTAAGCGCTGGAGAGGAACTGCAGGTCTAGAAGCTTTCCCACATTGTCCTTCCTGTGCAACTTAAACTCTTCCTGGTGGCAATGGTTTGTACCTACAGCCTAGACAACTCAGAAGAGACTTCTTAAGTGGTAGAATTACTGATCTTTATTCGCAGATGTTTTAATCTTCACCAGTATAGTCTTCATTTCTTAATGAACAGATGGGGTTGTAAGGTGTAGGAATCTCAGTAGTTCACTGCTTGGCTTTTGACTCAGTGGGTATCGTATCTTCTGAAAACTTCATGCTCAGCTTTAAGGGAGTCTGAGGGAAGGGTAAGATGAGGGGTGTGATGTTAACTGGGTGGGGAATATCTGAAGATTTGGACCATCTGCGTAGAAGTGTTGACAATTCTCTGTAGCTGGTATCTTAAGTCCCGTAGATCAGTGCTGTCACAGAATTGTTTTTACTATTTTGGCACAAAGTCGGGCAGTCTAACCGTTTTTCTGGCTTGGTCTTCCAGGTACAGTTTCTTTCTTACAACAGGAAGTGAATTTTGTGTGTTATAAGCCACTAGAATAAATTTATTGCATGCAGAAGGTGGCACTGTCTACCCTTTAATCAAGTTCTTATACCTTTTATTTTGTAAACTTCAGCGAGGCAGAATTCTGTAGAACTGCTCTTCGCTGAGGCATAACATCGCTGATATTAGGCTGTGTCGTTCCGCTGTGGTTTGGATGGCTAATTACAATTTTTGTGCCTCAGATAAGGATTTTCCTGTGTGTCTCTTTAGGCACTGTAGGAGGTAGGGTTAGAAAGGGACCTGAAGAGGTCTCCCTGCTTTATATCCCTATGGGACAGGGGGCTCAGCTCTGCCTTCCCAACCCGAGGCAGCGGCTTTTCCAGCCTGTCCCCAGAAGCCTGGCAGCAGGGATCCCTCAGGAGCCATGAGCAGTGTGTCCCAGCACACCAGTGTCATTTCTGTGACAGAGGGTGCCCCTTTCTGTGGCGTTGGGCCTCGGTTCACCCCATAACTGAAGCTGCAGGTCCCGGTCCCACCACCCCAGTGGATGCGGAGAAGGGGCAGACAGCTGGGTGGCTCTGGGTTCCCCAGCACCGTTTGGGAGTTGCTGGGAGCTCTTGGCTGGTTAAATCTTTGAGAGGTTGTTGTTCCTGCTTTTCTCCTCCAAGGATATTGCTGCGTACCGGGCCAAAGGGAAGGTCGATGCAGGCAAAAAAGTAGTTGCCAAGGCCGAGAAGAGCAAGAAGAAGAAGGAGGAGGAGGAAGATGAGGATGAAGACGAAGAGGATGAAGATGATGAAGAAGAGGAAGAGGAGGAGGATGAAGATGATGATGATGATGAATAAGTCTCTTTTAGAGCAATTTCTTTCTTGTCTATAAAGCATTTAACCCCCCTGTACACAACTCACTCCTTTTAAAGAAAAAAAAAAAAATTGAAATGTAAGGCTGTGTAAGATTTGTTTTTAAACTGTACAGTGTCTCTTTTTTTGTATAGTTAACACACTACCGAATGTGTCTTTAGATAGCCCTGTCCTTAGTGGTATTTCAATGGCCACTAACCTTGCCTGGTACAGTGTGGGGGTTGTAAATTGGCATGGGAGTTTTAAAGCAGGTTCTTGTTGGTGCACAGCACAAATTAGTTATTCGAGGGGATGTAGTTCATTTTTTTCATCTTCAGTTGTCTCGAATGCATCCTAAAAAATAATTGTTGTTCTGTTAACTGAATACCACTCTGTAATTGCAAAAAGGAAAAAAAAAGTTGCAGCTGTTTTGTTGACATTCTGAATGCTTCTAAGTAAATACAATTTTTTTTTTATTAGTATTGTTGTCCTTTTAATAGGTGCCCTTGAAAAATCATACTTTTTCTTTTCTCTCTCTTTTTTTTTTTTTTTTTGAGGGGAACTCATCTTTTGCTTTATTGAATGCCCGTATGGGATCACGGGAATATTACAGTTTTCATCTTTCATATAACCAGCTGATAAACAAAGCTTTGATCTGCATACCCTGCATAATCATGATAGGGTAAGAAAAGAAATATATAGGCATATGATGAAAGAAAATATTCTTCCGTAACTGGAATCAAAACAAGAAATTCAATCTCAACAAGCTGATATTTGTTCAGATTTTTGTGAAATGTAATATTCTATTGAGTTGCATGAGTTTACCAGTCTTGGAGAGTTGAGAAGTATAGAGTTCAATTTTACAGAAATTAAATACTTTGGGGAGGAGGGAGGGGG
>NW_015094510.1:22548209-22561416 GCF_001431845.1 Calidris pugnax
CATAGGAAGAGTGTATGTCCATCCGGTGTGGAGAAATTTACACCTGTGACTCCGTTACCATGTAATGGACGTTGTATCTGTAAATCTCTGGACACTTGGGAGCGATGAGCGTACCTAAAAATGTGTAAAGTTAAAAAGCATGAAATTACCATATTATTTTTTGGTGACAGGTCTGGTGACGGCCACGGGCTTTATACCATGAAACTCTCCTGGTAGCAAATGGCCCACGAGAAATGATTTTTTCTTTCTAAGATTTCTATAAATGGTACCATTATTATTTGTTAAATCTATGTAAATTCATATTTGTATTCTTGAAATTCTAGTTTTAGCCCTTTAAACAAAGTTGTATATTGTCTCAAATTGAAAATGAGATAAGATGTATTTTTCCTGTTAGGTTTTATACCGCACTCTTGATGTTTGCCCATTTTTAAGTTAAATATAGCTGTATGGAAAAGTACATTTTATTAAATTTTGCATTAAAAACTGAAATGTTTATGGTATACCAACAATGTCTAATTTGGTCAAATATAGTTCTCTTCCAAAACCAAAGCTAAGGGTTTTTTTGCATATTTAGTAAAACTTCAAGTGCTGGCAACTGTAACTATTTTCACATATACCTGCTTACCAGTTTGGGGGACAATTTGGCAATTTTGTGGTTACAAAATTATGGTTCTCTTAAGTGCCAGTGTTTAAACAAAAAAAAAAAAAAAAAGGCAAAAAAAAAAAAGCATTCTTGTAATTTTACACGCTTTTGTGATGGAGTATTGTTTTGTTATACAATTTTGACTTTCAGATTCTTATTTCAATTTGCATTTATGTATAACTTCAGGAGAAATATTGAACATCTTGAATCCTGGATGATACTAATAAACTAATAATTGCAGAGGTTTTAAATACTTAGTTAAATGGCTCGCTTAATATCCTAAGGGTTGGGGTTTGGGGACTTTTGGGGTTTTTTTTGGCGTGTGTTGGTGTTTTCAGGTATGTACATCCCCGCTTTCTGTTTCAGACAGGAGAATGATGCTGTTCACGAGGTCTTTATAATACAGAAAGTTCAGGAGAGAGAGATTTCATTATTTTATTTTATCTTTTTGCTTCTGAAACTGGATACTGCCCGTTCGAGTGCTCGTAACTGGTTACAAATAAATGGTCTGTGCTGAAGGGTTTTTTTGTTTCCCCAGGTCATCAGAGGAGTTCCTTGTTGTTGGGACAAGTGTCCTTAATGAGATCCCTGTGATCTCCTGCCCTTGCTCTGGGTGGTGGCAGGAGTGACCCAGAGGATGCGGCTGAGCTGAAGCCATCAGTGGCAAGCGTTTCCCTGGCCCGGCCTTGGCCTTTATCGCCGGGGTTTGCCTTATCTTCAGCTCCAGGCTGAAGAGGGTAGGTAATAAATACTATCCATGCTGCTTTCTGAGGGGGGAAAAACACCCTGGTCCTGCCCTGCAGAGGCTGGTGGTGGTTGGGAGGTGACCAAAGCCTCCAGAGCTCCCCGGAAGGGCCCTGGTTTTCTCGTGAGTGGTTGTACCTCAGCTGGGCTTGCACACGTGTGGGACTGGAGTCTTCACTTGCGTCTTGTTTTGAAACAAACTGCGGTTTCGCGATGGGAAAACCATAGCTGGGTAGACACATTCTCCTAAAATAAGAACTTCTGAAGAGTTGTTGCTGGACAGGACCTCCCTGTTCCCTGAGGAGGGAGCCAGCACCAGCACCCTGATAATCTTGGTCGGAACTCTGCCTGATTCTGGGCACTGATGGGTCAGTAATCAGGTTACTTCATCCGAGGTCAGTTATTGCTGACTCTTTTCCTTGAATCTTGCCTCCCTGGGATCTTTCAGAGTCGGTGTTGAGGGATAACGAGCGGTGGAATTGCGGCCCTCGAGGTTCCCTGCCAGGGAACTGGTCAGCACTGGCGTTGTTGCCAGCACAAAAAGCATTTCCCAAGGGCTTTAACCTTCACATAAATGCTTGGTGTAAAGGAAAAAAGGCTTCTCCTGTTATAAACAAACAAAAAAACCCAATGGGGATTGATTTGGAGAGAACTTGAATGTTGATAAGTGGTAGTTACGATACCTTGGATGCCAGATGAAGCCATACCCATTCTATGGTGGTTTATCTCAGACTGGTCCTGAAAGGAGCTGCAGTTGCAGGCACCTGCTCTCTAGGCACAATCTCTCAATTTTAACCTGGTTTAACTATGTTTAGGCACAGCGTTCGTCCCTTCTGCTGGGCTTTCACTCATCACACCAGCTCCACCAAAAAGTTGGGCTTATTTAACAAAACGTTTCTGTCCGGGTGGACGGGCCTCGGAAAACCTGGAGTAACAGGTATCAAGTGGCTGAAGAGATTTCTGCAGCTTAACGAGGGTGATACACCTGGAAAGTGGGAAGATGGGTTGGAGTAGTAAGGAAACTGGAAAGGGACTTTTTACAAAAAAGAGTATGTAGTGATAGGACGAGGGGGAATGACTTCAAATGAAGAGGGGGGATTTAGATGAGATACTAGGAAGAACTCCTGGGAGGGTGGTGAGACACTGGAACAGGTTGCCCAGAGAAGCTGGGGATGCCCCATCCCTGGAAGTGTTCAAGGCCAGGCTGGATGGGGCTTTGAGCAACCTGGTCTGGTGGGAGGTGTCCCATGGCAGGGGGGTTGGACTAGATGGTCTTTAAGGCCCTTTCCAACCCAAACCAGTCTGTGATTCTGTAACTTGGCCAGAAGAGGAGCTGGGTGGACTGCAGCCATGGTGTTAGGGTCTCTGGAGAGGTGACAAGCTGAGCCTGAAAACAACCCTTCCTAGTTCTTGCTTGGGGAAGGGTTAAAGCTGCGGGTTGGAATGAACATTCCTGTTCTGCCTTCCCAGCTGCGCCGGACAGAGGAGGGAAGGAGTAAAGCCACTGTCCTGCCTTGGGTTACGGTGCCTCACTCAGTACCCAGCCTGTAACAGAGACCTGGCAAAACACAAAGATGGTGTTTAATACAAGAGGTGATTAATTTTCACCATTCCCAGGCTCTGCCGGTCGTAGCTGAGCAGCTACAGGCTTTTAGGACGTGAATGAACCAATCCTTTTATTAATAGCAGTAAAACGCCAAGTATTTTCAAACCTTCCCTTGTTACATGCTCTAGCCTACCATTGCGTGTACTTGACTCCAGATCCCACCTCTTTTGGGGGATGCTTTGGAAGAAAACAACAGTGTGTGACATTTTACTTTGTCCGGCTGCGACAGGCACTATTTTAGTCCTTGAAATACATTAAGGATGTTTATTCCAACGCGGTGCCTAAATGTGGGTGTTTTACCCACAAACGTTTCCCCAGACGTTGCTACTGGACTGTACCCTCCATCTGAAAAACACTTTGCGATGGTATTAGTTTAGTCTAGAACGGCTTCACTTTAAATTAACACCATTCTTTATTCCAGAGGAATGTACTTGTAGACAAGCTGTCAGACTTTCTCCCAATGTCTGAGTGAAAAAAAAAAAAAAAAGGAAAGTAAAACTCTGAGGGTTTTGTATCATTTTGCAGAAGTTGTCTTCTATTTTTATTTTGTACGTGTTGTGCCCCGGCTTTTCTTTTGACAGTACTTCAAGCAGAAAAACAAAGATGTATTTTCTTTTCCCCCCAATGAATTTATTATTAAGAATGAAGGTCAGGTTGCTCTTACAGCTGCTTCGTGCTGTTGAAAAATGCAGCGTGGCTTCTGCTTCCACAGCTTCTAATTCTGAAATCCATCTTGCCGCAGCGCCTGCTATTAGAGGTGACCCGCAGGAGAGACGAGCCTTCCCTTTTGCTACTCGATGATGGAATAAAAGGCTTCAGCTATAAATTAGCTCAGTCTTACCTGTTTGCTACATCAGAAGCTCAGGCTTCCCCTGCAGCTGAGGTGCTCGAGATCAAGCTGAGCCGTGCGCTGGGGGAGCAGGGAGGAGTGGGCAAAATGGGCAAGTAGGGATTTTTTAGATATTGGGGTTTTTTTTAAGATCTTGCTTATATTGTCAAAACGCGTTTGACTTAAATGACCGGCATTTGGCACAAAGGAAGTTCATCCCAAAGCTTCCGGCAGCCTTTCATCTACTTGAGGCGGCAAAAGCTCAGATCACACGTTTCTGACCTCCCTCCCAAAAGTTCTTTCATAAAAACAGGAAAGACCAAACGCGGCAGCCCGAATGCCTGGGAAGGACGCGGCTCCCCCCACCCCTCCCAGCAGCAAGGGGTCACCGCTTTGATGCCCTCCGCAAGAGGCTCTTCAAAGAAATCAGGGTTATGGAGGGGAAGCTGAGGACACGTGTGGCCACGTTTGGCCAGTGTGTTTGTTACAGCTGGACTAAAAACACCCATTTCCAAGAAACACCTGGGAAGAAATTCCAGCCGAGGTGTGACACCCCCTTTTGCCTTCCCAAACCGAAACGTAAGGAAGCAACACCCATAAATGTCCTTGTGGGACGGAGTCTCCCTCACTGGGGTCTGAGAGGGAGAAGATGCGACGGGCTGCAGGCAGGGACCACCGGCACCAGCCCCGTGACGACCCAGCCGAGCAGTAACAAACAGAAATCACGGTGCTCCTTTTGTTCAAATGAAAACAAACAGCCCACAACCTGTCAAATCTGTGTGGTGACGATTCCTAGAAGAGATAACTCTCTTGCAAAACGTGCGTTAGTAGATGATTGAATAACGGTGACTCATGTTTCATCGTCAGGCTTGTCTGCAGCGGCGCTTACGTGTCTTTTAGTTCTGTTGACACACGTGTCTTCTGACACCTTCCAGTAAGGAAGGTGCCACCAACAAGCACTATATTGTAAAACCCAGACTGGAAGGTGCCAGGTGAGGATCGATCGCAGCCTGAGCCCCTCAGCACGGGAGCAGCTGTAACAGCAGGTTTTGGGGACAGGAGGGTTCATTATGGCTCTACCAGCCACCTGGTGCTTTGGTGGGTGTCCCCAAGCACTCCTGCCTTCCACAGACCCACAGAATCGCAGAATCTTCATGGTTGGAAGGGACCTTTGAGTTCATCGAGTCCAACCACAAAAAAACCCCAACAAAACACCCAAAAAAAGCCACCACATTCACCCACAACCAGACACAAACCAACAATCCTGGTCACTAGAGCATGCCCTGAAGTGCCACGTCTACACGTTTCTTAAATACCTCCAGGGATGGTGACTCCACCACCTCCCTGGGCAGGCTGTTCCAGTGCCTGACCACCCTCTCAGTAAAGTAATTCTTCCTAATATCTAATCTAAACCTCCCCTGCCGCAACTTCAGACCATTTCCTCTGGTCCTGTCATTATTCCCTTGGGAGAAGAGGCCAACACCCACCTCTCTACAACCTCCTTTCAGGTAGTTGTAGAGGGCAATGAGGTCCCCCCTCAGCCTCCTCTTCTCCAAACTAAACATGCCCAGTTCCCTTTCAGCCTCTCCTCATAGGACTTGTTCTCCAGACCCCTCACCAGCTTGGTGGCTCTCCTCTGGACACACTCCAGCAGCTCAGTGTCCTTCCTGCAGTGAGGGGCCCAGAACTGAACACAGTACTCGAGGTGAGGCCTCACCAGAGGCACTATCACTGCCCTACTCCTGCTGGCCACGCTATTCCTGATACAGGCCAGGATGCTGTTGGCCTTCTTGGCCACCTGGACACACTGCTGGTGTGCCCAGAGGGGGAAAAACCCTAATGCCAGTGCTGCAAACGGGGTGCAGCATCCCCAGGATGTGCTACCCCCTGGGATGGGTGTCCCTGGTCCGCTGGCCTTGACGTGCCTCTTCGAGTCCCCTGTTCCCACCAAGGCGGGTTTTTTCTTTCCATCGGAATCATTTAACACGACTTTGGAGCACAATGGAGCTGTGATTTTTTTCGAAGCTGCCAGCCTGCAGGAAACAGAAGGTCTCTGAATAAAAGGGAGGCTCTTGTTACAACTTCCCTCTTATTTACTGTTCCCAGTAGCAGAGAAGTAAAAAGACAATGAATGAAATGGAGGATTAATCACGCGTAGCGCCGAAATAGAACCGAGGAGGCTGCAAGTCCCAGAGAGGCCTTGTACCCGTGGTGTACAGAAACCTCACACCACCGAGACGTCTTGGGCTTAATGAGGAGGGGCAAAAGGCAGAGGAGACTCAACAGGCAGCTTTTCAGAGGCAAACATGCAAAAATGTGAGTTTTACCTGGACTTTTCTCTCTCTGTTCAGCGCTCACGAAACTGGAGTTCAAGTTGATATCCCCAGTGCTTAATCATTGACCCGCCACTTCTGCAGAGGAAACTCTTCCCCCCCGCCCCCAAATTTTTCTGCATTAATTTTAAAACAATAAAACTTCAGGACAACTCTATCGTCCCACGGAAGACTTCTAAAAAATGCTTCAGAGAGAAGCTACTGCGCTGCTCGGTGTGGGGCTGTGCTCCCAAAAGGGGTTGGGGGCATTAAGCTCGTCCCCTTTTTCTCTTGCTTTTGGATTTGGTGTCCAAGCACCAATAGATTGCTAATCATGTTCCTTTTTTTTTTTAAAATTTATTTTTAATTGGACATTTACCCATACTTGATTTCCAGCAGTAGATTCAGAGTATTCACACCCGCCTTTGCAAAAGTGTTGAGCACCTCAAATTAATTGGTAATAAATTAACCTTGGGAGAAGCCAGGGCAGCACTGTGGCTCCGAGCAGGCTGCTTGTGTCAGGCATGTTATGTGAAGGTCTTTAGTGAAGCAAAACGTAGGGAAAAAACGTGAAAACAGGGTGTGTAACACAGTTCTTATTGCCTGAAATGTCTTCAGTAAAAAATTGGTTTGTGTATCTGAGTATCTGTGCCTGCTACGTAAGTACAAATGGTTTTTTTCTGGCCTTTGAATGCGAGGATGGAGGTGAAGTGGAGAGCATTGTCCTAAAACCGATGGGGAAGTTGCTCCCGATCCTTATTCAAAACCTCAAAACCCTAAACTGTTCCTTTTACAGTTCTCTTTTGAAAACATACATGAAAAAGTTAATGAAAATTTATTGGGCCCACCTGCAATAACAAAATTGAAGTGACCTAAGCCCGAAAATACCACGATACGCCTGTAAGTGAGTATAAAAAGCCAGAGCGTGTGGTACAATTAAGGTAAAAACCAAACCCAACCGATGCGTGTTAATACAAGACTTGGAGGATTATATGAGTAAAGTCTAGCTACCCAGAGCTGCCGTGCTGCTCGACTAATCCCTGCTGCAGCCTCTTTAACAGGCCTTTGCTGGGTCCTGGAGCAGCCCCGCTGAAGCTCTGCTGAAGCCTTCTCCTGGCCTTGCCTTCTCCCTGCCCGACCGGGGATTTTTTTATAGCTTTCTCTGCTGGACTCCTTTCGCTTTCTCTTTCTGCTCTGCTGGGCTGCAACAGCCTCCATTGACTATGTACACTGTTTGCCTGGAAAGCATAAAAAAATATATATATTCTCCTTAATATTAGATTATTTCTTTAATACTACTTCTAAAGCCATGCTGGCGCTGCATTAAATTAGTTGGTGGTATCCTCCTAAATGCCCTTTCTAAATACTTTTTAAGAGGGGAAAGGGTCATGCATTAACCTTCCCGCTACAGTTTTGGGGAGGAGAAGGGTGAACCCTGCTGGTCCCACCTCCCCAAGCTGCTGGCTCGCTCAGCCTCCAGGTGACCCATCTCCAGAAGCTTGATTTGCCAGTGATTTTCCCGGTGAGGAAGAAGAAGTGGGGAAGAACTGCCTGGTGTCTCTGGTCATGGTACGAGTGCTTCCCAGATAGGTCCTTTATTGCTTACCTTTGATTTTAATTATTTAGGATATTTACAATTAGTGAGCTCCTGAGCAACCCAAATTTGGACAGTCTTTGGAGATGCAGGTAACAAGATTTGGGAAGAGTCTGGTGTTTTTTTCTCCTTCTCCTTGCTACAGCAGATGCTGGAGGATCTCAAGTCAGGATGGGGATTTGCCTCTGCGTCCTGCTGGGTCCCCTCTCTGGCTGAGCTGGGGAGGCTGGTCCTGTCCCAGCGTTATCCCATGAGGATGCACACGCCGATGTCCCCGGGAGGTCACAGGAGCTGTGTGGCACTGGCCGGCAGCCTTTCCACGCAGTGCTGTTGAAAAGATGTTTTTTCCCAAAAAGCTGGAGTTCCTTGAGTCGGTGGGATACTTAGGGTGACGGGACAGTTCATTTCTATACAAATCCAAAGCCCCCGCTCCTTAAAGAAGACTTAAGAGCCCAGAAAAATTATTTTCACCCCCTGTCAGTGAATTGCTGGGTCTGGGAGGAGCCGTGATTGCGATGGAGCCGACTCGAAACGGGGGCTCTGGGACCAGGAGCCACAAAATGTTGCCGAAACCAGTGGCACTGCCAGGGGGGTGTCAGAGCGGGGCGTCAGTAAGATTGTGTGGACTTCTTGCACTGAAAGAGTGATGGAAGTCCCTCGGTTTTATGTATCATTGCCGTAACCAAGCTGCCAGATTTAACGTATTGCCTCTCCAGGAGTTGATGGAAACTGCAGGGTTGTTCATGGTGCTGGGTACTGAGGGAATTGCAGAGACAACCGTGAGAGGTGGCCTGAACCCTGGGCATTGTCCCCCCATGTCCCTGCCAGCCCCATGACCCCATCATCCCCATGTCCCCATGGGTGGCAGGTGGGGAGGGGTCTCTTGGCATCCACGGGGCTCCTTTTGGAAACCCAGGGTGTGCCACCTGCCCGCCTGCTGCTCATCCCAGTGTTCTCATTTTGTGGCAGACTTGTCATATCCCACAGCTGGGAAATGCTGCTGGGTCCCGTGGGTTTGGACCTCCCGGGCAGACATCCCAGTGCTCTCACAGACATTTTTCCTGGGGCTGCTTGGATTCACCAGAATCTGGGGATGACAAATGAGCTCTGAATATAACTGAAATGCTTCCCTAAAATACTAATAAAGAAAGTGTGCTGGATTTTTCTTTTCCCCTTCTCCCTCCCCCCACCCCCCCCTCCAACTTTCTAGTTTCAGCACACTTCTAGCAGAAACTTGATGAATCTTCATGATAAGAAGAATCCCGAAGCCTATAGGGCTTTGCCTGTTTTCGGAGTCAGTCCTGACTGCTCCAGCAAGTCACCCGAGAGTTCATATAATCACCATAACACAACAGGTTTAAAAAAATAGATTATATCTTGTTATGAACTCTGAGGTCCTGTCCCTTCTGGGCTCCTTGCAGGCTTTAGTCTCCCCGCCAAGGCTGCTGGATGCAGCACCCCCCAGGCCAAGACCCTTAAACCTCACCCCTCAAAACGAAGGGGAATTTCTGGAAGGGGAGGTGGGTGCTCAGAGTCTCGCCCGGGCAGGACGAGGAGGAGCGTGGGGAGAGGGAGGCAGGTCTCTGCCCCCATCCCAGCCGCCCCAGTACCCCCCATCTCTCTCCTCGGGCGTCTGCGGGGATGTTGTGAGGAACAGGAGCCGCGCGCGGTGACGGCTCCCCGGCATTCCCAGTGTTTGATCCGAGGAAATCGCCAGTGAGTCAGGAAATGTCAAGATTACATCACGGGCAGAATTTTTTTTTTAAAGCCCTGAAAAGGAGCTTGTTAAAGCCCGTTTCTCTGCAGCGTGATCCCAGCTGCTTTCGTTTTTGCTTCGCATTTCAACTTTACGGGAACAGGCGGGCAAATCCTCCCCCCAGATATCGCTTTACTTTTCCCTCCCTGTGATTTACAGCGCTTTCGCTCGCCGTGACCTTGGCACTGGACGGGGCTGGAGGAGCGAGACCCCGCTTTGCTGGGCCCCTCCTGGAGGGAAGATGCTCGGGATGCCCGTGGGGCGCATCCTGCAGCTGGTGCATCCCCCCACCCCAGCACCCCAAGCCCCCGGCCGGGCACAGGCGTTGGGGCCATGGGGATGTTGGCTGGAGAAAGGAAAGGACAGAGGGGATGTAGGATGGAGGGGATGTGGGATGGGAGCCACCAGCCCCATCCCCGTGCGTTTGCTCATGTTCTGGGTGGGCGCCCCGGGCAGCTCCAAGGAGGTACCAAAACTTCATAGCAAAACTGCACCTCGTTATTCCACTCATTTTGCAACACTGTTAAGGAGCATCCAGCAGAGTATGTGACCCACACATGTTTAATTTCTTTTACAGTCTCTGTTTTGATATACGCTGAATGTGTTTTTATAAAACGAAGATTTATTGGAACCTGGAATTTTATGGTTTTAAGGTTCAATTGAGTCCAGATTGCGAGTTTCTCCTTTTGGAAGAGGAGAAGAAGGTTTAAAAGAGCCTGAAGAAGCGTGTTCCGCCTGTGGCACTCGTGAAACTCTAGGCCAAGGCTGACACCTTTTCGCTTAACTTCTCCTATAATGTCAAAGCAAAAATTTACCATCAAATATTATGTCTTCCATATGTGATGCCCTGCTGTAGATACAGATCACGGCAACGGTGTTGGGCTTTTTTCTTTTAAGTTATTGTCTGTGCCATGAGAAAGGCAGGACTCAGTGCAGGATGCAAGGAGGAACGGCAAGTCAGCACAAACCCAAACCATGTATAATTAATGATAATGTGTCTTCACTTACAAACACGCGCTTGCGCTCTCGATTTTTCTTGTAAAAGCACAGCAAAGCCTTTGCTGCCTCCAACGCTCAGAAAAGCAGTGTATTTTTAAAACACATTTAGAGCTGCAGGAGTGTCTATTAAACACATTCCATACATTTATATAACATTAAGCACAAACCCAAGCATTTTCTTGAATGCTAAACATAGCTCAGTAAAGAAAAACATCAGTTCGGAGGAAAACTCAGCTTCTGTTTTGTACCAGAGCAAACCCAAAGTTTGCTCTGGGGAATCTGCCCAGAGAGGTAGCAGATGACCCATCCCTGGAAATATTCAAGGTCAGGTTGTATGAGGCTCTGAGCAACCTGATCTAATTGAAGATGTCCCTGCTTATTGCAGGGGCGGTTGGACAAGGTGACCTTTAAAGGTCCCTTCCAACCCAAACCATTCCATGATCCTAGGAAGTAACTCCATCACCTTCTGGAAAGTGATTTTGCCTGTGCATCAGGCCAGGGCGTCCTTGTGCCATGGGGTTTGAGTGCGAGAAGGTCTCGTGGACGCCTGCTCGGTGGACTGCAGAAGCCGAAGTGTTCATCATCCACAAGCAACACGGCAAGAAAATAACAAAATGCTGTTTTTCTGCTTCGTTGCCTGTGTCAAACAGCCCCCAGTGCTCTGGTAGGAAACGATCAGCATCCGAGGAAGCAGAGCCGGAGTCCAGCTCTCCAGTTACCACGACATAAATAAACAAACAAGTTTATCACAAGTGATGAGGGCGTCGTGCCAGTTTCGGTTAAAATAATAAAATGAAAAAAAAAAAAAAAAAAGACAACTACCCCAAACCAACAAATTATTACAGTATGAGGAAAGTCCTGAATGAAAATGATTGTTCATGTGAACACCAGAAATATATCTTGTCATAAACTCAGGCCTCCACATCTGCTTCACCACCAGAGGATTCTTTATAAACAGCCTCTTTAATTTTATCTAACAGCCTGTTCGCAGACATGCAGTCCAAAAATACATCTCCTTTTCCTCCTCACACTATCCTGAGCTTGGCAGGGCACCAAACATGAGGTTCAGCTCCTAGTTCAAAAAAAGCCCTTCTTTAAGCATCGACTCTGAGCTTGATTTAATAAAAACTCTGTCCGGCTTCCTCCGGGGAGCCCTAATAGGTTGCAGAGCCCTGCACCTCTCGGGGGCTGCTCCAGACCTGCTCCGCGTCGGGCAGAAAGATCGTTCCGTGCTGAAAGGCAATTACTGTGCAACGGAGCTGGGGAACAGCCTGGTATTTTCCAGAGTGTCTTCTCCCAGGGGTGCAGAGCTTCGCTTTGCCATCCTCCAGAAAGAGCGGGCAGTGCATGAAAAGCAGAGGAGAAGCTGCAGAGTAATGCCCCGGTGCCACCAGTAGCCAGGACTCTCTCAAACCAGCCCTACCTTCCCCAGGGGAAAGCCAACCACATCCCGGGCTGCATCAAAAGAAGTGTGGCCAGCAGGTCACGGGACGTGATTCTGCCCCTCTGCTCCACTTTTGTGAGACCCCACCTGGAGCACTCTGTCCAGCTTTGGAGTCCTCAGCACAGGAAGGACATGGACCTGTTGGAATGGGTCCAGAGGAGGGCCATGAAGATGATCAGAGGGCTGGAGCACCTCTCCTATGAGGACAGGCTGAGAGAGCTGGGGTTGTTCAGCCTGGAGAGAGAGGAGAAGGCTCTGGGAAGATCTTATAGGAGCTTTTCAGTACCTAACAGGGGACTACAGGAGAGATGGGGAGGGACTCTTCACCAGGGAGTAGAGCGATAGGATGAGGGCTAACATTTTTAAACTGAAAGGAGGGGAGATTTAGATTAGATCTTAGGAAGAAATTCTTTAGTGTGAGGGTGGTGAGACACTGAACAAGTTGCCCAGGGAAGTTGTGGATGCCCCATCCCTGGAAGTGTTCAAGGCCAGGCTGGATGGGGCCTTGAGCAACCTGCTCTAGTGGGAGGTGTCCCTGCCCATGGCAGGGGGGTTGGAACTCGATGATCTTTAAGGTCCCTTCCAACCCAAACCTTTCTATGATTCTATAATAGCAGGAATAAAACAGTTTCCGACCCCTGAGTGCCCAGGCAGAAGATGCAAAAGCCATGTCCCCAGTGTGCTGCTGCACTGCTGAGCGCTTATAGGTGCTCATGAAGGAAAGATCGGGCATTTTCCAAAATGGAGGGGTGTTACAGTGCAGTTTGTCCCCAAAAGATTCCCCCGACTACCACAGAAGGACAACCGCCTTCGCGCCTCCTGACACTGATGTTCCCAAGGTCAACACTGATTTTCTGGCTGCTGATGGCCTGGGAAGGCAGGAAGGGGTATTGGCTGCCTTTTGAAGCCAGAACAAAAATGTGTGACGTCACCCTAGAAGACGAAATATACCCCTGCTGCGAGGGCTGGGCCAAGTTAGGGGGCCAAACTTCCAAAGAAGTCACTGCAAGCAGCACCGAGCAATGTCACAGTCACCGCAATGTGGGATTTAGTGCTAATTAGCTGGACAATTAAAAACATCTAAGAATTAGCCCATTTGACAAACTGAGGAGCAGATTTTCATCCTTGAAGCTTGCAGTGACAAAGAAATATTAATGGCCCAGCACATCTTGGTGTCCAGTGGAAGAGGATGTTTAAGAGTTTCTCCTTATGGTTCAGTTGTTTATTTAAATTACTTGGAAGCTAAACCAGTACTTTTGGGGGGGGGGGGGGCACAAAAA
>NW_015094510.1:22561479-22635439 GCF_001431845.1 Calidris pugnax
GGGGGGGGGGGGGACACAAACATAAGCAGATTTTATTTAGCATTGCAGCAAAGGATTAAATGAAGTAAAATAAAGGAGGGAGGGAGTTTTCTGAGTGTTCAGCGAGGCAGATCCCACTGCCAAGACACAGAGGAGAATCAGAGGAAATCCCCTGGAGCCCACCCAGTCACTTGGTCGTGGAAATGGAGGCAAATTAGCAGCGCAGATGTGAATGAAAGGGAACAGCTGCTTTTGGCAAAGGATGCTGCAGGTCTGTGGTGGTGGAGGGACTCTCCCAGCCGGTAGGGAGGATGCTGGTGTCACCTCTCAGGAGGGATTTTCCAACTGGTCCTTGCGGTTGTGCCAGGGTGGCTGGAGAGCCTTGCGCTGTCAGTCCCCAGCAGCACTTGTCCCCTGCGATAAGGAGGGAACTGGGACCCCTGCCACCTTGTGCTGCAGCAGCCCCTGGGCATCCCCCCTCCAGCTGGGTGCCAAATTTCACTTTACCGAGTGTCGCCGTTCGTTCGATGATGCCTTACTGGCCCCAGCTTGGGTGATGTCTTTAGGGTGAATTTCAGCTGAATATTTAGGAGAAACAAATCAAAGGCAGTTAACTGAAAGGGAGCAGCAGGTTCAGCTGACGTGCTGCCCGGCCGTGACCCACAGAACACTGATCCTTCCTCTCATGTACTACAGCAGGAATGTAATTCAGTTGTAATGGAAATCTTACCATTTTGCAAATCACATTTCAGGAGGTATTTTATTTACACGAGCATCCCCTCATTAGGTGTGTCAAAATGCTAACGGTACCTGTGCACACTCTGCAGGAGTTCCTGACACACCGAAATTTCCTATCTCCTTAGCATGGTTTCAGGTAACCCCAGCCAGGGGGGTACACACAGATCTTCCAGGCATCTCTTTTTTTGGCCAGTCCTATGGCCAGTGGGGTCAAATGGAAAAGCCACTTTCCAGCGAAGAAGCCCAGAGGGATGTGATGGGCAGGGGAGTGGGATGTGGGCAAGCACAGACACCACTGCCTGGGTGGTGGATCCACCGTCTTTGGGGAGTTCCCAAAGTTGGCTGGATGAGGCTCTGGAAAAACCCATCCCTCTCCAAAGCCCTTTCAGCCTCGGCTACTCCACCTGGAGCTTGCAGGCAGTGACAATCTGGCTCCGAGCATCCCAGTGCTTCACGTGTGGATGTCCCTTGGAGTCCCCTCATGTAGAGATGCTAAAAGCCTTCTCCCAGCAAAGCCCAGAGGATCTGGCTCATGCCAGCTTAGCTGACACTGTGGTAGGAAAGAGGATAGGAAGGAGGCTTGAAAAGGTCACACCAAGGCTGCAGTTTCCAAACCAGCCTGAAGGAACCGGGTGCCTTAACGGCCTCCAGCTTAGACATTCAGTCTTGACTGTTAATGGAGTATGCCGTAAATTTAGCATTTCCTTTACCTAATCAAGGAGAATTAGAGGGAGGGACCTGTTAATACCTAGGGAGAAACTTTTGTCTGTGGTGGCCGTTCTTCCCTATGCTGACCATAACAGCATCAAAGGTGGAGGAAGGGAGACGCAGCCTCAGATGGATCTGAGAGAGTAAACAGAGAAATAGCAGTTCTGAGATATCCCTAGGTTTCCTGGATTCATTCCCCTCCTTTCCCAACATTTTGCTGAGCTCTACAGGATTCAAGCCATTATTATTTTAAGAAGCTCTTCGGCTTTTCTGCCTGCAAAAATAGTCATCACTTGTAAATGGAAGGCATCGCTGTCTTATCTGGTCTGCAGCCAGAGGGGCTGGAAGCAATAGAAGAAGTGTGAACTTTCTCCTTCATCTCAGAGAACATTAACTTCAAAGCCCAGCCGTAAACTTTCAGATGTAATGACTATTTGTCCAAAGGAGAAACACATCAGCTTGATCAATGACTGAAAGGTATAAAACACAGAGGTTACATTTGCTAAACACTTGTGAAAAATATGTGGTTATACTTGGGTGCGTGGGGGGGGGAATTATTACTGAATTATTTGGGCTTCTCTCCGTTTGGGCAGGGAGGCCCTAGAGGCAGGGCTGTCATGGGTTGTTGTAGGTCCAACATCAAGTGGTTTCTGTCCCCGAGGAGGGACAGAAGCCATGACAGAGCATGACCTAGCTCGCCTTCAGGTGCAGACCTTCATCACTGAGCGGGGACTTTTTGGCTGTGTTGGCAGCCGCATCACTCCGATGCTTTTCCCAATAAACTGTGGGAGAACACATCTTTCCTTTCAGCTGCTCAGGGAAAGCCTTTAGGAGCACCAGCACTTTCCCTTGTGTCCTTGCTCGAGCTGTGTGAGCACTGACTGAAGAAGTTCCCCTGGGAGCAGCCCCCTCAGACCCTGAACATCGCTGAGTTCTGGGACACAGGGTCCCTGGGGGACAAGCCCAGGTACCCCAGCAGTGCTAGCACAGCTGGGCAGACACGCTCAGGGGGTTCAGACAATTTTGGTAGAACTCCCCACAGCCTTCCATTTTGGTTTGGTTTGGTTTGGTTTTTTATTTTAACACGCTTTCCATTTTTCTGTCGAAAATTCCCTGGAAAAAGAATAAGGATGTCCTTTTGTTTCCGTGGCTTGTATATGAGGAAACTGGAGGCAACAAAATTTATATACAGTGACTTTTTGCCCTGGGGTAACTATCGCACCTACCCTTCCTGAGAACATCCCTTCTCCCCTCAGCCATTAGGGCTTGTGTGAGGAGCCCAGACCCTGTCTTCTTCCTGGGTAGTGGGTGCATGGTCCTTGTGCACAGCACGCAGTGCTTGGGGATAGCACTTTGTAGGACTAATCAACTATTTGATGAAAGTGGTTTTAAAAGAAGTAATTGGGAGGACTTGCTGCTAAGCACTGGCTCCTGCTGCTGGGGTTCTGGGGCTGGGGGATGTGGTCCAGACCTGTGGGGTTCCTGCCCGAGGATGGAGAGAAGGAAGTGCCGGAGTACGAAGAGAGATTTTTTGAAAGCTCCGTAACATCTTCTGCCAACATCTTTTTTGAATCAGCCCTGCGTGAACAAGCGAGAGCCCGGGAGAGCCGTGCTGTCCTTGCGGGAGAGCCGGGCTCGCTGGGGGCAGTTCTGTGTGGGATGGGGGATGGAGGGCTGCCACCACCAGGGAAACGAGATGTCTGTGGTGGGGCTGCTGGCTGCTCCATGGGCTTCACTGGCACCTCGCTTTCCCTCTGCACTGTGTTGGCCTGTGCCCTCATCCATCTGCGAGGCATTGAAATACCTCTACAGCGAACCTAGGAGCAAAACTGAGCTCACCATACACGGTTAGGTCACAAATCTCTAACCCCAAAGAAAACCTTGGCCAAAAAGGCAAGAAGTGAAGGCAGAAACTCCTCTCCTTACACCAATTTGCACTCCCAAAACGTGGCGTGATGGGCAGTGGGCTGGCAGCAGGGCCACAAGCCAGCTGGGCAGCAGGAGGTATGGCAGAGGAGACAGCACTACCTGGCCACAGCGCCCTGAAGGGTGATGGCAGTGGCATGCCCCAGGGTGGTGGCAGAAAGCAAGAGAAACAGGTAACCATATGGAAAAAGTAGCCAGTTTAATGTTTTGCTCCTCAGTCTTTGGTACACCCTCTTTGCTCCATTCAGTGATATGGCTGTGGGTGAACTCTTCAGGGGGAGATTTTTGGAGTGGATGGAGCTGATGGGGTGCACTGAGGTCCCTCACCACACAGGTGGAGTTGGGAGGAGACAGCAGCTCAGCTGGAGGAGATCATACCTGCCTCTGGGTGTGCACTGACCTCCAGGAGGTGAGATACCAGGTGGCCTCCTCCAGGCCATCCCCTCTCCCTCTTTGTTGTCCCAAATGGAGTTCCTCCCAGCACACTAGGGAACAAGCTGCGGGGATGGCCATTGAAAGGCTGGAGCTCAGGGAGGCAGTGGGGGTTGAGATGGCATACTGGAAACGTAAAGAACAACCTCGTGTCAAATCCATCTGGTCACCCTGCTCCTCATGGCACACCACCTTCTGTCCCCCTGACCCCCAATACAGTCACAGCTCATGGAGGGTAGTGGTGGGGCAAGAGCAGCAAGAAGTGGGGGCAGATAAGTAATGTATTTTAAGGGGCAGCTGGCTTTACCCAGGTAAAACCAGTGAAATGCCAGCAGGTCCCATATTGAGGTGATCCCCAAGGGTGCTGCTGGAGCCCAGGGCTCAGCTTCCTCCCATAACACTGCTCTTTGAGGATGGGCAGCCCGCTGCTCGGCTCTTTCCCCCCCTTTTATAGAGGGGAACCCGTACCTGTGCTTTGTGGGTGTGTTGTGTATTTAACTCTGGTCTTTCCAGAGGAATCTACTACAGAAATCCCTTTCCCGTGCTTGGAGTCCCATTTTCCACCTCCGTTGGGTCATGTCCTGGGCTTCAAAGCACACATGGAGCAGCGACCCGTTTTATTACACGGTCATAAAGCAATGGCCCTTCTCTGTTTCCGTATAAATAATAAATAGTAGTTATATTTGTAAATGGAGGCCTGCCAGAGACTTTGAGGAGGAGACGTGAGATTTACCCTGAAAAAGGAAGAAGAAAACAAGATCCCTGATGGCTTTGTGCCGGGCTGTGCAGCTGCGCTGGAAAAGGTGCCCCGAGGATCAAAGGGAACCCGCTCCCGTTCTCCCCAGGTGCCGCGACGCTCCGCCTGTTAGACCAGATATTAGTTATCAGGCAGCAACGCTACGAGCAGCACAAATGTGCACTTTGCTCTTTCAGATGCTATGAAAGCCAGAAGGATGCCAGATTAGGTTTCGGGAAGCGCATACGGATGCGCAGCCTTCTCCGGCCTTGCGCTGCTCCTTAAAATCCTCTGCTGCTCCGGATGAAGGCAGACAGCACGGCTGTGGACAATCACAGCTGTAGAAGCGTAATTGCAATTGCTGTCTGAGAGCTGCTTAGTGCTTCTGATAATCCTTGAGACCTGCAGCGAGCAACTACAGTACAAATGTAGAGTATTGGGAGGCAGGGATACAGCATATGAAAATCTCTGCAGAAGCTCTGAAGAAAAAACACCTCTAACCTTTCGGTGGTTGCATTTCACTGCAGGAAAAGATGCCCTGAGGCACAGGCACAAGTTCAGACCGAAGCCCAGATTTCCCCACTCTGGGATTTCAGGCACTTGGAAAGCATCTCTGAGGCAAAGTCCCGTACCATGGCTTACCCTAAAGGCTGAGATGCCACCAGAGCTCAGCTCTCAGCCCAGTCACTGGCCGGAGTTACACCACCTGCCCTCTGACAGTAAATCCCCCCAGTTCCCTGCCTGTGTTCAAAGGGGTGTTCAGCTTCTGGGAAGGTGACAGCAGTGAAGTCTCATGTCAGTGTCGGGAACAACTGTGTTTCAGCAAAACCTCCCTCTAAACCCCATACACTGCATAACAGATGGTACATCTGTTTCTGTTTCCGGTATGATCTCACTAATCACTTTTAAAGAATCTAGCATTCAGGGTTAATCAACATGAGCTGAATTACAGTAAAGGTTCCTACAGCAACGGAAAAATCCCATGCAACTCCCTTTCCCCCAAGTTATCCTCTGCCTGAATTCTGCCCAAAGCCCTGTGATCCCTGCAAAGCCAGGGCCTCTCTCCAAAGAGCTTCTGCCTCCTCTGGGTCCTTGGTCTATCCAACAAGGCAGATCTGCCAATAGTTGATTTTTCTTTTCGGTAGTCTAACTAAAAGCTTAACAAACATGATATAGGTCAACCCCAAAACTTGCATAAGAATGGAAGGGTGGATTCCCAAGGAGACCTTGCCTTTAGCCACAAGGCTTACGAAGAGAAGCTATTGTCCACTATAATCCACTGGCTAGGACATAGGTTCAGAGCACATAAGATGCTCTAAACCCTTCTGTTTCTCAGACAGAAAAGTGGTTTAAAAAAGGTTTCCTAGAAGTGATATCACACCCATTGTGCCAGGCAGGGCTGGAGGCTTGTTGGGGCTGGAGCACAGCAAGGCAGGAGACTGGCTTAGCTTGGTGGTTCCTTTGCTGCTCAATAAAAGCAGGCCAGGGCAGAGTGGCACTGCTGGGCTCACAGCACCGTGCCTGGAGATTCCTCCCTGAGGAGAAAACGTGTCTTGGAAACAGCAAGTAGCTGGAGTGATGCAAACCCGAGCCTCAGAGTTAACGGAGAGTCCAGTGGAGAATGAGCAGAAGTCATAGAGTCACAGAATCATAGAGTGGTTTGAGTTGGAAGGGACCTTAAAGATTATTGAGTGATGAAGTTCAGGGCTGGAGTCCATGTCCTCTTTGCTGGCGATGTAGACATGCCAGTCAGATGTGCCTACGCTGTCAGAAACAACCCCCCAGCTGACTTGTGGGTCCTCGGCCTTGACTGTCCCCATCGTGCTGGTGAGCACATGCCTATGCTCTGCTCTGGACTTGGACAAGCAGCTCCCTCCAACCATCCAGCAGCACTGCTCTAGGCATCACTACTCCTGGGACAGCTTTCAAGAGCAGCATGGGCAAGCTCTATCTCCCTTCCTTTATGATGCTCCTCCAGCATGGCCTCTCTAGCCTCCAGTTCTCCTGAATGTTAGGTCCAGGACATGCACCATACCTTGACTGGCTTGCACCATGAAAACCCAGCACTGAAGAGCTACAGCATTATCCCCAGCATTTTGAGCTGGGATTAAAAGAAAAAGCAAGGGAAACCCTACAAAAATACTAGCTGTCTCTTAGATCCATAAGCAAAACACACAGGGCCAAGCTGAGTTAGAGTGTCAAGTGCCAAGTCATGCAGCCAAGGCCAACCTACTTTACATGGGCTGGCCCTGAGCAGTGTGGACACAACCGCTCTCAACCACGGCCTTCTGGCTCTCAACCATGGCCTCCTGGTAATAAATAGTGTAAATAATTTATACTACTTTATACCCTGAGGAGGAGGGTTGGGAGAGCCTGTTGCAGGCTGTCCCACAAACTGTGGTTTGGCCACGCTCTTAAGATGTAGCACATGTCAGTTAAATCCTCGCTCCGGCTGAGGCAGAGAGGACGTTCAAACCTCTCTTCCCGATGTGACTTGTCTGGGCTTTCTGTCAAGATCAGCTTCAAAACCAGTCAAAACGCTTCTCTTCAGAAATATCAAAGCAAGCCATTTTGATGTTTCTAATTTTATGGGTTAAATCTGATTAATGGATTGCACACCAATCGCCAGACAGTTTTGGTCAATCAGAAACTGCGCTTTTCAGTGAATAAACTGTTCTTCAGAAATCATCGGCTCTGCTTGGCCCCCCTTCCCACTGCCACAGGAGAGAGCAGGGACACTGTAGGTAATGCTCAGTGGACGGGTCCGTTCTGCTCTGGCTCTAACGTAGCCACCAGCTGGTCTCACTCTCTGCCAGCTCTTCTGCTTGGAGACACCAAGGATCTTCGATAATCTCTGGCTCACACCGTGGGCAGCTTCTTCCTCAGCCGCACCTCTCCTGCTGCCATCACAATGGCCATGTAAAGATTTGGTTACCAAACTTAATTTCCCCACTGAGGATTTTTAGCTACTGTCATTGGTGTTTCTATGTCCTTGCTTTCAGGACACAAATCTTTATGATCCCATGTGGTTATACCATCTATTGTCTGTTGTATTTTCAAGCACCTTCTTAGGCACAGGTCCAAACACAGCAATGCTAATTTTTGTTATCAGGACACAGCAATGGGTCTCCATGGGTGGCTTAGCTGAGATTGGCCACACATCCTCTGAGGACATGCTACTTGGCCCTGATATCTTGCCACCTCCATCACTGTTTGCATCAGCATCAGGCCACTACAGGCCCTTAAAAAGACAACCTTGGCACCTGTAGGGCAAGCACTGCCTGCAAGGGGTGAAATCCACACATTTGTGGTTGTGCTGCTTTTAAAACTGACTCATGTTAAAACATGAGTATTGTGTGCAGGTCTGGAGCCCTCAATATAGGAAAGATATAGACCTGATGGACCACGTCCAGAGGAGGGCCACAAGGATGATCAGGGGGTTGGAGCACCTCTGCTACAAGGACCTGCTGCTGACGGAGCTGGGGTTGTTCAGCCTGGTGAAGAGGAGGCTCCGGGGAGACCTAATAGCGGCCTTCTAGTCCCTGAAGGGGGCCTACAGGAAGGCTGGGGAGAGCCTGTTTACAAAGGCCTGTAGTGACAGGACGAGGGGCAATGGCTTTAAGCTGGAGGGGAGCAGAGTTAGATTGGAGATTAGGAGAAAGTTCTTTACTGTGAGGGTGGTGGAGCACTGGAACAGGTGGCCCAGGGAGGTGGTTGAGGCCCCAGCCCTGGAGATATTCAAGGTGAGGCTCAATGAGGCCCTGGGCAACCTGGTCTAGTTGGGGGTGTCCCTGCTGGCCTCCCTGTGGGGAGGTTGGACTAGATGACCTTTGGAGGTCCCTTCCAGCCTGGACAATTCTATGATTCTATGATTCTATGAATCTCACATTGTGCAGGTGGCAGCGGTGGCCAGCAGATGCGGCAGTGTCCAGGCTCCGCTTTGAGATCTTCAAGATGCCTCTGGGGCTGGTGTGACACTCACAGAGCCCTTTGGGGACCACCTGGGTGCTGCTGTGGTTGAGGATGCTGCAGCCTCCAATGGGACTTGTCCAGCTCCTGTGGTGCCAGTGGCCTCAAGAGAATGCACATGGATGAGGAAGTGACTATGTGAAAACTTTATGGTGGGAACTCTCATCCCTCTTCTGGGAAATCAGCATGACCAGGTGCCTCTCTGAAGAGCCTGTACATGAATGCACAAGGCATGGGGAACAAACGGGGGAAACTGCAGGCCTGTGTGCCATTGTAGGGCTACAGTCTCATTGGGATCATGAGTGGTGGTGGAATAGCTCACCGCTATGGATGCTGCCAGGGATGGATACAGGCTCTACATGGCTGGGGAGGCAAAGGGGGAAGTTCCCTTGATTTAAGGGAACAGTGGGAATGCATGGAGCCCTGCCTTGGATGGATGAGGAACCAGCTGAGAGCTTATGGGTTAGGGTAAGTGGGCAGAAAAACTTGGGTGACGTTGTTGCAGATGTCTACTGTAGAGCACCTGAGCAGGAAGAAGGAGTAGTTGAGGCCTTCTTGAGGCAACTGGAGGAAGCCTCGTGTGTGCAGGCTGATGAGGAAATGGGAGACTTAGCCACCCAATATGGGTGGAAGGGCCACACACTAAAGCACAAGCTCTGATGACAACTTTTTGATGCAAGTAACTGAAGAGACAACAAGGGGAGATGATCTGCTGGACCTCAGAATCACAAACAAGGAAGAAATGGTCAGGGATGTGAAAGCTGGGATGGCCTTGGCTTGCAGCGGCAATGATATTGTGGAGTTTTGGATCCCGAGAGGAGGGAGCATGGCAAAGAGCAGGACCGCAAACCTGGATTTCAAGAAGGCAGGATTTAACCTCTTCCAGTTGCTGTTTGGAAGAATCCCATGGGATAAAGTCCTGGACAGAAGAAAGGTCCAAGGGAGCTGGTTGATTTTCAGGGATCATCTCCTACAAGCTCAAGACTGGTCCATGCCCAGACGCAGAACATCAAACAAAGGTGGCAGGAGGCCTGTATGGATGGATGAACAGGTAGGTCCTGGCAAAACTCAAACATAAAAAAGTGCACAGGGTGGAAGCAGAGTCAAGTAACCCTAGGAATAACACAAAGACACTGTTGGAGTGTGCAGGTATAGGCCACCTGGAAGGGAATCTCGTGAGGGACATGAAGAGCAACATGAATGGCCTACTGCTGAATGGGGAAGAGGTGACCTGGTCATAAACGACAAGGAGCAGGCTTAGGAAGTGAAGACAAGAAAGGGATTGGGGGAAGTCATTATGTTTTTCTGAAGGGGAATCCATGCTTAACCAACTCGATAGCCTTCTAGGACGATTCTATGGTTCTATGACTGGTTTGCTGAGTGAGGGAATAGCAGTGGATGTTTTTATCTCAGCTTTAGCAAAGCTTTTGACACTATCTCCCATGACGTCTGCATGAACAAAATTACGAAGTATGGGCAGTGGACAGCGAGGTGGGCAGAAAACTGGTTGAACTGCCAGGGTCAAGGGGTGGTGATCAGTGGCACAAAGTCCAGCTGGAGGCCAGGTCTAGTGGAGTACCCTGGGGTCAATAATGGGTTGAATATTGTTTAATGCCTTCATAAATGACCTGGATGTTGGAATAGACTGCACCCTCAGTAAGTTTGCAGAGGAGGAGGGAAGGAGGAGGATCTTATCAGTGTGTTTAAATAATAAAGTGATGTTGGGACACAATAAAGAAGATGGAACTAGCTCTTCTCAGTGGTGCCCAGTGACATGACATGAGGCAATGAGCACAAACTGAGATACTTTTTTACTGTGGAGGTGGTTGAACAACAGAAGAGATTCCCAGAGAGATTGTGAAGTCTTCGTCCTTGGAAATACTCAAAACCTGACTAGACAGTCATAGAATCATAGAATGGTTAGAGTTGGAAGGGACTTTAAAGATCATCAAGTCCTGGTCAGCTTGCTTTGGCTGTCCCTACTCGAGCAGGGGGCTTAGCCTAGGTGATCTCCAGAGGTCCCTTCCAGCCTCAACCATGCTGTGATTCTGTGAGTTTTGTTTAAATCTCCAGGATAAAGCACAGTTATATTCAAGTTTTCCATTAATTCTCACCTCAGTAGAGGAAATTTGGCTTTCAAGCCCAACAGCACATCAAACCTTTACCAAACCTGGAAGGCCAGAGTTTGAGGAGAGCTTTAACAACCTCACAAACCAAGGAAGTATAAAATGTGCCATGCAAGTCAGAGGTTTTCACTGCAACAACCAAATCATCAAAAGTTTCTCAAAAACCCCATTTGCTGTCAGGACAGAGTGGAGCCAAGTCAGCGCGATTCAAGTTTTTAGAGTCAATTTTGTAAAATGTCAAGAAGGAGTTACCTAGTGCCACCCAGTGTTGGCAGCTAGAAAAAGGAAGGTTAAATATGGTTGCAACTGGGTGTAGCCTAATAAAACAGGAAAAAAAATCCCTGCTCTTGCTTTCTGTATCAGGGGTAAGTAATTCCACAAAAGCTGTACAGCACCGAGGTCCAGGAGATAGGTGTCCTGCAGCCAAAATGCGGCTTTGACAGCTTGTTAAAAAAAAAAAAATCTTCCATCTTTTATATTCACTTTTCAAAACAGGTAATCAGTTTGAGATGTAAACAGCCTTTTTTTTTTTTTTTTTTTTTACAACTCACTCCTCTAGTCTGATATCACTCTAGAGAGAAAAGTTGTGCTGACTTTTCTGATTAGATGTTCAGGAATTTAGATGAGAAACAACTATGTAAGAGGTGTCTCTTCCCTAGGATGAGTACAGTTAAAACATTACCTTTTCCCCCCTTCATCTCAGATGCTGCATATGACCTGCCTTTTCCTTGAAGTCTTTTAAATTATACAGGATCTCACGTACACCAGACATGGCAATAAATACTCTCCTAGTTATGATCTTCCAATGACTAAGTAATAGCACTTATGCCTTGGTCCTTCAAAGGACTATATAAAGCCGTTTGAGGGTCATGGTCCCACTTAACAGATATGAAAAGTGGGGTGCTAAGCAGGGACTGTCCCCCCATTGCAGCACAGAGCTGGGTCCTGGCCAGGAGGGGATGGAGGGGACCTGGAGCGCAGAACCCAAGTGGGAAGGAGGAGAAGGGGAAACAAGGCATTGAGATGCCTTGAACCCATCAGACATTGTGGGGGTGAGGGGATCTCAGGGTTGTGGTTTCACCCATAGTGGCCATGGCAGAGAAATCCTCCTAGAAATCCTCCTTTACGCTGCCCCAAAGTGGTCTCATTGCCCAGAGAAAAGAAGACAACAGCCATTTGAGTGGTTCTACGCCAGTCCTTTATTCCAACCCCTAGTTGGCCAAGAAGAGACCAACACAGGAGTTTATCTCAGATTCATACAACAAAAAAACCAACAGCAAAGCGAAGGGTGGTCCCCTCTGAAGCAACCTCACCTCCATGAGGTGGTTACCCGTGTGTCTGGGTGGGAGGGGTCCCTACTGGCATTTGTACTTTTTTCTCCCACCCATGGAGCCATCTCCCAGTCACAGGGCCGATCCCTTGGCCCTGTGCCTGCTGACAAACAAGCTTCCTCTCTCACTTACCTTTCACCGAGGGCTGGGAAACAGGCCAGGCAGCGCGGCCGCAGGTCACGTGCTGAAAACTACTCTTCTGGGACCAACACACTTGGGGTGGTTTTTTTCCTTTTCTTGCCAGTCCCGCCAGGTTCCTGGAGGAGCTGGGAGCTGGGCTGGCTCTTCTGGCTCCTGTAGGAAGACCTCCACGGTCATTAATAACATCCTGATGTCCCACTGGGGCCCCACATGTCCTAGGTGCTCTCCACAGCTATGAGATTCCCCGTCCTCCTCCCACGGAGCTCACAGTTTAAAACCCAAGGCGGAAAATCACAAATTCCTGTGACGACTGCTCAGCCCATGCCTCAGGAATTCATCAAAAAAGAGAATTTTCCCAAAGAGGGGCCACAGGACACAGTGAGCACAGAAAGAGTTGGGTGGAGGAAGGAGACAAGACAAATACAGCATTCACAGGGAAAAAACCAAAAATAAGTCCACGTGTATCCCCCTAGTTAGGAAGGCTTGCAAAATAGGTTTACAGTGGGAGAAAGTCCCTCCTGCAGAGGTTTTAGGGTCCCAGGGATCAGGATGAAACAGCAGGAAGGGGAAAGGCAGAAGCAGGAGACCTGGGAGTCCCTGAGCTACATGGAGTGACTCTGCTCGGTTCTCAGGTCCGAGGCATTTTTAAGCCTATAAATAAACCGGGGACGCTAATGATGCCATTAATCTCCGTTGGCTGCCGTCCCAGCTATTTTCAGTGGCGAGGTTACCTTGCCTCTCCCAGCAAAAGTAGGTCTGGAGGGGAGGGCCGGCCAAGCGGCAGGGACAGATGCTGTGTGCTCGGGGTGGGGAGCCACCACCTTCCCTCCCTGGGAGGACACTGCTGCCGTCCTGTCCTTGGCAGCCCACCAGAAGGAGGTGTCCCGTGTGGGGAACACACCAAAGCAGCCGCCAGGTAATAAATGATGGGAAAAAGCCGAGTGCTGCCGGCTGCAGAGGGAAGCGTGTGGCTGCTCCTGCCTGCAGCCCCCACGGCGGGAACACCTTCTATCTCCTGCAAGGAGATACCCCCGATGGAGACCTTCTGCTTCTCCAGACCCCCTGGGAGCCTGCTCCTCCACCTCTGCCTTCCCAAAGATGGGAAGTGGCAGGGCTTGGAGCCATGGGAGAGGGGGGAGCTCAGGAAGGGACAGGCCAGGGGGTCCCAACACACCAGCCCAGGGAAGGGAGTGGTGGGGTGCAGGTCCCTGGGGAGAACAAGGTACGCCTTGAGAGAGCTTCTTGCCCATCACTCGCAGTGCTTCCCTCACAGGCAGAGAGACAGAAGTCCCTATGATCCCTTTCCACCCAGGGAGAGCAGAAATGTCACAAACTCAGACAGTAAAAGGGGCTTTTCCCCCTTTCCACAAACACTGGGGAGGGGGGAAAACCCCAGGAGGTGGATGGATGTGGCTCTTCTATTGTTGCATGAAGCTGATCTGATTTAGGTCTATATATAGATGCTCCAACACATCCTTGCCTTGTCATGTACAGTAGGACACAAGAAAAGCTCTGTCTCTGCTCTTTGCTAAGGTCTCACTATAGGATCAGGTGTGGAAAGCAACCCCAGGACCACATCTGCCAGGGAAAAGAGCAGCCCTCAGCGCTCAAACTGCACCCAGAGCCGGTTTGTCTGTACAGGTATGGTCCCAAGGTTCATCTTTCAAGTTACCATGCTTTTATTTATTTTATTATTTCTGTTACAATATGCCACGAAAAAAGAATTCCTAACAGAAAATGAAGTTCACGCTTACTGGAAATAGGTACCTTTGAAAACCAAATCTACACTCTGCTTTCCTTTGACCTGCCTGCCCAGATACCCAAGATGGTCAGATACCACCACACACGGTTAGAGAAATGAATGTTCCTGTACCACCAGACAATAATGCTGCCCAACATTTTATCTTCTGCAACAAGCTCAAGAAGTTGAGACGTTCACTATGTAATATGACAAGAGTTGTTCACGCTCTGGTCCCAGATGTCATTTGGCTACTGTAGCTGTTAGGACTTATTCTCCTGAAGCATTCAGTGGCATAAGACTCAGTTTCCTTGTCTTCTCAGAAAGCACTCACTGTTTTTTGTTCTTTGTGTTGCTCAGTGTTGTTTCCCACATTTCTAATACCTACAGTGGTCTGGATACCACTTCCTTAAAAGCAGAAAAAGTTACGAGAGATCTGAATGTTCTTCTTACCTTAACCATGACATTTTGGGGCCAATGTCAGCAACTTTTCTGTGGAAGATCCAGCCTTCTTGCCCTGGCTTGCACATCACAAACAATGTGACCTGTTATCCCTTGGGAACCTCTATGAAATGCACTTAACTTACTCAGGTTTTGCTGTTTTGCCTCAATTACATCCACTGAACAATCTGAAAGCAGATTCTACCTTCCATGATGCAACTGCTGTCTACCTTCTTCTAGGGGTCATGCAGAATACGAGTGTTGGAAGGTCTCTGGAGGCATGGCATAAAGAGGCAAGGTTTGGTGCTGTGGCAAGCAGAGACATAACTGGATCCCACACTGTGCACTGGGTCTGTGCAGGGCAGCTGAGGACTCACATGCTGATGGCCACATCTGAGACACCAGCCATGGTGATACCCTATTATGCAATGGAGAGGAAGTTTCTTTCACACTTTAATGAGCCTCCACAGCGTTAGGCCATTTCTGCAACGCTTTCACAAAGGCTCCTTTCTGGTCCCCACTGCCTGTGACTGGCACTTTGGGGAGCCCGTCAGCCCCACCGCTCACCCAGGAGGCTGCCCTTTCGGGCGTGCTGATGCAGTGCAGCAGGGAGCAGGCACCACAACAACTCTTTGGCTCCATGGAGGTGTCTGTTAGATGTTAGTCGGCACCTCCAGCAGCTTTGGCAGACTTGGTGCACTTCTTATTACCTCCTAATCGCTAGTTGTGGACTTTGCTAGGTGGGTGCCAGGATGGGAATTTTCTGTATCAATCAGCTTGCTTTATCTTCACCAGTTGGGTTTGCTTGCTGTGCATTAGTTTGTCACATTTAGAGATACAGCCACCTAAATCCCGCTGGTATAAACTGGAGCAACATCAATCTCAGCAGGGAGCTGGGGGAAAAAAGCCCCTCAAAATCCCAGTTTTACTGCTGGCATTCTGTGTCTGGAGAAACAGCATGTCTGATAAGAAACCAGCTTGCAATTGCCATCTGTCACAAGATGCACAGACAGACTTAACATTCACCTTGACAAAGTAATCAACTTGTCAAGCAAAGGAAGTCATCGTGGCCAGAGTGGTGATGGAAGGTAACTAATACTCTCCATCTGCAGCATCAGGCAATTAAGGATTTAAAATATTACAAGAGAAGAGAACTGAAATGTTAGAGAGGAAAATATATATACAGAAGTGGAGACATTAGAAACATGTAAGGGCCAGAAAAATAGACAAGAAATGCCAGAAATGTTTCATATTGGCCCCAAATGAATAACAGCCTCAAATGAAGTGGTTAAGGCTTGTTGCATATGGTAAAAATACAGGCTAAGCCAAGCAAACAGTCTCAGGCTAGTAGCACAGAAGAAATTATCTCCCTGGAGCAAAAAAAGGCATCTGTTTATTTATCTCGGTTATGAAAATGTCCTTGTCAGATGTTAGCAGCGCTGAGCTCTCTCTGGGCAGGTCACTTACCTCCTCCTTGCTCCAGAGGAGACTCGTAAACCACCACCCCCCAGTACGAGATGTATCTGCCCATCCCGAGCAGCCATCCCCGCTCTTCCCAGGAGCACTGAGCTCCCCGAGAGGTCTCAGAAGGCACAGACCTCCCTCTGCCTGGAAAATCCCGCTGCAGAAGAATGTGGCTGCCAGTAGTAGCGACACTGGAAGAGATTCCCATGCTCCCCTGAAGCCTGCCCTGAACAGAATCACTCCGCAGGGCCAGGGTTACATACAAAGGGACTTTAATGGCAATACTACCTAAAATAATTCCTTCCTGCTGACCCCACTGCTCACTCACCCTACAGCATGGCTCCTGCTGACGCAGCCCTTACCGGCAGCAGGAGGGGAGTGCTGAGGACCAGGGCTCAGAACCGACTAGTCTTAAATAAAATCCAGCAAAAAACTTCTTGCTCCTTTGAAAAACCACCAAACAAAGAAAAAAACCTAATTTGAGGAGGTCCTGGCTTGGCACACCAATGAAGAGGTGACGCACTGCATCTCAGAGTGAGCAGCTGGAGCAGGGATGGGCTTTGCTGCCAAAGGTCAGACTCAAACTATGGCCAGCGTTTCCACATTTCCAGAAGGAGGGAGAGAAGGATGACAGTGTCTCTGATGGAAAACAGTAGGAGAGATGAGCCCTGCCCCAAGACTTAAGCAAAGCAAGGCACACATCCACTGCCTGGCAGCACTGGAGTCTCCAGGAAGGCCTGGGGACTCACACCTGATCTGCACAAGATGTTTTGGAGACCAGTGAAAGCAGTGAATTAGCAGATCAGTCACAGAAATGTGAAAGTCTCTCTTGTTGACAATTAACTTTATGTTTGCCTGGGAAGATGGGTGCTGGTGCCTTTCCTCACAGTGCAATGGGAGCCCCTTGTTGCCTCCTGTAGGACCAGGATGATGCTGTGCTGGCCAAGCAAGAAAATGAAGCTGCTCCCCTGGTCCTAAGTAAGTGCTGACGAGACTGCATGATTCAAGAACACTGGAAATCACTATGGGTAGATAAAGCTGGCATTTCAGTGTGCCCCTGCCAGCAGCGGAGCCTCCTAATGCTGCCGGTCTGAAAGGACTGCTTTAGCTAGCTTGGATCTCTCAGTGTCCTGGAGGAGATATTACAGCCTTGAGATTCAGTCTCTAATTAGGTCCCTGTAGTGGTAAGATTGTTTCCTTTATAATCGCTCAGTGGGAATCGGTACTTTATCCTCCCTACTCAAATTTTTATTTCTTTCACCCTCGTTTTGTCTCCAAAGCCGGGAGTCTCCCGGTCCCCTGGATGACAGCTGCTAAAGCCTTTTGACATTCACTTTAAGGACATTTCTTTTCAGCTGCTTTACATCGCCTTTTGACAAACTCTTCTAGCGATATTTACTGCAACTAATGAACTAACTCCCAGCTGGACCACTTGCTAGTCTTTTCAATCGGGTTTGATGGTTAAATCTCATAGAACTGGTAAGTCCAAGCTGTCCTGTCGCACACCGTGACCGGGAGATGGTTCCTGGTTGTGCAGAGCAGCAGCCACGGGGGTTACAGGCATTCGGGGGGAACTCCACCTCTCCAGCAGGCAGCAAACCAGCGTATTATCCAGAGGAAATAGTTCAGTTCACAGGGAAAGTTGTTTGGGCAGCTGGAAAAGAAAGTCTCTTCCCAATCGAAGCGTATGTGAAAAATGATGCAACGCAACACGCACCACATTTCATAAGCATCTTGCACAAGTGACATTACACAAATGCACCTTTCTCCACATTTCTGCAGATCCCCTTTTCTGCTTCTAGCTTCTGAGCACATCCCTAGCAATGAACAGCAGTCCAGAGTTTGAACTTAGGGTCCTTATTTGAGCTCCTACACAAAATTAGTCTGATTTGTATAGATTCTGCCCTCTCAAGTCCCAAGATACTTACAGGGTCTGCAGGTGTTCAACCGTTACGACAGTCAGGTCGTTCTCATTTTGGCAACTAACAGTGGGTTTAGGCACCTGATTTTTAGCGATTTTACTTCCAATTCTAAAATTTTAGCCTGAAGGTAAGCAGGAAACTGGAATTTGTAGCCCACAGCCTGGGAACACACTAGTCGTGGAGTTGCCTAAGTTCAGGCTGAAATGCCAACACACACGGAGGCTCTTTATTTGTCAGACAACTTATAACAAAACAGGAAGTTATTAATATCAGAGCCTGAACTGACTTGAGAGTCAAACAATATCAAACAGAAGGTGTCTCCCCCTTTTCCTGTTTATCTCTTGCTATTTCAGAAGCCAGGGGAGACAAAGAGGCAAAGAGTTTCTCAATCTGGTGCTACAAGGCAGTGAAATCAAACCGGCAGCCTGTACATCATCACAGCAAAGATACAGCATCTCTCTGCTCAAGCCTTAAAAGCTTTTGCTGGAGTTTTAAACAAACAGGCTACCTATTTTGAAATTATGGGGTGGAACATGACAAAATAGTGCTGTGCAATGGCATGCAGGAGTTTAGACAGAGTGAACAATAAATGAAACTACAGGGGAGGGTAATAGGCTGGTTCGGTATAATTATCTTAGGAAAACACTGGAACTAAAGAACTTTCTCCGGAGAAAGTGTCATTTGATTTTTAATTAACACAGGTCATTAGGACTACAGTTCCATGTTGTGTCACCGTGACGGTTTATTATCAAAGCAGGATCAAATTACTGGCAGGGTCCTGGGAGGAAGCTCTAGGGTGAAGGAAAAACACCGTACATGCTGGCTATCCACTGCAGGGTATAGAAATGAGCAAAATGTGCTGGACTCCTGGCCCAGCCTCATCACATCAGCACAGCACACGCCAGAGAGCGCTTAGCCCAATGTCTGCACTGCTGCCCAACACAGTATTTTCTTTCAAACAAGGACAATTTGAAAAATTGCCTTTTCTAAAAGGGAACTGGACACGGTCCCTCCTTGAAAGGTGATGCTGAGCAAGGAACCCTGCGCTGAGAGCAGCCAGTGAGGGCCAAAAAGGAGAGGCAATCTGTCAGGATGCAGGTTCGATGGCTGCTGAAGCTCTTCTGTGTGTCACCAGCTGCTGTGGAGGTGACAGAGCTGGGGAGCTGTCTCCTTGGCCCCAAAATTCTCAGAGCATTTCGCAAAAGACCCATGTTGGGCCCAGGAAAACTGGCACTGGACAGAAAATTAAAGGCAAAACCCAAGACTATTTATTTGTTTCGACTTAAAATTGGGCAGGCAACTGCCCCCAGTATTTCCTAGTGTAACCTGGCTTTTCTTTATAAAACAAAACACAAAACTCTTTTAACACTGGCAGTAGATATACCAGCTCCCTGGAATGGAAAGTTTTCCATTCTCTTGGGGAAGCAGGAGATGTGAGGACTCATTCGCTGGGCTCTTTCAGCCTTTCAGAGTTATTCAAAGGTTTGGGCCTGTTTCTTTTTCCCCATCCTAATCTAGCTGAGCTGCTCCCCAGCCATGTGGAGTAAATTCCTAGAAGTGCATCATTGCGCCCTATGCCTCTCAATTTACACCAGAAAAACAGTTTGTACCTGCAGAAGACTTAAAAAAAAAAAAAGAAAAAAAAAAGAGGTGCATTTTCTTTTCTGTCTTTTATGAGACTTCAGCTGCAAAAGCAAGGCAAGAGTCACACAGTTTTCTTTGCACTGGGGCTGTAGATGTCAGAAGACAAGGGAAAACAAAACACCATGGATTCCATCACTACCTCAAGAAAATCTGCTGTAAATGACTTGCAGGTTCCATCACCTCTGACAAGACCTGTTACCTACAGAACTGACATAAGCAGCGTAACTCTCACAGGAAGGCACAGCAGACAGCCGTCCCCCAAAATAGCATCTTTTCTCCCATTCAGGCCACTTTGGGGTTGTTAAGTAAAGAGCAGCAGCAAGCAGCTGGAAGACTTTTATGATCATGGCTACAGTCCTTAGTAGACTTCTTCATCATCCCAAACTTCATCCCTACAAGGGAAGAAAATCCTGTTCTCAACAAGAGGGCCCAGGAGCACAGGATGACAAGCAGCTGGCCCCACTGGCTGGCAGATGCAGGTCCATGTTACAGCTCAGTCAGTCAGTCTCACAGCTTCTTGCTGCAGATGTGGATGGGTTCCTCTCTGGCTCTGGTCCTGTGCTTCTGCTCCTGCCTTTGTGCTTTGCTGACTCCTACCCAGAGGACACCATTTCAAGGATCTAAACCAAAGAAAAACTAACTCTGTAAACCAAATATGTCTCCTGAGTCCCATGCTAATATCTTAGCTGCTTGACCTCCTTTCTTGCAAGAAGGCTGTTATGGTTTGAGGAACCCACAACAATTTATTGCCGTTCAGACAATTATTCCATCACCCGATGACTTCTCCCCACCCAGGAAGGGAAATCAGGGAAAACCAAGGAAATCCGAGGGTTGAAATAAAAACAGATTTAATAGAATAAGAATAGATCACAGAATCACATGGGGTTGGAAGGGACCTCTAGTCCACCCCCCCTGCCAAAGCAGGTCCACCTAGAGCAGGCTGCACAGGAACTTGTCCAGGTGGGTTTTGAATGTCTCCAGAGAAGAGTCTCCACCACCTCCCTGGGCAGCCTGTTGCAGTGCTCTGCCACCCTCAAAGTAAAGAAGTTCCTCCTCATGTTTAGGTGGAACTTCTTATACTCAAGTTTGTGCCCATTTCCTACTGTTCTGATAATTAACATTAATAACACTAAGGAACCAATATTGATCCGCATACCAATATAAAAAATACAAGGATTATACCCAGCCCATTCTATCAGGAGGGAGCTGTGCACTCTCAGAAATGGACAGCACATGTGGGACACTGCAAGTGTCATGTCTTTGGGAGGAAGAGAAGTGGTCAGGGGTCCAGCACGGGGGCACAAAGTTCTCAGGATCGCAGCCACCAAGAGAGAGACAGAACTCCTCAGCAAACTTTCTAATTCATATTGAATGTGAGGTTCATGGTATGAAATAACCCTGTTGGCCAGCTTGGGTCAAGTGCTCGGGTCTCACTCCTCCTCATCCCTGCACCTGGCAAGGCTCGGAAACACTAAGACCTTGAAACCCAGATACCAGAGCTGGCTGTAAAATAAGTATTTTCACAAATTCAGGCAAATATTAGAATCTTCTAAAAAAGCATTTTTTGCAAGCACTAGAAGAGACTCACCTCAGCCTCAGCCGGGCACCGAGCAGGACGCAGGAGCTGGGAAGCAATGCCCACTCTTGCAATGCACCCTGCGAGCAGCCCCAGCCGGCCACTCCTCCCTGCAAAGGGTCTCTAAATCCTGGGATTTACCAACCTGCAGGGTCCTAGTAGGTATCCTGGAGATAGCTGGCCCCCACCTGAGCTCATGGATGAGGAGGAGGAGGAGGAAGGGAGGAAGAACAGTTCCAGATGAAGTGGAATTAGGCAAGACAAAAAAGTGGTTGCTAGGAAAAGAAAACGAATGATATAAAAATAGATATGAACAAAAGCACAAAATGCAAGAGAGGTGAAATGAAGCAGAGTGAAGGGAAAGTGTTCTGCGGAGTGAATGAGAGAGATTCACAGCAGAACATCAGTTCCCTGTGTAGCTCAGGTCAAACATTGCTTTCGTTTGGAAGTCAGCTACCCTGAGTGCTCTGAGGGACTCCCTTTGCAGTCCAAGGCGTACAGTAAAGGTACGGCAGAGGGAATCTCTTCAGGACCTGATATGGTTCTCTCTCTTACCATATCTGAGCGCCTCAGGCAATCTCATGCACCACGGGGGTCTGGAAGTGCTGCTCTTCCTTGGAGAATGAGGGGCGAAAGGCAGAGGGGATGGGAGCAGCTCACCCCAGGGAGGCAGTGGCAAGGCAGAAACCTGGCTGTAGATCAGCTAAGTCCCAAGCCAGCACCTGAGCTTCCAGACACACCCTCTTCTCCCCCCAAAACGTGAGAAAAGAAGAAACAAAACCGAAGCCATACCACAGTGGTTTAAGTCGTTTGAGAGTCCTGGCTGCAACCTCCCACACAGCAATCACCGCACAACCCTGGCTGGTTTCACCGCTAGCATCTCACCTTTCCCTTCTCAGGTTCTCTGTTGCATCTTGACACAAACTGGGAGCTGCCTGAGGCAGAGGCTGTTTAACCTTCCCCATTACTTTGCATGTGGCACACAGTATCATGGGGTATCCTGCAGTTTTTTGACTCTGATTTGAGCTTTTGACTCTGAGAGTCAAATTATTTAACGCCACTTGTGTCTGTCTTGCGAAGCCTTTTGATCCCTGTGAGCAGCTAAAAGAAGCAATACGTGTGAGCAAGAGCCATCCGTGCACACCACTCAGGTTTTACCCTATCTGCTCATTCAGAGATTTTTGATATTAGGGAGATTTTTTGGTCTGCAGGCAATAGCTCTTGAGGGTGACAAGAATTTGGCTAGTGAATAAAAACAAGCCTAAAAGACCTGCATGCAGCAGAGATTGCTTTATAAGAATGAAACCCTGCAGAGGAATTGTTTATAAGAACTCTGATGCCCAAACTGCTGCTGTGGAGGATTTATGCTATAGGGATGTGAGTGTGTGTTCCTGCTGCACTACTGACTATTCCTATGTATCTCCTCTCTCCTTGCCCTTCAAGGCTTTGCTCTGAATATAGCGATGTAGGCTGCTCCTGAGGGGTCTTGGGAGAGAATCTAGAGGGTAAAGATTGCTTCAAAGCAGATCTTCAAACATCTGTTTGTACTTACGGAACAAGTATTTAGCACACCACAGCACAGAGCTGCCTGTAGCTTCAAGGCAAACGCAAATGCTACGAGGTATTAAACACTCATAAACATAAACAAGATACCCTGGAGTAGCTGATGGGTTAGGTGGTAACGGGTGGGGAAAGGTTCATTGTATATTTAGGGCCCAGTCTTTTTCCCACTGATATTTTCTGTGCTAGTAACGGGCCAGGGAGAGGAAAACTCTTGTGCACTGTAGCCTGGCGATGCTGCTCAGATCAGCGTCAGTCCTGACTCGCTCCTGCAGTGGTTCCTGCTTGCTGAGGCACCAGGGTGCAAGGGCAGACTCTGGATGGCCCCCCTCCGAGTCAGGAGAGGAAGGAGACAACCCCTAACGGCAGCCCCATTTCTGACAGCAGTGGCACCCACTGCTGCAGTTGTTCCTACAGCAGAAAGGAGATTACAGCTGAAGGGTAAGGGGGAACTTCCCTGGCAGCAGAGGCCTTCCTAGTTGGCCATACAGGAGCACCTCAGTAGCCTCTGGCCTCAGATTACCACCTGGTTGGAAAACAGATGAGCAGATGAAGACATTATCACCTGCTGTTGCTCGATTCCTCTTTATTACCAAAGACTAGAGTGGAGCTGAGACACCAGGATGCTTCTATCATTGCCCAAGAGAGAGGTATCATGGAGAAGACAAGGCTTCAGAGAGGCCTGATATCAGCGTTCCAGTACCTAAGGGGGGCCTACAGGAGAGATGGGGAGGGACTCTTGAGCAGGGAGTGTAGTGATAAGACGAGGGCTAACAATTTTAAACTGAAAGAGGGGAGATTTAGATTAGATATTAGGAAGAAATTTTTCATTGTGAGGGTGGTGAGGCCTGGAACAGGTTGCCCAGAGAAGTTGTGGATGCCCCAGCCCTGGAGGTGTTCCCAGGCCAGGCTGGATGCAGCTTTGAGCAACCTGGTCTGGTGGGAGGTGTCCCTGCCCATGGCAGGGGGGTTGGAACTAGATGATCTTTAAGGTCCCTTCCAACCCAAACCATTCTATGATTCTATGATTAAACTTATAGAAGTTGGTGGTGTTTTATTCCCCCACACTCCTTCTAGGTGAATGAAGAGATCATTTGGCTGGTTGAATTCTCTGAATCATGTCCTACGAGGATCAGACAACTGCTGTTCTGGTGCAAAGAGAGAACAGAAACATGGGGCAGAAGCCGTAAGGACATAAGGCATGGCACCAGTGCTGGTCTTGATGGTCATAAACCATTATAGACAACATCTCAGTATCTCTAGTTCACAGTCTTTTGTCTACTCTAATCCCACCTCCCTGGAGATTTCAACTAGAATTCCATTTGGAGGAGCTCTGCCCTGGGCATATTCTGCCAACTCTGCTGCAGGGACAGTAATCTTTGCCAGCAGAGCAGTAATAAACATCTGGGTGGGTCACTGCTCCAGTCACCTCACTGTAATTTGCTATAGCTCATTTGTCATAGTCCTAAATCACAACACAAACACTAAAAATCAGCCCGAAATCAGAGAATCATAGAATCATAGAATCATAGAATGGTTAGAGGTGGAAGGGACCTTAAAGATCATCGAGTTCCAACCCCCCTGCCATGGGCAGGGACACCTCCCACCAGACCAGGTTGCTCAAAGCTCCATCCAGCCTGGCCTTGAACACTTCCAGGGATGGGGTATCCACAGCTTCTCTGGGCGACCTGTTCCAGTGTCTCACCACCCTCACAGTAAAATGGATATGCAGTAAAATGGAAATGGATATGCCAAGGCCACAAAACCTGCAAATTCTCTGAAAACATGCAGTCTAGCCCAATAAATAGTGCCTTCCCCAGGAAAGCTCTTTTTAGTTCTCCAAGCAAAACAGTGTCAACAAGAAAAGCATTTTTACACTGGTATTTTTGGTGGTATGGAAACATCCCTGTATATTGCAAGGTCTTTACTACATGGGCAGAAGTTTCTAATGTAGATCTGCATTCAGTTCTGCATTTCTGGAGGTGAAGAGGGCTTTTCAGTCACGTTGAGCTAATGCAACTGAGCCAACAGGAATTAAAGCTATGCCCTTTTCTGCCTGTTGAGACATGGTGAAAGAAAGCAGCCACCTTAAATCAAAGGGTCCAGATTCAGGGAGGTGCTCCAGCTAGAAATCAGAAGGCAGTTTACAGATACTTTGATAACTTGAGCTTTTATCATTCCACAGGCCCCCGAGATCAGTTGGTGAGGGCTGAGTGAGTTTCCTCATATGGTATTTGAAGGCAAAGTCAATCTACATTTTCCTCCCAACAGGCAAGCCCAGGCAGCCACAGCATGTTATAAAAAGAGGAGATTAAACACAAGTTTTGCAGTGCTACTGTCTGAAAAGATACAATCAGCTCTATCGTTGGGAGCTTAGGAGTTAGGATTTTAAATCTGATGTAGGCAGCTTTGAAGCACCAGTTTTGTCAAGAATATCCCATGCTTTGTCCTATCTTGAAAACGGAATTGTTTAGCTATTAAAAGAGATTAATGTAATCTCTGTGTCTATGAAATTGGATTTTGAAACTGCTTGCTCACTGTACTGTCTCCAGTGTAGTGCATGAAACCTCTGCTCCTATTCACGTTTCTACAAATTATGGGTCACACCTTGTTTAAGCCCAGCATGTGCTGGCATTGCCAATGGGACAACATGCTTCCTGGGCTGCGAGAGGAGGCATGTAGCTGGCAGGGTGAGGGACGCTGCCATTCCTTGGAGGCTGCCAGTGACATACCATGTTGCTTTGGACCCCTGGGTGTAAGCAGGCCCAGTAAGAGGGATACCAAGATGGTTGAGGCAGAGCATGCATGCTACAAGCTGAGGTTGAGGGAGCTGGGTGGGTTTAGTCCGGAGATGAGGAGGTGGAGGGGTGATCTGGCAGAAGCCTATTGGAAATCACATCTCCCTTGGAGTCATACAAGTGATCAAGCCCAATGCCTCCTGGGAGCAGCAGATGGAAAAATGAGGGGCAACAAGCCCAGGCCGGAGCTTGGGAGATGAGAACAGACATTAAGGAAAACATGTTCCAGAGTTGGGGGACTCTCCATCCTTGGAGGCTTTCAAGACTAGACAATGCCAAGGCTGATCTCACTTAGTGCAATAGTCCTGCATTAATTGGGAGACTGGACAAGCTAGGGCCTTCAGAGGTCCCTCCCAACCAATATTTGTTTTTGTGCTTTTTCTTGTGAAGGAGCTGTGAGAAACTGACAGAATAATGCTGCTCTCCATGAATCCATGTCTTTTTATGCCAGCTAAGGGTCTGGTACTGCATCCTGAAAGTCCTGAAACAGTGTTTAGAAAACATTTCAGAAAATTGATTTGGAAACCTTCTTTCTTCTGCTCACACATTCAGCTGTGGTCTACGACAGAATCATAGAACGGTTTAGGTTGGAAGTGACCTTAAAGACCATCTAGTTCCAATCCCTCTGTCATGGGCAGGGACACCTCCCACTAGACTAGAAAGCTCTGGAAACAAAAATTGTCTTAAACTTCTGGCTTCACAAAAAGCTAAAAGCAAGCACAGGATTTTTCTCAGCTGTGAACCACCATCTCCTTGGGAGATGCAAGCTCTCCATTACCCAGGACTGCACAGTCCCTCCCATTTGGGGCAGTATCAGTTCTCAGAGCGATCCCATACATTGCGTGGGGGCCATGGTGACCACAATTTTGGACTTCACCAGGTCAGTCTAGGCTCCAGGAAGACAAATAGTTACACAGGAGATGTGCATGTGCAAAAGCTGAAGTCCCATGCATCCGCTTAGAGCAAGAGGATCTCTTAACCTCAAGGAGAGGCTTGACTCTATGCCCAGCTCTGCGAGGACAAGAGTGAAACAAAACCTGAATTGTACCAACTGGGTGAAGAGCAGCACCAAGTCAAGCAAAGGACCTCTGACAAACATATCACTACACTGTCCCATAGCAGAAATATTCTCTAACTTCTTCTGTTCCTCCTGTAGGATGGAAGGTGCTATCAAGGGTGGGATCAACCATCCTCATTATGGACTCCTTCCAAAGTATGTCATGGGATTCCCAAAACAGTATCTCTGAGGAGGATGCTGGGATACAAGTGAGAAGTATGAAGATTGCTGGCCCTACACCTGCCCTGGGAAACTGGAGATGTGAGAAAAGCTGCCTTTGAAATCTGGGAAACCAAAGCTGAGGCTGGTTCTACTGAATTAGAGGCAGCAAGGAAAGGCAAAGCAGCTCTGCTGAGTGCTGTGTGCTTCACCTTCTGATCTTCCACCACGTTTTTCTTTTCCAAGCATAGAATCATAGAATCACAGAATGGTTAGAATTGGAAGGGACCTTAAAGCTCATCGAGTTCTAACCCCCCTACCATAGGCAGGGACACCTCCACTAGACCAAGTTGCTCAAAGCCCCATCAAACCTGGCCTTGAACACCTCCAGGGCTGGGGCATCCACAGCTTCCCTGGGCAACCTCTTCCAATGCTTCACCACCCTCACAGTAAATAATTTCTTCCTAATATCTAATCTAAATCTCCTCTCTTCCAATTTAAAACCATTACCCCTTGTCCTGTTACTATGACAAAGAGTCCCTCTCCGGCTCTCCTGTAGGCCCCCCTCAGATATTGGCAGGCTGCTATACTCCCCTACCTTTCTAAGGAGGGTAGTTTAAAATGGGTGTCATTACCCATGCATAGAGGGGGAAAAAAGCAAGCAAGGTTCCCTCTGCTGGTTTAGCAATCTGGCAGCTTCCAAGACACTAAGTCAAGGTTAAGAAATCTGAGCCCCTCCTCCACGCTGCCCCCGCCTCCCACAGCCAGCAGCAGAATGTTGTGCTCTCCTCAACCCACCCTCTGCCTGGAAAACATGGCTTGTGGTCCTGTGAACACAGTCTGTCTGTGAGTGCTGACAGTCCAGTTGCTTCACTCGGAGGTAAGTGGTAGAAGAAGAGATATCCCAGGGCGGGAGGCAATTGCTGCAGGGATTTCTGCTTGTCGTCAACTAACCCAGACCATGTCTCCTTGCAGCAGCTTGAGGTTCCTGGCTATAGTGACTTTATTACTGCTTCCACCATGGTGTACCCATGCACACCACTACACAAGCGCTTGAGCAGGCTCCTTTTCTGCTAACAGAGGAACTGTGAAGTATCCTCTGGCTGTTTGAAACAATCACCCTCCCTAGCCAGAGATTAGCAACTCCATGCTCCAATCTTTGTAACCTTTGCTAGCCCCTTGCATCCTCTGGATGTCCTCTGCCAAGTTCCCCTCTTTTGAGAAAAGGAGACCTATTTGCAGAGTAAACTCATCACAACAGCAGTGGCTAGAGCTTCTGACAAGCCATCCCTCTGCGGTGCTGCAGCCCTACAGTCCTGCCCTGGGTAGGTAGTGGGTAAAAATAAAACCACAGTTTTTAAATGGTTATTCATCCCTTTTTGCAGGAGCTGAAAATCAAATTTGTTTTCCGTCTTTCCCAGAAGTATCCTTGACTGCAATGGCTTGAGAAACACCCTGGCAGTAGCAAGGTTGTTGGTAATGACTGATTGCTCCAGGGCAGTGGAGGATTTGATGCTCTCGATACAGGGAAAAGAGCAGAAGAGAAAGACGTCAAATGAGTGGGTGCCTGTGTTTGGTTATAATTCTGCTGGTGCATCTGGCAGAGCCTGCAGAAATGGCCAGGTGACTAATGGAAGCCTTTGTAGAATATGGGGAGCCCCACACCCCGAAGCACCACAGGCACAGGCCATGTCACCACCAGCAGCAAGCTGCCCAACGCTTGCGGAAGGGACAAAGAACTAGCATCTGTGTCCTCTGCTTTCATGCAGAAAAAATGATCTTTTGTATCTTCTCCTTCTTTTGGACTTTATAAACAGTTTTAGAGACTGTTTATGCACAACTTGTTTTGTCCGCTTGGATGCATCCGGGTTACTTGTTCTGTCTGTCTGTCTCTCCAGTTTTAAGTACTTCCCCACTAATCGCTGTTTCCTTGACCAAAAGGTTTACTTTTGCCTTCTGAATTCTATATTGAATGGACGGCACATGCATACACAGCCCCACTACCACCCTCAATGCCTCCGGAGGCTCTGAGATGCCCCCAAGGCCACATCCAAACCTCAGAGTGAAGACAGGGCACAAAAGTGTTGTCTCAGGGCTTGTCTCCACCCAGGAGCATGCCGGCAGCTGCAGCGCCTGTGCTATCTAGCCTTCTCACCCCAAACTATATTCAATCCACAGTGACTTGCTCCTGGGAGCAGAATTTGTTCTCCTCACCTGGCAGAGAGCAGCCCCACAACCTCTGCTCCACCATCCCAGTGCCAGTTGTCCTGGGGAGCTCTTTGCAGCAGTGTTATTGTGGTAGCTATGATGGTGCTAATTAATACAGACTGAATGGAGACAAAAGGGATGGCAAAGATGGCATCATGGAAGATGACACAGAGCAACAACAGTTCCCTCAGGGCTGCACTAGCACCAAATACTGCACCTTGCTGGAACGTACTGCAATTGGAAAGCCCACCTGCATCTACCACTGGAACGAAGGTTGGGGGGAGCTGCTGCACATACTGGGCTGTATGCGTGCTCTGGAGCTGGAGGACTACCCACTGCTGGGAAATGACAACATTTTATACATACACACAGCTTTACTTGGTCTTACTGGTATCTGAACATCTGCTACCACTTAAAAGACAACTCAGTCCTGACCTTACCTATGGAAAAGATCTTGGGTATCGTTTTCTAAAGCAGTGGATAGGTCAGAACACTACTGCTACCAGGAAAAAACCCAAGTGAACACATATACATTACATCTGTCTCTACCTGCTCCTGGCACCACTATCCTGCCCGTATCGGTCCATTATTTACTACAGTCAGCTCCTATGGAGCATGTGTGTTTTGTTCCTTGTTCAGAGTCCAGTGTAGCATGAACTGGTCATGAGTATTGGCTCTTGGGGATTGTAGCAGTGACAATAATCACAGAATCACAGAATCATAGAATGGTTAGAGTTGGAAGGGACCCTAAAGATGCTCTAGTTCCAACCCCCCTACCATGGGCAGGGACACCTCCACTAGAGCAGGTTGCTCAAAGCCCCATCCAGCCTGGCCTTGAACACCTCCAGGGATGGGGTATCCACAGCTTCTCTGGGCGACCTGTTCCAGTGTCTCACCACCCTCACAGTAAAGAATTTCTTCCTAATATCTAATCTAAATCTCCCCTCTTCCAATTTAAAACCATTACCCCTTGTTCCTGTCGCTGTCCTGTCATTATAATAATATTACTTCAATATTAACCAAGTTAGTAGAATCCCTACGTCAAAATACCTGGTTATGCTATTAATACAAGCCATCCATATTTCTACAGAACCATTCATTAATGCTGCTTCCTCTTTCACTCGTGTAGTCTAACTAGGAAATAATGGTAGATTCGTATTGGTAAGGCTTCTAGAGTGAAGAGTTAAATTGTATTTGCCATCAGCAAGGTGATGTTAATTGTAGGAACGGAAAACTCGCTAGCCACCACCCAACAACATTGTCTAAGCAGCAGAAAACAAGGAAAAGAAAAGTTCTTGACTCTGGCCCAGTAGGGCTGCCACTTAGATATTTTTGAAATTTAATTAAGCAAATGTCATCATTCCTAACAAAAACCATCTTGCGGTGAGCATGCTTTTGAATGCTCAGAGCAAAGCAGAAAGGAGCACTGGAACCCTGAGGAGTCAGGAATTATTCCCATATTAGGTACTATTTCCACAATGAGCTGCGTTCCCAGTTTATCCATTTTCATTATGCCAATTTATTGCATATTATGTACTGAGGATGCGTGCTTAGATTAAAACCTCATTTTTGTAGGTGCTACATGAACAAGCCATGAGACAGTCCCTGCTCCTGCAGACTCCAGCGTAGTGTCACAGTGACCTGGAAGCAGAGGACAGAGGATATATACAATGGGGAGAAGGTGCAAATTGACGTGTCCAGCAAAAAAGCACATTTTTCAGAGCAGGCAAATCTTGCTTTTCAGGAGAAAAATTGCTCATGGCCTACCCAGACATCTCATTTATATTTAAAGGTGGATGCAGTACTTATGAAATGAGACAGACAAATAGCCTAAGAAATTTCAGTCCTCTCCATCTAGAGAACAAATGTACCAGGTGGCAATGTTCCTCCAGTGACCTGCCAAGCCTAAATTTAAAAGGCTCTGGGAAGGAGAGGACAGTTCTGGCTCTGCACCCGTTCCAGCTGGAACTCTCTGTTCCCACAGTCACCAACAGCAGCAGATTTACCTCTACCATCTCCCCAGCCCATCTCTGCACTGCGGCCTTGGTGGCTCCTTACGTCACAGAGATGGCCTGAGGTTCCATTTTAAAGAAGCTGGTAGGGCCCTGGGGGGCAGGTGGGAAAACTAAAATAGCTCTAAATCCAGTGAGGAGGGGAAGGCAGCTGAGATAGCAAGGGGAGGTGACACCAGACACCGGAATCTGAAGGAATAAGGCAACAGATTATTAATAAGGAGACTTCTTTAAGTGTCTCGGTGAAGTGGCAATGAGACACCTCGTATTACTGCTTCAGCAAAAGGTGCATACAAAACATGGCATTGTGAAATCTTGAAATATTTGTACACAAATACAGTTAGGAGAAGAAAAAAGGAAAACTTGGCCGTATTTCTGAATATACTCACTTCTTTGGGAAATAATGTTGACACAGCCAGAACAGGCCTGCTATATCCAACGCTCATGCACATGTCCTCATTCCTATGGCTTAATAATCATAATGAACTATGAGGGGAAGGTAAATAGTCTTCATTCCACATCTCTGAGGATAATAATAAGAAGGAAGAGATTTCAAACATTGGTAATGACTTGTACAGCTACACATTGCTTAAAACGTCGAGCATGAGCCAAGAAATACCCCTCAAGGCTGCAATCAAAAACTGTTTTTGGCCCTGCGCTGTGAACAGAAATTTTATTTGATCAACAGAGCTATTGCAACAGACTTGCTGCTTAGAGTCTGCAAGCTCGTCTCCAAAGCGGCACCCTTCGCTGCAGCTACAGCCTCCTGCCCGGCAGAGCTGTGGGCTCGTGAGATGCAGCTCTGGCTAACAGCCTCAGGTTAATCCTGATGACAACCGAGGAGCAGCTTCAATGCTTCTGCCTTTGCCAGCTTAGAAGTCTGCGTGACTTCTCGTGGGGAAATAGGAGAGATCTGAGAGCGGCAAAAACAATCCTTTCTCTTTTCGTGCGTGGACGTTGCTTTGGGAGAATGAAATCAGCTGAACTGTTTTTTGTGAAGAGGTTCAGCCTTCTGCTCTCAGTACAGAGCACACTGTGCAAGTACAGGGGCAATCCCAGGCCCATAGGCCTTGCAGGCTGAGAAGAAAACAGACACGTGTGTGTGTGTGTGTGTGTATATGTGTGGCCCACCAGCAAAAAAGCCCTGCCTGGCAGAGAATAATGGCAGAGAGAAAAGGGAGAAATTGAAAATTATTTTTTTAATAGAGTTTCTCAGAAAACGACAGACCTTCTCAAAATACTTCAGATATTTTTTGTTGAAATGTGAAAAGTAGACAACTCTTAAGTTGAAATTTGGAAAACTGAAGGCCTATTATTCATATATTTATCTGCCATCATAAATGTGTTTCCTGCTGGTATCGCTAAGATAAAAAACAAGAGTTTTGAGAATTGAGATGGTTGTTAAGAGCAGAAAGTAATTTTCAACAAGCAACAGCAAGCTGTACTGATCTGAGAAAACCAAAGAATGATATTGACTGCTCCTGAATGCCACATGCTGAACCCTATCCTGTTAATTACTTAGGGACACATGGATAATTGGCATCACCACGCTGACGGTTTGGTGATCTGGCAAAACAGAACCTTCTCCAACCATGGGAATAAGATTTCAAAACGAAATAATATCACAGGCTTCTGTTCAACAAAAAGAACTGGGCGCAGAGAGCCTTGCCTGTGATAGAGACACAAAAGCTCCGAAGCAAACAAGACATGAGCTGCCTGAGATCCTTCTGAGAGAAGAAGGAATTTCAGACAAATGTGCCATAGGAGAGAGCTCTAGAGCCCAGAGAAGCAACTGGGTCCTCACACAGGGCATGACCAAAAGGGCCAGAACACAGCAAAACTAAACAAGCTAGAAATAGATATATTTTGGGTGTGTGATACATGCTGACTGGCACCCCAATACTGGAGCAGGTTGCTCAGAGAAGTTGTGGATGCCCTAACACTGGAAATGTTCTAAGTCAGGACGGATGATCCAGTGAAAGATGTCCTTGCCCACAGTGGAGGGGAGGGGCATGTATTACATGCTCTTTGAAGGTCTCTTCCAACCCAAACAATTCTATGATGCTCTGATTTCCTAGCTAAGCACGAAATAAAAAGACTGAAATTTGCTGGTCCTGACAGTTTGAACTATCATTAAAAGCAATGCAGCTTTTCCAAACATAATCTTTGATATTTTTTTATTTTTTTTTTAATTTTTTTTTTTAAACAGAAAAGCACTAACAACACTTTATGCTTTTACAAAGAATGGAGCAACTCAAGGAGTTTGCAATGGGTTTTGGAGTCTGTGACTTTCTTACAGAAATACAGGCAGCATGAAAAGAGGCGGTGATAAACTGTTAGGACCAAAGACAGACCTTTCTAAGAAAAGAGAAGACAGAGTGGAAAGTATAGAAGAGGGGAAACATAGGGGAAGAGGAAAAGCAAGCACTTTGTCCACTGTTGCCTCCAGGCTTTATGTCTGACAGAAACAAAACAAAATACCTATCGAAAAATAGTATGCTTATTTTCAGTGAGAAATACACAGCTTAACATCCCAGCTAAAACCACAGGGCACTGGGAGTGTACAGCAGTTTGTATCCTTGTCATATGGCCAAGGTGAGCATTCTGCAGAGTGGCCTTGGATGGGCAGAGAGACACTTCCTGTATAGGGGAGATAGAGGTCACAACCATTGTACGACTGTTACACATGATCCCTACTTCAGAAACCATGTAGTGTCCCCACAGCGTGGTGGTGTCTGCAGGTACAAGCACCACCAGCAAGCTAATAGCAGTGAGCCCTGGAGAAAGAGTGGAGGAGCCACCCCAGCCTGCCAGGAACAGCTCCATGAGCAGTTAAAGTCCAATAGAAAGGTTGGCACCTACTATTGTGAACAAAAAGTTCATTTGCAATGAAAGTCAAATCCCAGAAGGGGTGTGTGTTGCATCTCTTGGAAGCACACATAGATTTGGGGCAACCTGGGGAGATGAGTAGTGTTGACACTGTATCTTTTGTCTTCTGCCCAACTGGTGGCAATAATTACCACCAAGGTAAGCACGGGCTTCACACCTCCTGTGCTTTCTCACCAGCATGATGAGGACAAACAGTGCAGCACTGGTTACCATTCATGCCTCTGTGTAGCCATGGACCTTTGCTTGGGCTCCAGGATCGTAAATACTTCATCTGAGATCAGGTGCTGGCCTAGTCCCAGGCCAACTCTAGCAGCACTGGATTGTGAAGGCATCTCAAAGGCTTGCCCCTTCTCTTGTAGCAAAGACAGTCACTGAAGCAGGGACTACCCCCATCATTCGCAGGAACTACTAAGACCTGAGAAGCAGCTGGGACTTGTCCCACACTGGTCACAAAAAGACACCACAAGTAGGGCTGTGCTTATTTCTACCTCTTCAATAAACGGGTGTCCCTGTGCTAAGACCTGCTTTCCTACAGAGGCTCTGCATGGCCACCTTCACCCTCTGGAGCTCCTGCCCGCCAAGGAGGGAAGGGTCCCGATCACAGCTCGGTGGCTCCCCGTCACGGGTAACATTAGATCATTCAGGAGAGCTGGGAACAAACACGGGTCCCGAAGCAAACAGCCCCATCCAGTCCAGCCACGCAACATGACTCAACAGATCCGCGCAGGCAGAGCCCTGCTGACTGCCAGCGGAAATCAAACACGGAGCACGCTGCAGGTTGGCAAGCCCAGGCTTTTTTTCCTTTTTTTTTTTCCTTTTTGTTGTTTTCCGAGTGGAGGATCACCCTCCCTGCTTATTTAAGCCACGCTTCCCATGGGAAGGAAGGCTGGAAGAAACTACTGCCTCATCACGGGGGCCTCTCACCGAGCTCCACGGTGCAGCTAAGAGGGATTCTGCCCGTTTTCCTAAAAAATGAGTACAGGCGATGCCTTTGCAAAGGACGGAGAGGAGGAGCCGTGGGTGAAGGGAGACGGCAGAGATAGGTAGGATACCCTGGGGCAGGGAGAAGCTCCCCAGCTTGTGTAACTTGCCAGGGTAGAGAATTGCTCTGACAAGTTTCGCAGGCTTCTACAGCAGCTACGAATTGGATCCTATAAAAATAACAAGTATCAACAACTTAATCACATGCCCGGGTCACGTGGCAGCAAGGGCAACGCACAGTAGCAAATGTAGATTTTAATTTTTTTTTTTTCCTTGGTTTTGTTTGTTTTTTAATACAAAGTGGGAGCGAGGAGTGAAACTTGGGTGGGGTTTTTTTCTACTACTCACTGGGAGGAAAAATAACGTCTTTGCAACACCTCCTGCCTTGTTTTTGCTCTCCCTCAAGAGCGTGGGGCTTTCTGGCCTCTGCCCGCAGTTTTTCCAGGACCTCACAGACCTCAGGTTGTTCTGCAGCCGGGACAAGCTTTGATGCTGTCTCACCGGGGCTCACCGAGGGAGCCGAGCTGGAGTGGGCTGAGGGCAGGAGCTTTGGCTCGGTGCCTGGCACAGCCCCGAGCGGCCGCCAGCGGTGCTTGGCAGGGCTGTCTTCGGGAAAAAAGATGAAGGTCCCAGGAGTGGGAGGTGGCCTGGGGAGGGATGCCGGGAGGAAGGCTGTGCCACGGGGAGCCTGAGTCACTCGGGTGCAGCGTGCCCGTGCAGCGGTACAGCCCCCTTGAACTTCTCTGCAGCCGGGAACGCCGTCTCGCTGAGGTGGCTGGCAGGGCTCCCATCAACACCCTCCTCTTCCCAGCAGTGGTACGAAACAAATCCTGGCCAGTGCTGGCATCCTGCAGCCAGCGGTGAGGCAGACTCTCCCGGAGAGGGAGGTCTCACTGGCAGGTCTGCGTCAAAACCAGATCACTCACCGCCTGGTCAGATTTTGCTGGTCACAGTTAATTTTTTTTTCCGAAGACGCATGTCAAAATCATCTTGTCTGAAGGTGTCTCAAAGTGAAAGAGTTTGTTTTAACTCACAGAAACCTCTGGGTTTTGCATTGTTCTGTCTCCACCTCTCTTCATTTTCCGTGGCGGCAGAGACCCCAAAGACTCAAATCGACAAACCAACTACTTCGTTGTTTTTGATAATTTTCAAATGAAAATCCGATGGGTTTTTTTACTCACTTCTCTCGTGCAATATCTAATTATAGATCTGCAGGTTTTACACTTGGGGTCCATTTTCAATAATCCTATTCATGTTAGATTGTCGTATTGGGCAAAAATAACATCAGGTCAGCCAACAGACGACCTGCCTCCTTCATCGCAGGGAAACCAGCCTTCCTAGGCAGAAAGCAATCACAGCTTTGCTGCCTGACGCCGTGAGCTCCTCATGGAGAGGCAGCTTTTCCTGGCAAAGCTAAGCTTTGCTGATGAGTCTTGTGTGCACGCATGTAAAACAGCGTGTGTGTACCCAAAGCTGGAAGAGCTGCAGGGGGTCGGGCTCCTGCCTCCTCACACACCGACCCGCTCTTTGCTTTTAACTCCTCTGGTGCAATTAAAGCAGCACAGACTCAAACGTGGCTGCAGTGATGCTGCTATTAAAATACAGGAAGGGAAACTAGATTTACCGGAGTATGGCACCTTCGTACTACCATCACAGCGGCAGTTGTACCAGCATCAATCTCCTTGTGAAAATATAAATTATCTTCCCAAGCACAAGTCCTGTACGGGCATGGGCACTATGGGGAGATGAGTCCCCTGCGCTACCCAGCAGGGACAGTTTGTGTCTTGCAAAGTGCCCTTCTGGTTTAGAGGAACCAGACATGTAAAGGACAATATTTATTTTCCTTTTAAAAATAGCTTGTTCTAAGGAATGCCTTTTTCAACCGCAAGAGGATACAAGATGGAAGGGATACAGGACCTAATAACCCACCTGGAAATACTTTGTATGGAAAAGCAGTTGAGCGAGTTTGGGGATTGTGCCAAAGAATTATCAGACAGGCCTCGCTTGATATGATTTGGGTTTGTGGGCAGCTTTTACAGCCCAGCAGGATTTCCCAAAGCTGAGGTGCTTTTAAGCTGCCCGTGTGTGTGCCTGGCCCTTATTGCAGTCCTGGCTGCTGGCCAAAGCGATTCTGTTGTGAGAGAGTGAACAAGTGAGGATCGTTACGACTTGGAAGAAGCTCAGCTCTTGCTCACTTTGGACTCTGGAGACACAGAATGAGGAAAAAAATAAGTACAGAAATGTATCAGAACGTGGGAGCTGGTAAGGAGATGGCATGTTCCCGCAAATTTCAGCTATTTAGGACATGGTTTGTAGGATGTGGGACAACTTCTGTGCAAGTAGGTGAACCTGGATGAGGGAGAATAAGAAGCTTCCTGCAAGATCTGAGCGTATCTCCTGCTCTGAGGCGATCACGCATCAGCAGATCTTTATTCTGAACATGGAGTGGTGGATTCCAGTGACTTCTCCACAGCTGTGACTTTACTCCTCCTCCTTCACGATCACGAGTGACCATATGGCCTCAGGAGAAGCATTACAGTGTTAAAAAATGTGAGTTTCCAGAAGTCTACAGCAGGGTCTCCGCTGCACTCTCTTCAAGAGGAGGGAAAAACAGTTCAATGAAAAGGTGAAGATGGGGAACCTCCCTCCATATTTTTTCAAGGTAAAAAGAAGTTCCTTTTAGGCTAGAGAAACCATTAAACTTCCTGCAGAACAGGACAAATGAACTCTGACATCCATGGGGCCCCCAGGTAGCATTTCCAAATGAAAATGTATAGGTTTTTGAGCAAACCTTTTTTCTGGGGGGGGGAGGAGGAGAGGTGGAGTGGGGAGAAAGGAGGAAAGAAAAAGTAAGTTCCATGGAAAGCTGCTATTCTTCATTGAATCAAAAATAGAACTTCTTGGAAGTTTACCAACCAGGCATTTTTGTGTGGAAAACACTAACTCTGCAGATTGGGTGCTGTCCAAGGAAAAATGCACACCAGTTTTGGACAGGAATATAGTTAGGGGTCTAGATGTGTTCACTCCAAAATACCTGCCAAATAATCCCTGCTATGGCCAGGCGTGAGACACATTCAATGCCTGTTATTTTTCTGTAGCACATTGTAGGTCTGGCTTTTGGTCTCTGTGCATCCACAAGGTTTTGGGGAGGTGTCAGTGAGTTCTGAAGCGCAGCTTGCCCATTACAGTCAGTGGAGACCCAGTCAGTACAGTTACTGGAGTCCCAGGAGCTTTTTATCTGAGTTTGATGCCTGCACTTGGACAGATGACTTTGCCCCACACCGCACTGCAGTGATGGGACTGAAGGGAAGGGATATCATTGTGGTTTTTCAGGGGTGGAACGCGACTGTTTTGTTTAGTCCAAATGTCTTTTTCTGAAGAATAAATTGATGTTTAAGGAGCAGGAAACAAGCTGGGAAACTGGCCATCCCCTGGGCTGTGATGGGATTTGGCTTTTGCTTGGATTTGGGGATTGCTAAACTGATATCCACTAAGGCTGGTGTTTCACACTTGATATTGCTGCTTGCTATCAGTCTTTGGGCAGTGGATAAGGTTGGGAAACGGGAGTACAGTTTTTAGCTTGAGGGGCTTCCTTCTCCCACTGAAAAGTCCCAGACGTACCCTTGCTCTGTATTTGATCTCATGCATGGTAAGGAGGATTTTGAGGGATTTTTTAGCCCTCTTCAGGCTCTTCTTCTTTCTTCAATGCTTGCCGTAAGAGTATTGAAGCACTCACCTCTTCCATCTGCTTGTCCGGATACACCTGCCCATGCAGTTCCTCTCTCCCCCCTGTGTTTCACTTTGTGTTGAATGTGATGCTGTTCTTGGTGAATCAAATCCAACAAAGCATTGAGGCCACCCAACTTTCACCCAGGGAAGGCACGGGGCTGAAACGCCTCTTTGGTTCCGCACCATGAGCAAACCCTTTATCCGGATGGGTTTATGTTCCCTTGCTCCACTTGTCTCCATCACCCTTGGAGTCACACACTGTATGTACCCCTTCGATCAGGGCCTTCCACCTGGGGCTGCACTGAGAATACCTCATTGTTTCACTTTTATTTGGAGGGAGAAGCCTGTGATCCTATTCTCGCCTGGGGCGCAGCACAGCTCTTGAGCAGGACTAGTATTTCTGGTTTCTTCACAATACCGACTTTATCAGCCAGAAGAAAGTTGAACTCTTGAGTTTTTCCAAAAAGGTTCACAACAAGCTTGGGTAGAACCTTGAACCAGTTGGCTGTGTCCTCTGAGTGCCTGGGGCTGGGACTGCACTCAAGAACACAGCCACTTGGTGCAAGCAGTCTTTCTCACTCATAAACACATAGAGCAGCCCAGTATTCTTTTCCTTCTGTACTTCTATGCTCCTGTTGCTCAGAAGGATGCCAGAAATTGGGACAGGATTCGGTAGAGCCAAAATATATATGTCTGTATATGTATGTAGGTATGTATCTGTGTATGAAAGGTTGGCTAAATACAGTTCTGCCTTTTGCTGGTGGTAACTTCCACAGGGTAAAGAGAAGGCACAGCAGAGTTGAACCCGCATGGTGTCCTCACTGATGAGGCAGGAGATCAGCCATACCCTTATCAGCTCAAAGCTGCGTTCCCTGGTGGAAATCAACTGAAAGGATATGTGCCTGTTTGACAGCCTGTCACTTAGATAGGGACAAGCTCAAGGAAGACTAACCCAGAAGCTAATGAGAAGGAGATTAGGAACGTACTGAAAAATGCTCTGAGAAGGGAGGAAGAGGACACAGAGGAGCCAAGCCTGTCCCTCTGTCCAAGCGTTGAAGTATTAAGGCTTGCAGGGACGGGGAGTCAAGTGATCTTTGCAGGAGTGTGGGCACCTCTCCTGCAGAGATGCAGATGCTGCACCAGGTCGGGATGTCATACGGCGAGAGACTGAGCCCAGGGAGAAGGGTGGGAGGTTCCCAAGGAGCAGAACATCCCGCAGCACCGAGGGGCTGGGTCTGGCATGAAGGTGTGAGCAGACTGGGATTTTGGTTGCTCTGGAAGAGGTGGAGCATAATGACTGAGCAGAAAAGTCAAACTAAGTGGTTTTTGTCAACTGAAAAAGCACTGGAAGGTGATGGCTGACCCTTAGGAATATGGTAAGTGAGCCAGAAAGCAGCTGTGACAGAGGGGTGGAGGTACTATTAATGTGTTCTTTCAAGGCCTGGCGTCTGCTCTTTTGTGTCTGAGTGTCTAAAGCTCAGGGAGCCAATTCTCTCTTCTTTTTTCAGGCTGGCAGCTGACACTGGTGTAGGCAGGCCTGTCTCGATGTTGTGGTAATGGCAGAGGAGTTTTGGGAGAAATGGGGGGTAGAAAGAAGGTTTGCAAAGCGGTCTATGCATTTCTGAGGTGTGAGGATAAGCAAGAGTCAGCTGGGAATAGGGGATATGGTTTCAGGAACCCTGGGTGGGTAGATGGTCTGGAGGACATCAGTGGGGTTTTGATAGGCAGGTGAAGGCATGCCCAGATGTACGGGGATTTTGATAGCGTTGGTGTTTGCCTGGAAATAAGAATTCTCTGTTTCTCTCCTTCCCCACCTCTCTCAACCCTTGCTTGATGCCAATTTCCTTAACACAAGATTTCCGTTCCAACCTACACATCCTTCCCATCCCTCTTCCCCAGCAAGATCCCTCCTTTCCTCTTTCCTCCTCCCCACGTAGTGGCTCTTTCTGCTCTCCATGGACTGCTGGGAATAGGCAAGGGGCTGGGCGTCTTCCCTTCAGCCGAGGGCAGGCGGCACAGAGGAGGTGTTCACCCCAGACACATCAGGTTTTGATCCATTTTTGTCTTTCTGGGCATAATCAAAATAGAAGTCTGCCATCTCAAGAGGTGACTTTGTCTATGCCTTGAGCCAGCTCTGGGTGAAGGAAAGAGAGACCTGCTTTTGGGAGTTCCTGCTGGGGCTCCTCCTGTGGCCACAAAGGCACAATCATGCTTGTGGAAGCCACTGTAGCTACTGAATACTCATGACAGCCATATACAGAGGACCCTGAGGGTCAGGAGGCTGTGACAGAAGTTGTACAAAAGCTCTAGATAAGACCAGCTTTCCTCCAAAACGCCTGACATCCAGGAACACAGTAACCAAGAGTTTCTTCATTTGAAGTATGGGAGAGTACGTGACTGCTTCAAAGAGAGAGGTCAAGTCTGGGACCTCGCTGAGATCCACCGGACATAAGAGGAGCATGCCTGCAGCAGGGCTAATAGTGCCCGTGCTGTTATCTGCTGGTGGAAAGGGGTGCCTGCCCACCAGCCTCTCACCAGCATGGAGATGGATGTCCATGCAAGGTGATTTTGCAGCACTGCAGGGGCAGAGATGACCAGGCAACCTGAGCTAGATGAGAAGTAAAGGCATCACAGGAAAGCAGAGAGGTGGACTGGCACAAGCCTACACAACCCCCAAAACCAGCAAACTCTATACCCAATGGATTTATTGTAGCTCGAAGGAGGATTATTTACTAAGACCACTTTTTTTTTTTTCCTTTTTAAAGGAAAAAGTGGTGCCTCATCAAAAGATAGCGTAAGGCAAACAAACCCAATACAGTAAAGTCGCTGTGTCAGGAAGTACAGAACAAACCCACATCCCATCAGAACTAACCCGCTTTTAGCTTTGCATCCAAAAATATTAGTCCATTTATTGCCCATTAAAAATTCCCTTTGTCTCTTCTCAGTTGTGGTGCATGCCTGAGATGTTAAAGCTGGCATTGTCAGTCTTTAAAGTGATGTTTGAGATCTATTTACTCATTAACTTTCAAATGCAGGACACTTTCAAAACCTTTTCCTAAGGGCATCCCTGTGTTCTGTTTGAGAGAGTTACTGTTGTTTTCCCACCTACCCTGAAGGGCTGTTTACGATACCATCTCTCCCTTTTAATCCTCTTTTCCTTTCATGTCTAACAAACAGTGTTAAACAGAACACAGGGGGAAAAGGCAGATCTCACACACTATAATCATCTATAGTTAACTGAAGAAAAGAAATGCTCTGCAATTAGAGGTCTAATTGTGTAAATTAATGCTCAAGAAGAAGCTTTTTCCTATGTATTTCCCAGATAAGACCTCTGTTCTTCCAACCTAGGTTTGTATGGATAGCAGCTCATCGGGGTTTTCTAGAACGGATCCTGTGAGTCGATGTGCACTCTGGACAGGGACTGGGCTGCCACTATAAGGATTTTTCTTAGTAGACCCTACGCAAAGGGATGTCTTGAGATGTACACACAGGAATGTGGGCAGAATTGAGATGTTGAACTATGACAGAAAATGTTACATTTCAAAACTGGCCACTGTTTCTGGTGCTTTTTTTTTTTCCAGGATGCCTTGATTTCTTTAGCTCTTTTTGCCCTGTGTGTGAGCACTTTAAGACTGTGAATATATTTATCTTCACAGCTTTTCTGCGGGGCGGTGTGGGACTCCACGTTAGACAGATCTGAGAGGCTATCGTTTGATGAGCACTTCTTTCAGCAGCAGCGCCAACAGAAGCATCCCCTGATTTCCCCTTCCCCTCTCCCACCACTCACTCACCCCTCAGCTGTGCCAGTTTCAATGCTGTGTGGGAAACAAATCGCAGAACACATCCAGGGTAAAAATAGCTGAAAAAGAGAGAGAGAGAGAAATGAATTCCAGAACCTGGACTGACGTCCTACATGTACATCCCAAGGCAATGCAACACAACCTTTTTAGTTCAGATTCAATCTGTGTGTCCGGCTCCATCAATAATTTTTACCTTGATTTCTTATAGGACAGAAAGATAGAATTTTCAAAAGGTATTGATTTCCTTTCTAAATTTTGTGCAGATTGATGGCTGGGTGAGGGATAGAGACCTGAATTAGAGATCTGCGGCCAGCAGCCAACTGGCTTGTGAGTGTGTGCACGCTGGCTGACCGTGTATGCATTAGCTGGTCAGCCAGCGTATACGGACCTGACTGCTGCCCAACAAAGAGTCTTAGAGCATATGGGGAGGGGAGAGTTGGGCTTGTGGCAGCTATTTTGTTTTTAGAAGGAGGGGGGAGAAGGGAGGCGACGATGAAGCAAGGGTCACAGATCCACAGGAAACCAAGTGCCATTAGTTCCACTGCTCACAAAGCAATTTGTTTGAAAAAAAAAAAAAAAGAAAAGAGAAATTCTATAAAATAAGACCTCTTCTGCCAGTGAGCCTGTAAATCAAGTGAATAGTTTCTCATCCAATTTGGGAGGAAGCTGAGAGCTCAGCCTCAGATTCCTGTTCAGACTCCAGCAACCACTTCTGCTTTTAGCACTCTGAACACCAATGGAAACCACGGATACTGATTTCTTTCCCATACTCAAATGTCACTTAAAGCCCTTGTTTCTCCAGAATAACTCTTTAAAGCACTTGCTTCGTCTCTGTTCCTACCTGCCTCCTTTCTAATCTACAACAGCTTGCCAAGAGCTCTGCTCCATTCTCTGCTTTCGTATCCTTCCTGTCTCCCCTCTGGCCGATGAGTGGTCTCAAACTTTGGTACAGGGCAGTACGCAAAACATTCAGTGTATCTTATTTGTAAAAGATGAGTAATTTTGGTGCAAACACAATTTGGCTTTTCCTGCCCACCTCTTTTCAGGGGAAAGAGAGCTTGGGTCTCCTTGCCACTTTTGCTGACCTGCAGAGGTGGGATGGGAGCCACAGGGTGGAAGAGGAACCATGAGACACCCTGTGAGCCATGACTGTAGTCCATGGACAGAAGTGGAAGGGTCTTTATGTTCCTGTGCTCATGTCTTCTTTTCAGCAGCCCTCCCAAATGTGGCTCTTGGCATCAGCTCTGCAGCACTTCAGGGTGTGCCCTCTGCCGTGCCCCCGAGACCCAGCTCCAAGCACACAGCTCCTGGTTGCACATGGGGGATGCAAGTGCCCCTCTTCTTGGGAAGGGAGCAGCAGGCTGTCTCCATGACAGAAGCAGACGCCGTCTTTGGTAGGGAAAGCTTTAATCAGAACAAATCTCTGACAGGAACTGGGTCTATTCCTAGCACATGTGGGTTTCTGCAACCTTTGCTTTCCCCAGTGGCAGAAATGATCAGCACCACAGGCAGGTCTTGGGCTTCTCCAGGTGGGAAACCAGAGGCTTTGGGCAGCTGGGGGTTCTTCCTGGTGCGGGAAATCCCCGGGTGGCAATAATCCAGTGCAATAGGCTCTGTGCCATCCCCGCTGCAGACACCCAGGAACTTCACTGGGAGTTGCACCCCGTGTGATCTGTTTGCAGATACTCCGGTCTCACCACAGGTATGGAGCAAGGTGTGATGGGAGAGACCTGAGATGGCTCCCAGGGTACCTGCCTGCCTAAACTCCCTAGTCATGGCATACCTCTGGGTCTGCTCCAGTCCACGCACTGGGGGAGCTGCTAGAGGTGAGCTCAGCTCCTGCAAGAGGAGCATCTTCATAGACCTTCCTAGCACTGATTTAATTTCCAGAAGTAGCTTCTGTAGGGATTTTTTTTCTTTTCCCAAATGGAAGAATTACGCAAAGGTGCCACTGGGCACCTTTAAAGGAGATCTAAAGCAGAAGCTAGGGCTGCCTTGCTGAAAAGGAGTGCTAGAAGGTCCCACCCCTTCTCCTCACCAGACACGGGAGTGCAGGAGGTGCTGGTGAATCCTTACCAACGTGGAGCAGCCTCATGCAGAGCGGAGCAGCCCTTACATTGCTGTAAGTGATGTTAGGATCTTGCTTTATCCTTGGGCAACTACGGAACTTGGGGAAGTGGTGGCAGGGGGGAATGATCAGAAAGCTGGCAGAAATTGTGTAACTGGTGTATCAAAGGCCCTTCTCCTCTCCTCCAGTCACATTTTAACAGTACCCTATTTTATTCTACGTGTCAGTAAACAACAAAATCATTACTGATAAAACTTGCCTTAAGCAACAAGACACATGTGAACAATAAAGCACTAAGAGCCACATTTTCAAAAGTGTGTGTGCAGAAATGTCTGTTGTACAATGTATAAGCAGCATGTGGTCTGGATGTGGCAAGCAGCAATGGGAGAGGAAAAGGGGAACAGATGGAACCTGTACATGAGTGACAGGAGCGGACGTAGGCTCGGATCGAGTTTTGTAGTGTGCAGAGGCTGAGCGTTTGAAAAGCCTTAAATAATAACCACATTTTAAGGAGGACTGCATCAACGGGGCATGCGGATCAGTGCGCCGATGGGTGAAACTGCAGAGGACGCAGCAGTGGAGACAGTGATATATACAAAGCATATGAAAAGTTCAGTCTGACACGCCGGCCATGCCTACAATCAAAGGTGTGCACATTTTAGAAACATCATCCTCCCTGAAACCTCAATGACTTAGCAATAAAACATCAGGAAACGATAAGTTGGGGTCAGAAAGGTCTGAGAATTCCACACAGCTGAAATAAAGATTGAGCAAGAGGAATTAGCATCAAGAAATGAGATTCAGATGTTTAAAGCTGATTGTCTGAACCAACTTAATATAATGCACCATGTTGCACTTCAAAATGTTTGGATCGTGCAGCTGGCGAACCCTTCCCATGATTGTGAAATGCAGCAGCTCACTGTATCTGAGAAGGCTGGGCTAGATGTGTCCGCCTGGACACGAGCAGGCTATAAATGATGAATTGGGATTACAGCTTTTACTGTCCCAGTCCAGTTTTACCAGTTCCCTGAGCCACAAGCACAGAAAACAAGCCCGGCAGCAAGGCTGTATGAAGTCCCTACCTTCCCATACTCTGGTACGGTCCTCTCTCCATCCATCTCCCCATGGACTGAAAATGCCCTTTTTTCTGACTCTTTTCTCTCTCTTTTTACTGACTCTTTTTTCTCTCTTTTCCCTGAATGTGAAGCACTCTATCAGCATCCCCTGCTCTCTTACTTTAAGCATATTCAAGAGAGCACATATTCAGCTATCCAGCCTTTTCAAGGCAAATTACCCCCTCTCCTTCCCTTCTTCTTCCCTTCCTCCTTCCACCAAGTCTAGAGTTGAAGCTCACAGCTTTAGAAAATTATATTTATGAGCCTGCAACAACCAGAGGTAATGACATTTTCACTCCTCTTCACACATGCACAGAAGGAGGCCTTTACCCCTATTAATGCAGCCCAGCACCATGACCTCCTGTGTGGGATGCTGCAAGCCTGCAAAACTTGCACGCTTTCAACGCTAAACTTTTTATTCTGGCAAATCTCAGATGGGTTTATATCAATTAACAGATACACACGTATTGCATAAACTCCTTCAACCTAGCAAATGAATCTAAGTGCCCACCTGAAAACCACACCTTACAGGCAATGAGAATCCCATTGGTAAGAGGGTTTTGGAGGCTGACAACTCATTTGGTTCGTAGCTTTTGTTAAATCATATTGCTGGTGAGAGTGGCTCTTTCCTGGGATGAGATAACACCCTTGGCAGTCCTTGGATGAGAAATTAATTAACTGGAGACGAGTGTACACTCTGTAACAATACTCCCCCATGCACTATCTTCTCATGGTGACCATTTCTCAATTGAGGTGATGGGTGTACAGACAAGTTAGACAATACCGATGTTAAGCTCTTATATCATAGATCTTCTTCCCTGCTCTATTCACGTATGTTTTCACGCCAGCTGGACATGTGTAATGCCATCGCAGGCCAGGACTCTCTCTGGGATATCTCCAGTGAAGCTAAGGACAAATTTGACACTGATTTATGCTGTGAACAAACCAGACCAGAGCGTGTTCTCTCACCCGTCATCAAGTGGCACAGCACAGCTCTTACATATGGCAAACTCCCCTCCTACAGCCATCCCCCTGACAAAAAAGGGTGGCTGGCCCAGAGGAACAGCGTCTCAGGGAGGGCTCAGAGGCAAAGGGCAGAGCCGTGCCAGGGGATGCTCCAACCCGGGCCTGAGCCTGTCCCCTCTCCAGGGGCAGATACAGCCAGGACAAAGTCACTTCTTTCACAGTATCTCCAGCACTTGCTGATTTCAGAAGTACAGTGTCTCCTGTCACTTGAAGCTCGAGTGCACGGCCTGGGTTTTCCACTCATGCTATGGGAAGTTGGTTGGGGTTTGCTCTATTGCTGACGGCTTGAAATTTCCATTTGCAGCTCCTTCCCGTTTCCTTTTCAGACACACATCATACAGACCCAGAGAGGCTGCACAAATTTACCACTATGGTGACAAGAGAGGACACTCCTTACCGCAATGAAGCTTCTAACGTGCCCCGTCAACACTGAAGCAGCAGAGGTAGACCTGGGCAAACACTCCCTGATGTCCTGTCAGGTGCCTGCACCCACATCCTGTACCCACAAACCTTGATGCTGATGGCTACCTGAAGTCTACATCCACAGCTCCCATCCCTCCTGGGATGCCACTAAAGAGATCCTATATACCAAACACATCCCTGATATAAACAGGTCTACTCCCAGTTCATACATGAGCCATGTGGGAAGGCAGGACTTGCTGCCTGGAGTCCATAAATGCCCACAAACCTCACAGTCCTGAGACCTCCTAGCCATATGACACCTAACTGTGTCTCGGGACCTCCTAGCCATACGGTGCCCAACCATACCTGGCAGAGAGCTGGTGGAGCCCGTGGCACCATCCCACCTTGCTGCAGCTGTGCACAAAAGCTTTATTTGTCTCCAGTAGCCCCTCTCACCCCACCCCATCAGTGCAGAGAGTGAAGGGTGCCAGCCACATTGCAGAGGAGCAGGAGATGAGGTATCTAAAACAAGGGAGGGATTTTAACCTCCTTTGCTTTCCCCTTACTGCCCCCCACCCCCTAGCCATACGGTGCCCAACCATACCTGGCAGAGAGCTGGTGGAGCCCGTGGCACCATCCCACCTTGCTGCAGCTGTGCACAAAAGCTTTATTTGTCTCCAGTAGCCCCTCTCACCCCACCCCATCAGTGCAGAGAGTGAAGGGTGCCAGCCACATTGCAGAGGAGCAGGAGATGAGGTATCTAAAACAAGGGAGGGATTTTAACCTCCTTTGCTTTCCCCTTACTGCCCCCCCCCCCCCCACCCTATTGCACCTGCCATTAGAATGACCAAAATTATCCAGTGATGTCACTCATGAGCCATAGAAAAACTCAAACCAGGCAAGTTCCCTGTAGAAATCACCTGAGGAAACAGGCTTGTCTCAACGCTTAGAAGAATATCCCTGACCATTTACTTCGTCCCAGGCCTGTGATTCACTCCCCACTTCAGCACTGGCTGACTGCATTTCGGGTGCCTCGGGATAAGAATCATGTTATTCTTTGCTCGGGTCCAGAAAGGCTCGGATGTGCATTGGAATGTCACTGTCTTGTTACAATTAAAATTATTGCTAATTTCATGAGGGAGGCATTTTCATGCATTGCCTTTTTATAGAGGGCTGTGAGGGGGTCCGCCCAAACAACCAGCCTCACAACACAAAGAAATCAATAAACACCTTGGCATGGTGCTCTCCTTGCCTAAATTTGCATCGAGCTTGTTTACAGCCAGCAGGCTAGGAGAAAAGGGTGATTTGTAATATGCGCTGTGGCGTTGCTCGCCTGAATTTCAGGAGTCAGCAACTTTGATAAATTCTTGACGCAGCCTGCAGACGCAGTTAAGAATGTCTCTTCCGCCTACTGCAGGAAGCTGGTCACTGTATCAAAGATCAAAAGTTGCTCACACCAACGCAGGAAGGTTATATACAAGCGAAAAGGAACTACAGATGCTTGTATGTGGATGCAGGGTTTTGCTGTTGTGCACGTATTGGTCTCTAAATTTGACCATAAACCGCTTGAATCGATTCAGGAAAAAACCCCACTAGCTACAGCACCACCCAGATTACTCACAGGCTAATCCTCCCCTTGCAGAGACAAGATACTCTGTTACGGAGATGTTTGATACGACTTTGAAAAGATGGGTTTATCAAAAATCGTATTAGAGACCTAATTAGAGAGTGTAATGACCTTAAGTGGCTGCGCTTTAAAAAGGCTAACAAAAGAGTCTCCGTAATCTGAAATGGGCATGTATCGCAGGGAGGTAATTTCCCTCTGTTAAACCTACAGCATCTGCAGAGCAGGCAAATGTTTATCAGCAAACTAAGCTCTTTGAATCAGTTCATTATCTCACGGAAATAAACTAAGAGAAGGCTTTTACATATCTCCAAAAATCCCATCCAGGCACCTCTTCAGAAGTTGTTCCTGAAACCAAGCACCCCTGGGATAAACCACAGCTAGGAATTACTGTTAAAAAACTTTTGGTGGGCTCTGGCCGTTTTGGTGCAAACCCAACCGCTGCTGAGTGCCCTGCCCAGCTGCTGCAGGACTGCCACGGGCAGGGGAACGCGACCAAGTGTGTCTCCCCTCTCATCTCCTCTCTCCTCCCCTCCACTACAGGATAGGAAACCTGAGAAAAGGCAAATAAACCAGATTTTTAATTTTTTTCGGTGGCTCTAGTGGGCACGCAGACAGGATTCACGCGCGTTTTGGGTTGATTTCCTTTCATTTCTGGTCTTTCTGCACCCCTGCTCTGTTCTGGTTTACTGTTCTCCAGCTCCCTGTACAAACAGGATCTTTCCTCAACAATGTTCTGCCACATCATCTTCCTTCCTTTGTATACAGGCTGCTGCTGCGTGTTACACACCACGCGGCTTCCTAAGGCACCTTGTTTCTCAACACCAGCAAAAAACAGGAACCAAAAGCAAAGCAGCAATGAAACACTAAATTCTCGCCGTAGTTTAAAATTGAACCCTTGAGAGTTTCCGATTCGAGATGACTTTTCAGTTAACGGAATTTTTTCTAGTTTAGTGCTCAGGGGGCCATGCTGCAGCATACGTGCAAATGAGGCATTTGTACTTTTTTATCAGATTCAAATGCCTCCTTGGCGAGGTCTGCAACACTGAGCCATGCTTTTTCTTTTTTTTTCTTTTTTTTTTTTCTGTTTTTTTTTGTGTGTGTGTGTTGAAAAGTGCAGCCAGCTGAGCAAAGTGTGCGTTGCTCCACTGTTCACCTCTTTTCTCCCATCTTGTAAGGCTTGCTGTCTGACTTTTCGCTCTGGGGAGATGAGATAGCACGTTCTTCAGGGAGAAGAGAAAACCACAGGGCGCGCTGCACATTGCACAAATGCTCTTGTTATTCTGAGGCCTGAAGAAAGGAGGAAGGAAGCTTGAGGCTGGTGGTTTGGCAGGTGTGGGGCCTTTTTTACACAGACATCTGTTTTAAGTGGTAGCTCTGGGCTCAGGGATGAGCAGGGAATGCCTCTCACCCCCACCCTCACGACACAAGGGGTTTGGGATCCCGAAGAAGCAATGTCACCCACTCGCTCAAGCTGGGTTTTGGGACTTGTTTGTGGGGCAGGGATGCAAAGTGAGAGGATTCCTCCCTGCAAACCAGCAACTGGGTATCTCAGCATCTCCTCTGCCACCTGAGACAGAGATGCTGCTGCACAAAATGGACGGGGTTAGAGTACAAAATGGGTGAACGACAACATGTACCCTAAGCTTGACGCGAAGACCTGATGAAAAGGGTTTGGATTGCCACCATGAACACCACATCAAAACGAACTCTTCAGATCCCACTGGTTTATTTCTGGTGGTTTTGGTAACACTGCTAGTGATCCCATTAGTGTGTTGAACGAACTGCTTCCTCTGGCAGGATGCTATGGTACGCTCTCTGCTACGCCCTGCACCGCATCTGAAGGAGTTCATTAGTGCTTGGTGGCTAATTATCTATGGAATAACATATCTGGGATACCCACCTTAGAAACAATCTAGGAAGAAACTGCAGTTTTTAGGGCTGGATCCTGCTCTGCTAAAACACCCGTGTGGGGAGGAAAAAGGGCTTTGCATAATATCCTCCCCGGTGGGGATTCACTGGGGCAAGTAAGTGTTGAGCCACATTGTTATTTTAAATGACAATAAGTTCTTTCTCCTGTAGTTCACTGCGGACTTTAATGAACATTTAGCAACTTAATTATGTTTAAAACTGCTACTCTTCTGCTACAGATTGCTGAAATGGGTCAGTGAATTCAGAAGTTACTGGGGGAAGGGCAGATATGCAGAAAAGCAGTGACTGAGACACATACACAGCTGCCCATGCAATCACAGACCCTCATTTCCATAAGAAATCGAGCTGAAGCCATTTCAAGGTGAGGGACTGCGGTTAATCCCTCCCAATACACTCATTAATACGTCCAAAACCATGTCTCCTTGTTCACCGACAAGGAGAGTCAGTCAAGTACAGCCTTAGTCAGGAGAAGAGAGGAGCTACAGCAACCAAGATGGGCTTCACGGGGACTGCTGGGCTTCTTTGGAGGTTTTAGGCTGTGCTGTGCCCAGGTGTCTTTGTAAAGAGCTGAGCAAGGTAGGCAGCATGGTGGGAGAACTCAGCTCCTGTCTTTGCTTTGCATTGCAAGGGACGGCTTGCAATCTGCTGACGTCCCACACCAGAATGGGTGAAATCCTGGTAAAACGAAGTGCTTGGCAGCATTTTGCTGTTCTCAGAAGGGGAAAACAGAATTTCTGACACAAAGCACCCTGCTGCCATGCTCGACGTGGTCTCTAGAGTCACCACGCCATTTGTCTTGGTCACCTGTGAGGAACACCATTGCAGCGCTCACAGAAATCTAATAAACTTTGGAGCTGGGCTGAAAAATAAAATTGTTTTGTTCTGAAGATTAAAAGGAAAACTAAGAAGAGAAAGCCACACAAGGAAGCCTGATGTTCCGGCTTTGGTATCTAAATTTTCTTTTTTTTTTTTTTTTTCCTATCTGACAAATACCAGCATGACAGCAAACAGAACCTTCCCCGTTCACGTGGCAGCACAGCTTAACCGTGCTGGTAAGTGGTGAATAGACGCCTTGCTCTAGCACGGCCCTAAATTGTACCATTAACATGTGGTTATAGTCAGAGAACACATTCAGTAGGAAATGGCACCTTGTTACTTCCCAGATTATCTGCTCCCGACGGGGTAAATATTCTACACATCACGCAGGGTTTTAGCAGCAACATTCCTATTAAAGTAAATGGGATTTGAGTGAGGGTAAATCCAAGCGCGCAGTGCTGGGACGTTATACCTATAAATCTTCTGTGTCTTACGCTCCCTGCTTTATCCGCTGACAAAAGACAAGTGTTTGCTGCCTGGGTAAGGTTCATAAAGCACAAAGGGAGGGTGTGTGCTCAGCGTTGCTTCCTGTAGCCCTGGCTGCAGCTACAGCGCGGCAGCCCGCGGCAGGAAGGACTCGGAGGGATCCCTGGGCTCCTCGGCGCAGGCTCCAGCCTTACCCGTGGGAGGGATCTGCCTTTGGGAGCAAGGAGTCCAGTTCACCTCTACGTCGCACTTACAGAGTGATAAAGTTACTTTTAAAACAGCAACTGCCTTTACCAAGAAAAAGTATTTCAGGCAACAGCTGCCTTACAGGTCCCTTCAAGGTTATTGAGCGTGTGTTAAGCGATTCTTCTGTAAATCTTGTCTTTTGCTTGTATCTATCCTATCATGGTAGTGGTCGGCAGGTACCCCAATTCACATAACAACAAAGGCTTGGACAGGCCCTTCCCTTAGGATAGCTACCTTAAAAAAACCCAATTTGTTTGTGCTTGAAAAAAAATAATTTGCTCTTCAGTAGGCATCGTTTCATGGCTTAATGACCTACATGTGCATGCCATGTCACATGAGTGGTGGCTGTTACTTCACTAGATGGCGTGTGGCCGTGCCTGGCAAGAGGGGAGAGAAGGGAGAATTAATTCAGCGTGTAACTGCTTGCGCTGCGCTCCTGCCTCTGATGTGCCTTTAACAACGTGGATCTACGAGTTCACGTTTCAAGGGTGAGAACTGAATTTCCAGGACCAGAAACAGCTGAAAACAGCTTCGTTTTCAAAAAGCTGAAACTTTTACCAGAAGCCAGCAGTCGGGCAAGACTTGTGGAAAAGAGGTTTATCAGACCAACCTATCTCCTAGGCAAAACATGCTTTCAGACACACAAGTTCTTCTTCAAATCTGAAACAGACCTAAAGAAGGGCTTATGTGTCTGCAAGGGTGTCTGCTTTCTACAAAACGGTCAGCTGGTCTAGTAACAGACCTTATCTCTTCCTATAAATTCTGCCTTGCTTATAGCCCAACACCATCACTGCTGAAAAAACACCCAAAACGTTGCATTGTTCTTCAAAAGGCAAGCCATAAAGTTAATTTGTGTTCTCACTTTCCCTGGTGTAATCTGGGGCATAGCTGTCCTCTTTTGTTCTCCTATTAACTATTTATGCCTCCCTCTTTGGAGAACAAGACCCAGCTCTGCCCTGAGGCACTTACTCTCATGGGATAACATTAAATCACCCTCACAGGGTGTTCACAGAGCACGTGCAGTAAGAATCCACTCCTTCCTTGCTTGGGAAGATGGGCATTAACTCCTCCAAGGCCTCAGACACGAAGTGCAGAAGTACCTGGATCCACGAAGGATGCTCCAGAGCAGACACACCAGCAGCAAAGCTTGCCATGGTGAGGCTGGGAGGGCTCGGGCTGGTGGCTGGTGGTTAGCACGCCAGCTCCCTCGGCAGCTCAGGGGCTGAGCCGACGTAGGGTTTCACAACTGGCCTAAGCTGACCTACAGCTGGGCTCCGGCCAGAAGGCAGCTCTCTCCCCTCTCCTGACACTTGTGCTCCTTTGGCTGCAGGGTCAGCGGCACCGGGGGCTGATTGGTCTCTCTACAATCCTCCCCTCTTCTATTTTTTTTTTTTTTCTTTATTCCTTTTGGTAGGGTTACTTTTCAGTCAGCTTTGTTTGCCCAACTGGCCGGCTGCGTGGCTGGGTGGATGCTGGGGCTGGCCCGAGGAGATGCTGTGATGGGACATGTAAGACTGGCCTTTCTGCCGGCAGCGCGGCGGCAGTGAGGGCTGTGGGTTTCTGCCGTACCCTGCAAACCTCCCCAAATGCTGGGGGGGGTCAGGGCAGGCAGCTGCCTTGGGATGGGATGCAAACATTCCTCTGCTCCTTTGAACACAGAGAAAAGGGGTTTAACAGCCATCTGTTAAAGAATGGTGCCATGAGGAAAACACATCTGATATACATGCAAGTGAGGGGGTTTCCTGTGGTATTTAGGCCTAAGGTGTTTACTATTTTACCATCCAGCTATGCACCCAACCTTCCAATGTGCTCAGTGCAACACATCCACTGCATTTAACACCTCCTACACCGTGGGTGTAGCTACAACAGCGGCTTTATACCCTGCCTGTATCAGCCACCCGTGCCACAACACGGGCAACGCTCTCTCCAAGGAACCAAAGGATGGCCCAAATCAAGCAGCTTCCCTTGTAGTTGAGGGCTGATGGCTGTTCCTGAGCATAGAATCATAGAATTGTCTAGGTTGGAAGAGACCTTTAAGATCTTCTAGTCCAACCATCAACGTAACCCTGACAAAAAACCAAATCTCTAAACCATGTCACAAGCACTACATCAACCCATCTTTTGAATACCTCCAGGGATGGTGCCTCAACCACTTCCCTGGGCAGCCTATGATGGGAGAGTGTATTTGTGGTAAGTGCTTGGCTTGGGGGAGGGCGTCTGGTGACGTGCCAGTGCTGCAGCTGCATGGAGAGCTGTGGAGAAGACCTAATGCTCACACCAATAAGGGAAAACGGAGGCCAACACTTGCAATGAGCTGAACAAGAGCCCCCCCAGCATTCCCTGAAGCGAGAGCTCATTCCTCCCTCGTGTGCCAGGTTTGTGAGGCCACTGTAAGATGAAGCTACGCAGTAAGACAATTTCTGCCAGGGTTAGTTAACCCACGGCAGCCTCCCCAGTACCCTTCCCTTGAAGCAAAGGAGAATTAGAGACAAGATGTTAATGGGAGGGGAAAATTAGGGTAATAGGATAGTTTATAGTCAGTTCTGTAGGAGAGGTAGGTTGCTACCTAACTTACGTACTTCCCTGAAATGCATCTCCCTGTCTTCAATCAGCTCACTTGGCTACCTCAGCCTCCAAGTGCAGTTGTCTCAGCTAACTCATTTGGTTCCCATTTCCCCATGCCATCACTCAAATTTAGTAGGTTGAAACATCTGGAAGAACCCAGAAAAAGCTGCAAGTGATGTCCTTACTGTCCAAATAGCCTATGCTTTGAAAATCACCATCCATATAACCGTTCTCTGCACCTAGCCACCAGTTTCCCCTCAGCCCAGGTTACTGATTCTGGGTCCTGCTCTGCTTTTGCTTGGTCACTATTGGGCTTCCAGGGTTTAAGCCTTTAAGCCTACTGGTTACTGCCAGTATATTTTGTTTGAATTCCAAAGTTGTTCATATACTTCTCTCACTCTAGTAAACATGCAGCAATGAGTAAAGATCCCATTAAGAAATAACCGGGCTATAGAGAAATGCTGCCAACTACTGTAACAGCAAAACATTACAGCTCCCTTTTGCCCAAAAATAACACTTCCTTGCAGTGGGTAAATAACTATTCGGTTCTTCTGGGAGCAATAATCATGGCCTTCTCTTTCTCCAAAGGGAGCAGGCAGTCCTCCGTCCCTGAGAGAAGCTCATTTCCCCAAGGCATGTCCAGATGGCATCGGCCTCTGCCCAGGAGCAGAGGACAAGGAGACCAGCAGAGAGGAAGCCGAGGAGGACGCTCTGAGGAAGTCACTCCTGCAACAGGATCGCATGACAGAAGCTAAAACAGCAGTTCCCCACCAGAATGCCACTCGAAGGACTTCATCTGGGCTCCTCTCTGCCCAGGAAGGGATCTTACTTGATTTCTTCTACCTCTACTCCATGCCCTGGAACCTGTAATTCTGAAAGTGAGTCTGTCCATGTTGATGTCTACAGGGAGGCTGATGTGTCCAGGATCCAAGGGATCTGGTCTCTGTTTCACGCAGTGCCACCTCATTTCTGTGTCTTGAGTCAAGTGCCCTTGCCTCTGCCATCTCCCTGCCTAGGTTTATTCCATCTGCTGCTCAGGAATGTCATGAGGACCTCAGATGTTCATTTTCAGAGCATCTAGTGAACAACAGGTTCATTTAAGCTGGGGTTTCCAGGTACAAAACAAAATAACTGTAAAACAAGGAAAGTAACATCATTTATCAAACTCAGTTATACCATGAGGAGCAAATAAATAGCATAATCAGAAGTTAGTCCTCCAGCTACAGTCTGGTTTTAGTCTGTGCCCACAGGACCTCTCTCTTCCCCAAAACACACAGGTGTCTTCCTGATTTTACTGAGGTGTCAACCTGTAGTAATTTCAAAGCAGCTACTCGAGTTCTATTAGTATTGATCTACTTTCAGAGGAACATTGGCCTCATTAGGCTTTACTTTGCTTCCTGCCCCACTATTCATCAGCTAAGGGCTGGCTGAGATAACACCTAAGAAACAACAGTGGTGCTCAGAGCAAAAAATGACTCCAATCCCAGCTCCACCACAGACAAGACAAATTCCTGCCCCTTTTGTTTTTCCTTTTCCTATCTCTAATGGGAATAATATTGACACCTCTTGAGGCAGAGGCACGACTGCTACTTCAGTTTGTAGAACACTTTGAGATGTCCAAAGCACACCTCAACAGAAATACAAAGCGCTACTGGTGTTTCTAAAGCGCATGACCCGTGTCCTAAACTAACCCCTTCTGACCTGACACTTTGCACGTGCAGTCCCCTGTCACTTCTCTACTATAAAATAAGCTGCCTTTTGGGTGAACTATTTATTAAATATCCAACTTTAAAATAATAATAATAAAAAAAGACTTGAATGAGTCTGCTTGTTTTTAAATTGCTGCATATCACAGAGTTGGGCTAATCTGAGAACACCAAATGTATGGCCACAAGCAGAGTGCACAGAAGTCTCTCTGACCTTTCTATAGGTATCCATCATGTTCAGTGCAATATACCCCAGATCCTTAGTGCATCTGAAGGCCAAAAAGCTGCGTAAGGTCTGTTGTAAGAAAAACTCATAGATCATGACAACAGCATGAACAAGCGGGTTACATAACTGATGAGCTAGTCACATCTTGGGAGGCATAAAAACATTTATTTTCTTGTCACCTAGCAATATGACAAAGGGTTATACCTGCTTCTTTCAAGCCTTGCTGCAAAAATGTGCTTTGCCTGTGGATGCTCTTCCAGCAACAAAGGGTATACTCTAGAAGGACACGTGGCTCTGGATTCGTACTGGGAGGTCCTGACACTGAAGCTGCAGATTGCTGCTGTTAACAACAAAACTCATTTCAGGTAATACCCACCTCCCTTCACAGACCAGACTGGGCCTTCCCACATGCTGCTGAACCTGGTTTCCACTGTGTTTTCTCTTCCACATTACTTCAGTAAAGGGACAGGATCTCCAGCACAAAACAGGTTGGCTGGTGAAGTCCAGGATCATAGAACCATAGAATGGTTACAGCTGGAAGGGACCTTAAAGATCATCGAGTTCCAACCCCCGTACCGTGGGCAGGGACACCTCCCACTAGAGCAGGTTGCTCAAAGCCCCATCCAGCCTGGCCTTGAACACTTCCAGGGATGGGGCATCCACAGCTTCTCTGGGCAACCTGTTCCAGTGCTTCACACCCTCACAGTAAAGAATTTCTTCCTAATATCTAATATAAATCTTCCCTCTTCCAATTTAAAACCATTACCCCTTGTCCTGTCACTACACTCCCTGATAACGAGTCCCTCCCCATCTCTCCTGCAGGCCCCCTTCAGGTACTGGAAGGCTCCTATAAGGTCTGCCTGGAGCCTTCTTTTCTCCAGGCTGAACAACCCCAACTCTCTCAGCCTGTCCTCATAGGAGAGGTGCTCCAGCCCTCTGATCATTTGGGTGATGGGTGTACTTGAGCAGGTTCTCAGCACTGTCCCCCTCCAGCTCCACGGGGTGCCGTGCAGTGTGTGTTTCTCCTCATCACTGACACGGCAGTGGCCGGGCGCAAGGTCTGATTCCCCCTCTCCGGCAGGTGGGAATGGATTCACACTAAGTCTTTTGGCCGTATAGAAAATGTGCGTATCACATTCCTAGCAGACACTGCTGAAGCAGGAAATGCCTTAAATATATATCTCTGGCCTTGCACCGCACAATACCGGAGCCGTGGTCGTCTGCAGCACACCGAGATACGCATGTCCTCTGCTCGTCCAGAACTGCTCCGCGTTGCCTGTGCACATTACAGCTCAGCCTCTCCCGGGAACGCCGTGTTTGCTGTTAGATTTGCGCACCAGCCAGCGCTGTGCTTTCTGCTCTGTGAATGGTGCATCCAGAAATTGGCTGCGACGCTGGTACGCTTCAGAGAGGATAATGCCGTCTTTTCCCCTGCTGTTTATTGTTTACCAGAGGTGCCTAATTTCTGACAAACAAAAGAGATGGATTCTGGGCAATTTAGCAATAATCAAGAGCAGGATGAGCTGGGCGGCTTTACAATACGTACGGCACTGTGTGTAGGGCTCCAGTGATACTGGCCCTTACGCTGCACCATTAAAGATAAGAGCAACAAACCTTCCCTGTCCTGAAAATTGCAGTCAGAGAGCGTAGAAAACTCCAAACTAGGGACAGAACAACCGAACGGGAAGCCTTTGGCGTTAAATACATGAAAGGGAAGCCTTGGGACTATGAGAAGGAATTGAGTACGTTCAGCACAGAATGGGTACTCCTCAGGGGACTATTTAAAAACCATTGACTAGTTTTGCCTACAAGCTTAGCTCTGTCGAAGTACAAGAGAGGCATCAAAAATTTGTGCAGATGAAGTTTACTCAGGTACAGAAGAGCAGAGTAAGACTCTCTAATTCGGTCAGTCATCTGGCCCTGCTTCTTGGGGCAGAAATCCGTCAGAGATCTTTCGGGGGTTTTTTTGCCATTTGATGGACTGGCTTCTGTGATTCTGGGCTATGGCAACCCATGAGAGGAGCTGTGTGACTGAGGCAGGGCAGTAACACTAGGTGCAGTTAGGATGTGTGTGACAGGGTTTATTTCATGCCAGAGCTGTAACATGTGGTGTGCTCCCTACCCGCAGCACAGCCTCGGGTGCTCCTGTTCCAGGACCCAGGTGGAGAACCTGGGGGATCAGTCCCTCAGCTGCAATACACACACAGAGCCCAGGATCACGAGCTGCACTGCCCTGCAGATGCCCAAACGCAGACTGGGCTGCTGCTACTTAGCACGGCACATAAAGCACCCTGGCCCTCCCTCCTTCTGCATGCTTCCTTCCCTCCACCAGCCTCCTCCGCTCCCCTGGGCTGCCCCCCATCCCTCCTTCCTTACCGACAGCCGGCCCTCACCCCCCAAACCTGGCTGAAGCAGTGATGTACAACCCATCAGCTGTCCCTGCCCATGGCAGGGGGGTTGGAACTAGATGATCTCTAAGGTCCCTTCCAACCCAAACCATTCTATGATTCTACGTGGCGAGGGCTGCCAGCATAATGCAGAAGAACGATGGCAAGAAAGGGAAGAGGCTACAATAAGGTGAATACTCTGCACCCTCCAGCCCTCGTTACTGTTGGGACATAAGCTAAACTGTTTCAGCTAATTCATCTTAGTCCTGGGGAGGCGGTGCGTGAAGGCATATCCTGAACACAGCAGAGAAACCTCTAATACACACTCTGCGCTGGCATAATGCTGCCTGTGTGGGTAGAGTTCATTGAGCAAATGTAGATGTTTAAACTGTAGGTGTCCGTTTGTGAGTTCCTCACCTTAGGATGCCATTTCAAGTCAAGAGAGAAATAGGCACTTTTGGCATACGATAGAAATTTACACTCAGTTGAGCTAAATTGTGCCTTGTAAACTCCTGCTGCTCCCCGCTGACAATACAGGGAGTCGGGCACAGCTGGCTCACAGGTAAACGTCTGTACTACACATGTCAAATGGCAGGCGAGATAAATCACACTTTGTAGGGCTTTGCTTTGAAAGAGGGACGCTCCAGGCTTCGGGGCTGCTGGGAGCAGGGCTTCCCAGGGCGGCTGGTGGGGCACACACTGGCACGTAAGCACAGAGGCCAGGGAGCCAGATTCAGAGGAGGAACAGAGAGAAGCGGTGACAGACAGCAAAACCCTTTGGGAACGTGGCTGCTGAAGCAACCATGACTTCATTAGACTTGCTCAAGATGCCCTCTAGCCTAGACCTTTCACCTCATTTAATGGTTTCTGGCCTCAATCCCTTATAATTCTGAAATGAAAAAAAAAGCTCTCTTTTGACTCCTGTTTTCAAGCCAGGGCTGTTTGATTTGGAACACTGCATTGAAGTCTGTGCTACTGATTGATTTCAGGTTTATTATATTTTCCCCTTTGAAACATGCTACAGTAAAAAAAAAATATCTGTACACGTTGTCGTTTTTCATGTAACCCCCTCCCCCTTTTTTTTTTTTCAATCTTAGCAAATGCTCAGTCTTTTCCACTTCAATAGCTTGAAATTCTCCCCTGGGAGCCCTAAGCTCTTTAAATATTTTTAGGTTGCCAGATTTCTTATGTTCTCTCTCCAGGAAGCCAATTTTGTTTCTAAGCTCTTGAGAGTAGTCCAGCTTCATCTTTTGCGCACTCACTGCATCACAATAAAATGCTGCCTAATTGCTGCCTCAGCTGAGTCCCAAAGGTGCTGGAGTTTGTCTCTAGGCTACAGTTGTGGACAATAAACTCTTCTCAGACTGGAGTTAAGCCTTTTTATTATTTAAATCTGAGTCATGTAAAATTAGTTAACTAGCAAGTAACCCACAAAGATCTAGTATGGAAAGAAACTCCCACATATTGTTTTCCAACACTATGAGAGAATGATCAGATATAAAGATTTGCAAGCAGCTTGTAATGCAAGATGTAATAGAAAGACCAACATGTCATTCAGTCAAAAAGACATGAAAATGTTTCTGTGAGCCTAGGAGTAACTCTTGGACTTCGACTGTTTGGTGTTCTTTACCTTCAAATTGAATCTGGCAGTATGAAAACCCCTCTTTTTTCCTCTAGCTTATCCATAACCTGAAATACCTATGAAAGAGGAAAGGCAGCTGTAGATAACAAATGCCAGATGAACCAGAGCTTTCTGTTCCCATTCTAGCACAACAGTCAGAGGATTCAATGAGCATTTTCCTAGAAAATCATCAAGAATATACTAAGACTGGGTGGTCGCACCTCCATCAAGCTTGAGAAGACCCCTGCAGCAAGAGACAAATGGACAATATAAACAGTGAGAATGAACAAAACCTCTCTTTTTCACCAGGACCATAGTCAGCCATCCTTGATAGCAGAAGACATCCATACACTGCATACACAGACATTTGCTCCCAGCATGTTCCTTCATACTCCACAGACATTGCAGTAGAAAGACTTATTGATCATCTTTTGAGACTCTAATTCCATAAGACAACACTTGCTTTGGGTGCACTGGGTGTTGTGTGCCCAAATCCACAGTTGTAATTAGGCAAAAATGAAGCTGGAAGAGATTTCTAGATTTTCTCAAAACGGTTTGACTGTTTAATTAGAGAAGGTCAGACATGAGAGCAGAGACCTGCCACAGTGTTCGTGGTGGTGTTGGCAGCACACCTGCAGCCAGGGACACTGGTGAGTAAGGCCAGCATACATCCACGTCATGGCAAGCCCATTTGAACAGCTCTTTGTACGGCTCCTTTCGTCAGCACAGAGCGTGTGCATAACAGGCAGATGGATCCATCTGCAGTAACTGCAAGGAGACTTAACGACACACTCGCTGTGCAGAGACCCCTCCTGCTGCTGGGGGCTCTCGGTCCTCCTTTAGATTTGTCTTGATCACTTCTTGAGAACATTAATGGCAGACGCGGCGTGGACCGCAGACCCTTCGTTACAGCGATGTGATGCATAAGGCAGGAAGGATGAGCAGGTCTGAAGTCGATTTTTGGCAGGCAGCAGCCAGGAAAGCTAGGAGGCATTCTCAGCCTCATTCAGATCAATGGGAATTTTGCCACTGATGTCAGTGGGACGACGACTTCGCTCCACATGTCTGCCTGTAATCTGAGAGCCTGTGTTCTGCCAGTCCCGGAGACTCAGTGAAAACGGGACCCCACAGAGTTCATCACAGATTCATTGTTTGAAATAAAACTACGTGGATTCTTTGTGCCCTTTTTAGTTATCTGTAAAACAAGTATGATAACGCTTTGAGTGCTAAACAATACAAGGTGTGTAGGAAGACATAATATCTTTTATTAGGCCAACTGATACAGTTGGGGAAAAACAGACAAGCTTTCAGGCTTGTCTGTAACGCTTTGAGATGCTCTGATGAAAGGTGTTCGAGCTGTGCAAGGGATCATTAAATTACATTCTTCCTCTCTCTGGAAATCATTTAGTGGTATTTCAAAGGAAAGATACTGTACAGAAATAACTGATTTCTATTGCAAGTGCTGTCTGGAGCTAAATATCTTCCTTCCTCTCTCTTTATGAACTAATCTAAAGAAAAATATGTTTTAAATTAACATGTTAAGAATAATTTTGCGGTATAATGTATAGTTCTGTGCAATGTTCTATGTTAGGGTAACTTCCAAGATCCTTAAGCAAGTTAAGGATCCTTCAGTACACACAGACAAAATGGCTGGATTTCTGTCTAATGCTTTGTGGAAATTACAAAGGTGTCACTGTAAAGAAATCAGAAAGCATGGAAGCTCTGTGAAAACAGCAAGTAAAAACAAAAAAGGCAGATATGAGTCAAAAACTACATTACACTTGTAAACACTGCCTAGCAAGTCCCCAGATTTTCACTACTGAGTGTGGGCATCATGCCTTTGAAAGCTGTGAACCATTTAGCGTCCATAAGAGAGTGACAGAAACAACCAAACACTTAACCCCCTCCTTCCCTCAACTTAATCAGGAAGGACAGAATGAACTGGGAGCATTCACTCCAACTTAGCCTGGAGTGACAGACTTACAGCACTATGGTCTTGCAACTGTGAGTGCAGGAAGAAATAGCAGTGCCATCGTGGGGTCAGTGGATCACCGAGGTTTTGGGGGGCCAGGAAGGGGTAGGTGAGGGAAGGTGGGAAGACATTAGGCTGGTTTACCTTCTAAATTCAAGCGGTGATGAAGGAAGAGGAAGCCCCAGGACCTGAGGGCCACCTTGTCTTACAACCTGCGTTGCAGTGTGATGGACACACTGCCCAGGAACAGGTCAAGTCAGCCGCAGGGCAGGGGCCAGAGGAACCTCTCTCCAGAGGGAGAAAACCTTCCTCTTCCAGTCTCAAGATCTTAACTCCATTTATGCTTCATCTAAAAGGTTTAACTGTACATAAATCCTACTAGTATCGCTTTAGTAGTATCTTAGTTCAGTGCCAAGATACAATGATGTCAAGAACAGAGAAAACGGGGAGGGTCGGGCTGTGTGTGAATCAATAGTTGCAAAGAAGGATGAAATACACTATTATTTGTATCTATCAGAACAACAAGCAATGGGGATAAATTGCAGCAAAGGAAATTTACATTAAACCGCTAGACAACTGTCCAGGATTAAGGAAAATTAAGCATTGCTATAGACTGCCTAGAGAAATGGTGAAACTTTCATCACTGGAATGTGTCAAAAATGGCTTAAATAAACATCATCCAAAGTTTCACTACTGATGATCGTCCACTGAAGCGGAGAATAGACTTGGAGATTCATCTGAGAAAGGTTACAATATGTGACCAGGTTTTTCTGGATATATTCTCCTTTTTTCCCCTGGGACATGTTGTGGTAGATTTCTCTGGTTTTTTGAGATGCATTCCTCTGAAAATATTTGTCTAAGACCAGGGGGGCCATCTATCTTCTGAAGTGCCTGTTCCTCTCCACTGATCACAGATGCAGTCACAGATGACTGGCTTGGTGTGGACACCTACTTATTGAATCTGTAAAGTCAGATGAGACAATTCCCATCCTTAATGACAAATTGTGTCCTTTCTAATATATTCCTAAATATAACACTCAAATCTCCATTATTCATTCCAAGTATAATTACTTGTGCACATATGAGGTGGCACACATAACACATAATCATAATGTTATTTATTGTCCTGTATTAGTAGTTTTATCACATTATACTTAGATGCCATATGGTGTAATGAAGAATGTAATGAACGTCTCCTATGCAATGGATGGAAAGCTTCTACACAACAATTAATAGAATCTATTCCACTTTTGCATGCCATTCCTACTGAGAATATCACTGAAGTGTATGGTATCTCAGGAAGGAGAATTTTATTTTTAGACCTAAGAGCCAGCCAAAGCTCTGCTGAGTTGCAGGTAGAGCTACTAACAAGGAACGTAAGCGGCTTTATTTCAGCAGTACATAGGTGCTTCTGATATATGGTACTAACCACTTCTGTTTTCAAAGTCCGTATACAATTAATTTAAGTACTCAAACAATCCGTATGAACCTGTGTGCTTATGTTGTACTCGTTCCACCACAGGACTAAAACTGGGCACTTAAGACATGTCTACACCATGTCCTACACTGAGATCAAGGGAACAAGCCTGAGCACCCAATTATCCCCTCTTGTTAGCTTTCTCTTGGGGACCTGTTTAGGCACCAATCTTGGGTAGTTACAGGATCACAGAATGATGTGGGGTTGGAAGGGACCTCTGGAGATCATCTAGTCCAACCCCCCTGCCAAAGCAGGTCCACCTAGAGCAGGTTGTACAGGCACGTGTTCAGGTGGGTTTTGAGTGTCTCCAGAGCCAGAGACTCCACCACCGCTCAGGGCAGTTCACTCTTGGGATTCTCCCCAAATGGCAATAACGCCATTTTATTTGGCTCCCTAAAACCTATGTTAGTCTTTTAACACTACTCCTGAGGCTCTCCACTCTTGCAAGGACACAAGGAGGACACTACAAGCTAAGTGTATGTGATCCAGGATACAGAGCTACATGGCGTGGACAGGGCAGTCTGAGGTAGCCCTAAGCAGCTTGGGTGTGAGCCAGCATGCACCACTGAGCCTTGGGATGGAAAACTGCTCCCTGGCTTGTGTGCATACACTCCTTGGAGGCACTTGCAAATAATGGCCCAGGGAGTCCACCCATAGCAGCCAGTGTTGCTCTGCACAGTGGTTCTGGGGGCTGCTTTCATAATGTAGAAATGTCCCAAGGACTGCCTCAGTAGGAGGGAGATCTTTTTGCTGCCTCCACAAAACAGGAATCCAGGATGCAGACAGCAAAAGGTGACCAGGAGAAACAGCACAGGATCACCTTCCCTATCTTGAGAAGACTTCATTTTCTCAAGATTCTATTATACTTTTGGAACATTACCTTTTTTTTTTTTTTTTTTTTTTGAATAACTGTTGTTCTTCTTTTGTAACCCCAACGGAAATTATGGAAACCCCAATCTTCTATTTTCTTATGCACAAGTACCCTCATCATACATTATTTCTCCACTGTAAAAGGATGTGAAGACTGAAGGCTTTGTACCAGTTTTGGCTGGGATAGAGTTAAATTTCTTCATAGGAGCCTGTAAGGGGCTATGTTTGGGATTTGTGCTGAAAACAGTGTTGACAACACAGGGGCGTTTTAGTCACTGCTGAGCAGTGCTCACACAGAGTCCAGGCCTTTTCTGCTCCTCACACCATCCCACCAGCCAGCGGGCTGGAAGTGCAGAAGTTGGGAGGGGACACAGCCGGGACAGCTGACCCCAACTGACCACAGGGATATTCCATACCATAGATGTCATGCTCAGCAATATAAAGCTGGGGGGGAAAGAAGGGGGCATGTTCGGAGTGATGGCATTTGCCTTCCCAAGCAACTCCTAAGTGTGATGGAGCACTGCTTTCCTGGAGAAGGCTGATCATCTCCCTGCCAATGGGAAGCCTGCATGTGCAGCTTTCTCTTTATCTATTAAACTGTCTTTATCTCAACCCACGAGTTTTCTCACTTTTACCCTTCCACTTCTCCCCCCCACATCCCACTGGGCAGGGAGTGAGCTCCCAGCTGTGGGGCTGAGCTCCCTCCTGGGGTTAAACCACGGCAGGCTCATTTTGTAACTTCATTACATTTAAAAATGCATCGAGCATGAAAATTAAACACAACACTTCCCCTCTCCCTTCTTTTTTTGTCTGTTAGGTGATATGAAAAATGATTGGATGAGGAAACGCAGACAAGAAAAAACAACAGCATATATAGGTTTAGCTCCAGCTTAGCATATAGCTTCAGCTATGCTTCCTTGAGGATTTTAGCTTCTCCCTTACTTGATTCTTTAGAAATGTTTTCATTCTTACTTTCAAGGAGAAGGACCAGAAAGAGGTGAGTACTTCAGCTAAAAGAAGCAATTACACAGGTTGAGCTATGGAAGGTCACAGATAAATATAATTAAACAATCTCTTCTCATGTTATTAAGAAGCCTACCTAATGACTATTGAACTTTAAAAAGCAGCACGAGATGCCATGTAAAAATTAATAACTACAAAAAACTATTACCAGTTCTCTCACTTCATTGGTTTGTGGCCAGCATTCCTAATATATGCTTGTTTTAACAGAATACTGTTTTAAAACAGGATAGTTAATTCTGTAACAACATAGAATCATAAAATCATAAAATGGTTAGAGTTGGCCGGGACCTTAAAGATCATGGAGTTCCAACCCCCCTGCCATGGGCAGGGACACCTCCCACCAGACCAGGTTGCTCAAAGCCCCATCCAGCCTGGCCTTGAACACTTCCAGGGATGGGACATCCACAAATTCTCTGGGCATGAAATATCTTAGCTGCCAGAGACCGGAAAAGTGTCCCAGTGGTGATCACTGGTGGCACCAAATCCCTCTGTACCAGAATGGCTCTTAATAATCAGAAAATGAAGTTTTAGTCTGTCACGTGTGCAGCTGAGTGTGAGTGGCTGTAGAGGTTAGTACACAAGGTAACTGAACCTCGTTTGTTGCAGCCTGCATTTCTATATCTACAAGGAGACCCTGCACCGCCAAATGCAGATATTTCGTAACTAATATGAATATCTCGTGCAGTTCATAGGAAGCAGCATCTAAAACGCCAGATTTTCCAATTATTTTTAAAAGAATCTAAGTCAAGTAGCTCACATGCAGATGTCTGCACTGTAAACCATTCAACTTAGGTAAACTGCATCCAGTTTGCCTGTGGAAACATTAACAGCTCTTGGTAAGGAATGTCTTAAGCTACTCAGTTAGTAACGGCAGTAAGCAACTGCAGTTACTCAGTTGACTGCAGTTTTGTAAACCCTGTAAGTTATTTTGTTTAAATTATGACCATTTTTACATGGGTAACAGAGATGTAAGGCTAGATTATCTTTTTCTTACAGTGATGCAAACCATAATAAACTTCCATGATATTTGTAAACTGTAATGGTATAAAAATCATGCACTTGAACAGAACGATGCTTAGATACAAGACTTAGTCTCCTTAACTTACATCCTGAAGTTGAATGTATCTTTTTCTTGGTGGCACACTTGGCAAACAGGTCCTTGAGTTCAACAGCTCATTTCTGCCTCTTGCTAAAGCTCAACACTTCCTCGGATACACAGGTTTAACTGTTTTCAAGGTCATGCAATAAACCAGATCAGAGAGGTGACCTAGGTTAACAGTAACACCTTCTTTTCAGGGTTCCTTTTAACCCAGATGATTCCACCAACCTAGCTGATGGCGCCACCACATCAACAGCTGTAGTAGTAACACAGAGGGATGAGCAAAAGCAGAGGGCAAGAGCAAGTGTTGAGGGGTGGAGACCAGTTAAGTCAGTTTTGTTGCCAAGGAAAAGATGCAAAGAATAGCACAGAACAGCATTCAAAGTTGAAGAGGCTCCTCCAGATGATAATTCAGAGCAGAAGCCTAACTAACATAGTCTGAATTGCTCTCTGGAGGAGCCTCTCTCACTCCTTCAACTATGCACGGCATCTAGGGAGACAAGCCTCCTAATTTAGGCATGTAAGTTAGATGTTTAAACGTAGGCAGTGAATATTCCCCCCGAGAATGTGAAAGAGATGTTACAATAATTTAAAATATTTTTAACCAAAGTTGTGATACCGATGTCTGTTATTTTATGAGATACTGTTCTTTGTGCTACTGACCCTCTACTGACACAATCATGTTTCTCATTTATTAGATAAATGAACAACATTAACAAAACGCACATCGTCCAAATACAGTCCAAATTTTGAAGTTAAAAAAGGATTCCCAATTTTAGTCTCAAAATATGAACCAGATTAAGTTGTTCACATGGAAACCACTACATGTTCCCTATAGTAATCGCATTAGGGGACCAGAAAGGGAAAAGAGATTCTTCACAATGACGACCAGCCTACCTTATTTAACTTTCTTGCTTTCCATAAACATTTTTTTAAAGTTTTCAATTAGGAACTTTGGCTAAACTTCATCTGTAATTATATCTTGCCATTTACTACATTGCTCCTACCTACTCAGAACATTTTACACATTCAGTGATGGGGGTTTTAGAAGGTACTCATAAATGACACAAGTTGTTCTTCCAGTGTAGATGCACGGCCTCTGGTGTGCTTACCTCCTGCCCCACAGAGTCTTGATACTTAGGCACGCACCAAAACACTAATTTTCAGTGCACCTTTCTCCAACATAATCACCTTCAATGCCATTGATCACAGCACTATTCAGAGGGCTATTTGAGATAGTCCTGGAAAGGACTACCAATACATTAAAGAATGCTCTTTAAATGCAGCTATCTTCTCTTCAGGATGAATGTGTTTACAGGACAGGATTGCTAAAGACAATTCATCTTCTAATATCTCACACTGCAGAACTGGAACTAACATGCCTATGAAATCAAAAACGCCGGGCAAACCATTAATATGTATTAGACTGCGAGTTTTTTATTCTAGTGGTTTGGGCATCTAAACATTGTGTGCTAAAAGCTGCCCAACAGCTCCCTTATTTGAAACTGTTGCTTTCAAGTCAGAGAAATATCTACAGGGGAAGTAGAATAATATACTCCAGCAGGATTTAAAATTAATGCCTGGGCCTGAGTTAACAGGCTCAACTGCTGTAACTGTTTCGTTCAAACTATCAAAGCCTAGTGTCCTATGGTTTTGCATCCACCTCTACTTACCCCTCATCCCTTCAGTAAACAGCTGCCTATGGGTCACACATGGTATCACAACCCAGCACAGAATTAGGTGCTGCAAGTAGCACTAAGCGAGGGGCTGTCGGTTGTGTCATGCCTGCAGACTGGGTGCCACCTGAAATCTTTAACAGCAAAGTTCTGCCTACCTTGTGCTCAGCCCGGGCACCAGCTGAGCCCATCTTTTCTACCACGCTACTTAACAAGGAAGCTAAAACGACCTCGGTCACCATAAAGACCTCCACCCTTTTGCAAACGTTGTTAAAATTGGCCAATGAGGCCAATTCAGAATTACTGCGGCAGGACAGTGTGCAACTCCTGAAGTGCTGCATCTTTAGCAAACCAGCCTAAAATTCACACCCTACCATGAAAGAGTTATGCTGCCAAACCTTTTTCTGTGCATGGCAGGAGCTTTGTTGTTAGCTGTGAACTCTAGCAGACAGATAAAGGGAACTTTGCCACTCTGGTGGTCTGTTGCAGGAATGGGACGATGTGAAAAATGATCATTCCTTTCCCTGTCCCAGCTTTCACTTAACAGTTGCTGACACACAGATCCCTAGGCCTGACTCTTAACTTTTTCCTAGGTTTCTGTCCAAGTCTTCTTTGTTCTGACTACTGTGAGCTACTTTCTTATTCTTTCTCCAGACGAATGCTCCAACATATGCAAAATGCTTCTGCATGTTAAGTATACACAGAAAACAAACACAATATCCTAGTTCCTGTTAATTCTTCTATTTTCTGTCTAAAGACTCAAAGCAGAAGAACTGATTTCTTCAACCTACTGTGGGCCTGCTTCAACCCATCTCAAAAATCTTTTCTACCTGTATTTTCCGTTAATCTGGCATTGCCTTGTTCTTCATAACTTTAATCCATCTAGTCATAACTGCCATGACAGCTTTCTCTTTCTATGGCTCTAATGATGCAACAAACACAACCGGTGGGACTCTTCTCACTTACCTTTGGGCATCTACAGTGCACACACTTATATTTATGCTGATAAAACTGGAAAAAATTAAACACATTGAGGGCACAGTCCACCTTGGTCAAAGTGGGAATTGTATCCCCGAAGTACGTGTCTCTCTACCATGAAAAAACTTAGAGGAACATTAACTCAGAGGCAAAGTTCTACAAGACAGATGTCTACACCTGACCTGATAAATGCAACCACCCGTGTCCATTCCTACTCTCACTTTCTGGCTTAACTGAAATTTCATTTGAAAATCAACTACTGTCCCTTGAACTGTTCTCTATTAACAATTCACAGCATTTTGAGATGTACCTTTTGTGAAAGATGTTGACTAAATCCTTCTGTGGTGCCACTCCATCACAATTTCTCAAGGTTCAGATTCCGAGGTTCTTTCCTAGGAGAGAAATTGGCGGATGTGTCATACTAATATATACCATAACCATAAAAATACCTAAGCAGAAGAACAATTACTATGGGTGCATGAAAATTGACGGACTGTGTCTACTGATGCCTTTATTGAGTTGTGCATAACTTCCCTCGGAAGGTTAATGTCCATGAATATGCAACATGCACCTTCTTTTCCCTATTGCTTCCCTGTTGTTTTTCACCTTCCATTATTGCAGCATTTCTGAACGTAGCCTGTTAAGACCTTCGGTGAAGAGTTATGTTTGCATGTGAGCATTAAAGATTATTATGAAGGCACAGTAATTCCTGCAGTCTAGTTAAATATAATTGTGAGGGGAAGGGAAGACAAAAGCAAAGGGCAGTTCATAATTCATAGACATATCGTGTGTTTTCAACCTTCCCCTGAAGAACTTTGTGTGTGGGAGGAGGTTACAAATGAAGCTCGCTGCTACTTTGTGCTAACAGCCTGTGCCAGCCATCTGAGTTAGACACAGTCTACGGAATTTATGTAATGATAACCAAATCAATTCAGAAAACAGTTTTGTTAATCTGACACAGACCCTGAAAGTGGATAGCTTTAGACTTATCTGGTAGTGTCTGCAATTACTCTAGCTGAAGAGACACTTTTGAACCAAATCAAATGTTCACGGCAAAAGAGTTACATTAATTTATATCAGCTTCTGATTGAACTGACTAGAATAAATCAGAGAGAGAGGGCACACAATCAGCTCTGCTGGCAGATTTGCAGATCGCTGGAAAGGGGCATAAGTCTCTGGGGTTTGGCTGTGAGTAATGCTCTCCGCCACCGACACAGGTGGAGTCCGCCTAACCACAGCCGCTGACACCCACCAACATCATGTCTTATCCAGAACCGCTAGCTTTATAGCCTCTATCAAAAAATAAGAAGATGTAATCTGGGAGAATATATGTTCTACTCAGAGCAGAACGAGTTTCAGTGGCCACCGCCTCCCAGAAATTTCTTACCTTCTCTTTGCCCGAGATTGCTGCCTCACAGCAGTCAGTGGAATGAAACACATGCCCTAGTCCCAGCTGCTTCAATACAAAGTCCAGCAAATTAGCCGAAACTGCTGATAAAGATGACTTTAATGTCATATTTGGTATGAAAATAGATTAGAAACATTAGTGTTTTCCAATCCAGGGACTGCTGTGGAGGCAGGAACCTTCAGTAAGGAGGCGGAATAGATGGTCAGGGAAGCAGTATTTTTTGCATCACTCCATCCAGATTTGCCGGAGTTTGTCTGGCTGCAGCAATAGGAAAGGCTATGAAATTTCACACTCACAGCTACTATTCTCTTGCCTTATTTGAAGTTTATCAACTTCTGATTGTCTGGTTGGACTAGATGACCTCCTTCCAACCTGAATTATCCTATGATCCTATGATCCTTACATATACCTGGCATGCAGGGCTAGGAACCTGGAAATGTGTCTCTCTTCCTACTGTCCCACTCACTTACTGCTAAGTGCCTTGGCAAACTGTGTAGACCAACATTTACCAAACTTCCCCTCAGAGAGGTCCAACAAGTGTGACATTGGTATTACTATGGTGCCGAGCAACTACTTTTCAAAGGGACGTCAGCAGTAGCGTGGGCACCTGTTATGGTTTGAGGAACACACAAAAATTTATTGTCGTTCAGACAATTATTCTATCACCCGATGACCCCTCCCCACCCAGGAAGGGGAATCAGGGAAAAAACACGGAAACCTGAGGGTTAAAATATAAACAGATTTAATACAATGAGAATAGATAATTAACAATAATAACACTAAGGAACCAACATTGATCCCAATACCTATATAAGATACACAAGGATCATACCCAGCCCATTCTATCAGCAGGGAGCTGTGCACTCCCAGCAGTGGACAGCAAATGTGGGACACTGACACCGCTACAGCTTCCAGAGGAAGGGAAGGGCTCAGGGATCCAGCACTGGGGCAAGGAGTTCTCAGGATTGCAGCCATCAAGGAAGAGAGAGAACTCCTCAGCAAACTTTCTAATTTGTATTGAATGTGATATTCACTGTGTGAAATAACCCTGTTGGCCAGCTTGGGTCAAGTGCCCGGGTCTTCCCCCTCCTCATCCCTGCACCTCGCTTAACTTGAAAACACTGGGACCTTGAAACCCGCGTACCATAGCTGGCTATAAACTAATTACAAATTACAGACATTAGAGTCTTCTAAGAGTGGAGTTTTCCCAAGCTCAAGAAGAGACCTTACTGAAAAGCGAAATTACCGAAAGAGAAATTAATCCTGTGTCGCTCAAACCAGGACAGCACCCTCTGCCACTGGGAAGCTGCCCCACCCAACTCAAGCATTACTAATAAAAGGGGTAGGGAAAAAAAATCCTAAACCAAACAGAGATTATGACTAAATAACCAGCCTCCTCCGTGTCACAATTTCCTAGCTGGGGGATATGATACTCAGACAAAGCAGTTAATGTGTTGCCTAATGTGATAAGAGGTACATAGTCTTGTGGGAAGGGATATTATGGCAGTGCTGGGAGCAGGCTGCTTGTGATCTGCTCTCCCCAAGAGGCATTGAGCTCTGTAGGGTCTGCATAGCATCTATCCTTTTGGGTATGTGAAAAACCAGCAGGAATTGATGTCATGGGCAGGCAAGTTCGAAGAAATCTGGAAAAAGGGGAAGCCAGATTTGCAGCTGTTATGAATTCATCACGATTTTGGCCCCAGTTCTAAAATACTCACAAAGGCATAAGAATCTCCACATGATTTTGAGGGAAGCAAGGTCTGTAGATATACGAGTGACACATTCACACATGCTGTATTGTTTAAGAGGCATACCGAGTTTTTAGTTTCAATCCCCGCTCTTTCACTTGTGTCAGTTAACATTTCTGAGAATCTTGTTGTGAGATACACCCTCATGCTGCTACCTTATGGTAGCTACAATTGACATTTTCTGGAGATATCCTGTGTCATTATCAGGAGCGATCACAAGATCACTCCATCACACCATCGGTGGGACACTCTCAGAGCCGTCACGAGGCAGTTCCAGCAGGCAGGACTCACTGCAGTGGTGCAACTGCAGGCAGAAACGCAGCTCAGATCCGCTGGGATGTCAATGGGCTGTTCCTGCCTCCGCATCTCCTCTCCTTCCTTGTGCCTGCGGCAGCTCCGCAGGGTCAGCTAGTTCAGGAACTTGATCCAGCTGAACTCTGGTAATTTTTTTGGAACCGGCTTTCCACCGGATCAGATCCCAGGCTTGCCTTGCCAGATGGCAACATAAGTGTTATTGCCGTGAAAATAACAAAGAGGAAAGCACAGCCACGATCAGAGAGGAAGGCAGGACTGCCCCTTTTGGTGGCAATACAGACACAGGCTGGCTTGCATTAACTGTGAAATGACATCCTTGGAGAGGCTTATAACCGCATTGCTCCCCTCACAGGGAGCAGGGAGGGGTTCTATTAGACACGCACTTTCAGAAATGCTAGGTAACGTCCACCCTCAGCAGACCATAGGAACTGGGTTGTGCCGTCCTGTGAGGCTGCCCGTGACCATGGGGCATCGCTTTGGTCCAAGGGAACAGACAAAACCACCAATCGGTTCCTTTACTGTTATACAAAGGCAATGAAACCCGCTAGCAAAGATGGTGCCGAGTCCCCTCCTGCACGCCCACACAGGCCAGACGTGTATTTTCCCTTTCCTGGCCACTCCTTTAGGAGAAGTGGGAGCAGATGAGGTTTGTATTCTAAGCGTGCTCATCCATTAAAACCCAAATGCAGAGGGAGCACGGGCACAGAGGACAGGGCGGGCACCCAGCCTGGAGCCCGCAGCGTTCTGCTCCCGCACTGACACCCTCCTCCCTCGCCAGGGACCCCGCCATTGCAGCTCCCGCTGCATTCCGGGGGCTGGGAGGGAGAGACCCCCGGGGCCTGCCTCCAGCCGGGATGCTTCAGCGCCGACATCTTCCGCGGGCTGCCAAAAGGCAGCCTTGGCCGCCACCCCCAGCGATGCGGCGGGGTTTTCCTTTTGTGTGGAGCTCGCCAGGAAAACCCCGCCCTTTCCCCCTTCCACCCCCCTAACCCCTGCCGGGACGCTGCAGAGAGAGGCCGCAGCCCGCCCCGCAGCGGTCCCGGCACCGCCCGGGGGCCCGACGGCCTGGGGGCGGGGTAGCGGGATGCCGCGACGGCCCGTCCCCTCCCC
>NW_015094510.1:22635579-22662668 GCF_001431845.1 Calidris pugnax
TGTAGTCCTGCGGCCCCCGCCGGGCGCTGGGCACTCAGGGGGGAGGCGGCGAGAGGAGAACTACAAATCCCAGCGCGCTCGGCTATGGGGGGAGGATGGAGATGGGCGCTGCGGCTTTGCCCCCGCAGAGGAGACCGTTGTGAGGAGGGGGGAGGCTCGCCCTGAGTGAGGATGTTGAGGCGACTCGTCTCTCGGTGCCGCCTCTGAGAGGATAGTGGGGCCGGAGAGCCCTGGCCGGGGGTCACGGGTGCTTTCACCGCTGGAGGGAGGGGCGGCGCGGAAGGGGAGCGCGGTGTCGGACGGGGGGTGGTCGCAGGAGGAGGAGTATGGCGGAGCCGGGGCGGGGTGCGGTGCGAGGGGAGGGCTGTGGCAGCAGAGAGGGGGATGCAGCGGGCCGGGCCGGGGGGATGGCTGCAGATGGGGAGGGTGGTGCAGGGTGAGGGAATGGAGGGGAGAAGCCCGGGTTGAGGGGGGGATGCAGCTGGGTCGGGGGGAAGCGATGAAGGATCCTGCTGGAGGCTGAGGGAAGAATGAATGCCAGAAGAGGGGCACCCGGGAACGTCGGCGGATGGATGAAGGGGGAGAGATCTGCGGGAGGAGGAGGGGCTGAGCAGATGGAAGGGGAGGGCTGTGGAGAAGGCCGAGTAGGTTGGAGGCTGGGTAAATGGATGCGGAGGAGGCAGCGGTCAAAGAGAGCCAGGAGGTGGTGGCCCTGGGGAGCTTCCCCAACCAGTTTACTTAATAGTTAGCAGTTTCGTGTGTCTTGCCACATTTAGGCTCTGTTGGGCTTGTTGCACTAGGTGATCTTTGCATGAACAGACACTGTGTTAATTCTTTAAAAGAATTTGGCTTGGTTTCTATTGTACTCCTGCTTCTGCCCTGATGTCAGCATCGGCATTTGTCTCTCTTCCCTCTCCATTTCCTCTGATGACAGTTCCAGTGTTAACCTTTATCCTATATTCTGCAATAGGCATGGGAAGCGTGTGTAAAATTGCAGCTCCTGTTCCAAATCATACATTAAATATATATATATGTAACTGGAATATTAGAGGGAGTTATTTTTTTCTTCCTGAAAATCTGCATTTTACAAGCATTATTACAGTAGTATTCCCTTGGATATGGATCTTGAATGTCTATTCCTAATACAGTTTCAAATGTCATAGAGATGGGTTTCTTTCCAACGGGTGTTTTTTATTGCAGCTGAAGGTTTTTGTTTTTTTCTTTTCTTTTTTTTTACCCCCCCACCCCCCACATCCTAGGCAGGCTTAGGCTTCTCTTCCCAGCTCCTGGTACTTACCAGACAGCAGAAGCGAGCATTGCTGCTGCAACGTGCTGTCAGGGTGCTTTGCTCTTGGAAGCAGGTAATGGGAGAGGAACGGATCCTGCCCTGAGCTAATCACAGTCTCGAGATAGTTACAAAAGTAAATGGAAGACAAGGAAACAACGATAGGCCTTTATCTGTTTTGCTGTGTAAATAATTGCCAAAAAAAAAGAAAAAAGCTGATTCTTCTGGGGACACGCTGAGAAATCTGAAGAGTTTATGTCTGTAGTACTAACAGCAATATGCATATAAATGTATATTTTAAAGCATATATGCTATTCTTTAGAACGATTTAAAAAAAGAAAACTTCTAATGAAAAAAATACACATTCAAAGAGCCAATTCTTTGAAATTCAGAGGGGAATTCAAGAGGTGGAAAAGTATCCAGGCCTAAATTCTGACCTTATGAGTCAGGGTTATAAACACATGTGTGGCTCCATTAAACCTGCCATTATTCACGGGGAGTTTATCTGGGTTGCAGATTGGCTGCGCGAGGAATGTAGCAGCAGCAGAACGGGATCTCCGCGGGGCTGGCTATGGTCTGGCAGGGCTCATGAGCTGCAGGGCTGTGGGAACATGGAGATGCTGGCACACAGCCCAACCTAATAAACGCTTTGCACCCAAGCTGGCTCCCCACGGACACATCTTGGGAGTCTTTGGTGGCACGTTTGCTCCACCAGAAATGCTTACACATGTGATGCGCAGAGGAGCAAGCTGCTCCACAAAGGGCGAGAGGGATTATTGATTTGGGCTGATCTGCACTTTGTTGAGCTCCAGGCAGGCCCTGCAGAATCCTTCTGGTGTCTGAGCTCTGCATTCTTTCAGAGGATGGATCATAGAATCCTAGAATTGTCTAGGTTGGAAGGGACCTTTAAGATCATCTAGTCCAACCATCAGCCTAACTCTGATAAAAAAACATCACTAAACCATGTCGTTAAGCACCACGTCAAACGTCTTTTGAATACCTCCAGGGATGGTGCCTCAACCACTTCCCTGGGCAGCCCATTCCAATGCTTAATAACCCCTTTCAGTGTAAAAATTTTTCCTAATATCCAATCTGAACCCCCCGATCCATCACCTCAAGGCTGGTGCCACCTGAACACTGGCTTGGGTTTGGTGTGGTACTGATGCCAGAAGCCCTGGAAACTGCGGGAGAGATGTGTGGAGCCAGCCTGGGTCCAGCAGGGATAAGATGGAGAAGAAGGCAGCAAGCCTCTCGCTGCCTGAACTGTGTGTGTATGGAGTTACACTCCTTAGAGTGCCCTGTAGTGTTTGTGTTAGCTGTTTTCCTTTCTGTTGCTGGCCTCACTGATGAACACCTCGTTATCCTGAATAATAGGGATGAGACTGTATGGATATATAAGCCTGAAGCTGATACATGAGGTGCTCTGGAGAAGGATACGTTATGCAGTCAGTTTTAGGAACAGCACAGCCGTCTCATTCTCCTCTTTCTAGTTCTTCAGAAAATTCCAGTTCAAAGGCTTTGCAAATGGCCATTTCATTCTCCAGGGTGCTACTGTTCAGTGCGATAGTGTATTCCCTCTAATTAAAACACTGACCAACTGTTTAGTGGTTTCTTATGTATTTGTGTTTACTTTTAACTTGTGGTGGATGTCTGCTTCATTTGAAGATTATTTTTTTTTTCCACTTGCATTTAAAGTTAACATTCAACTCTCTGTTTCAAGTTAGCTGTCAGAAGATTGCACCCCGCAATAGTGGGAGGGCTGTGTGCATGCTTCTTCTCCTTCCCACTTCCACACACGTTTCCCCATTAACTCTGCGGCTGCTATTTGAAAACGGAATTTCAGTGCAAAGAAGCCAAGACCCAGTTAGCAGAAAGCAGTTAAGTGAAGTGAAAGATCCCTCGGTGCTGGGGGACCACGGTGGGGGTGTGTGTGTGTGTGTGAGCTTGCTTTATGTGGTGTGTGTGCTGCTGTGAAGTGACATTGTGGAACGGGGAGTGAACACTCCGGTGACATTACCGGCTGCAACCCCCGGTGCTGCTGCAGCAGCTGCTGATACGCACAGAAAAAGGCCAAAAAAAAAAGAAAAAGAGCACTGGCGTAGCACACTTCTCTCTGATTCAAGGAGCCATTTCAATGTAGGTTCAATCCAAATCCGCTGGAACCGTGCCCCAGTCTTATTTATATATATTTTAACAGGAGTTGTGATCCTGTGAGGTAATGATGGCTGGCCTCCGCTCCGGTCCGTGGGACCCCAGCTGCAAGTTTGAACAAAGACAAGTTAGCAGGGAAAGAGAGATTTGGCTGTGGAACTTGGCAAGTCTTTTGTTTGTTTGTATTTTATCTGGCAATGATCAGTTAAAATGTTGTTTTTGTCATGCGAACGTAATGCCTGATAATTGTCTGCAGCATCAGTGATTGCTTCTGAACAGAGACAGTTAATTATTAGAAACGAAGACCAGTTGTTCCGCACCCAAGTCCAAAATAAAAGAGATAATCTTTCTAATGAAGCAGGCAAGAGTTATTTAGTTTTTTGAATAATTGCATTTAATAACTTATTCTTAAAAATCAAATAAAATACATCAAGCCCATGAAGAAGAAGCACAGTCTGTTTTTCAGTCAGAAATAGACTTCTGTAGGCTTCTAGTAGAAATCACATGTCATGCAGGGAAAAAATGCTTTTTTCTTCCTCTGGTAGTGTTCCAGTTACTGTCACAGTTTATGCTTCTCAAGGTAAGGTATTGTCATATTGTTATATGTCTCTATTTTAACAAGATTTAGCTTCGAAGGGAAAATGGAAAATAGGATTGTTGTACTATTTAAAGTGAAAACATAAATCGAGAGAAAAGAAGCTGTTTGAAACTGGTCAAAGCCAGCTTACAAAAACAATATGGCCTTAAACTAAGAAGGGCAGGTTTAGATTAATTTTAAGGAAGAGCTTCCAAGCAGTAAGAAGAATTTGAGAAAGGAAAAACTTCAGTTCGTTGCTTAGACTCTAGTTGTAGAATTGGGTGCACATGAGAATGGATGAATCAAAAAATCGAAACCTCTTAATACTGGAGTTCTCTTCCTTGCTTTGCTCTGCGTGGCAATCGACCTGTTCTGGGGCTGTGCAGTGGCAGAGGGATGTCCTATCTCTGTTTTGTAGAAGTGGAAAACTTATAGTCATACCTCGGCACTGAATTTCAGAAGATGGTGCTCAACAGCCTGGCTCTCCATCTTGGGACGTTAGACGGGTCTCTTGCGTTGCATTTCGGGATGCCCGACGTCATGCTGCAATTCTGACTTACAGAAAACGAGAACCAGAATTAGTAACCAGTCTTCATCTGGGCATGTCCAGGCCTTTCCAGATGTTCAGCTGTCCAGTCAGCAATACTGCACAGCTGCTGTGACAAGAGACCATATGTCCAGCGATCTCAGGGAGCTATGGAAAATTTTTGGCCTGCCTGGGTAAAATTCTGATCAGCGAAAGACAAGTCAGGAAAAAAACAAGTATATTATAGCCCTATCAGTGAGGCATTAACAATTGATGTGGAGAAAAGTCTAATTAGTAGGCAGTAAATACGGCTTGATGTGACTATTGAGACAATGAGAGTAAAGCAAAAATGAGTAATTGCTCGTTTAATGAGTGTCGTCCATCCTGTGCAAGAGTTCAGTGCCCATGGGGAGAACAGGACAGCGTTGTGTAACATAGGCATGAGAGACATGTAAAGGTGGCAAAGATGCCTTTTATTTTGGCATTTGCAAAGCTGAAAGTTCAATATCAAGCAACGGGAAAGCCCCTGCTGCAGACCCCATCTATGGGGAGGACATTTATTGCCTCTGGCAGCTCTGGGGTGAGGTTAAGTGGGAAATGGACTGAAGGGGGACAGTTGTCCTGCATTTCCACTGGTGTTGCACATGTTCCGAATAGTGTGCTAAACAAGCTGTCCCCCCTTGCCCACCATTCACACAGTGCCTGTATCTGCCTGTGGCTATGCTTGTGTGGGTATAATGCTTTAATGTTAAAATAGAGACTGTCTTTTGGATCTTGCTCAATTGTGCGTTGCTGTAGTTCTGGGAGAAAAATTCTTTTCTGACCCCCGGATAGGGATCAGCTCAGCTTATGCTCCAAAGAATAGAGATTAATATCCCCTGTGACCTTCTAGCCTAGCTGCTGCAGGGTTTTTAACAAGTGAGTTTGGGACCCCATGTGTGGCAGCTACACTGGCATGAATGTCTGTAACGTCTCTTCTTGTCAATGATCCGTGAACTAAGGAATCTCCAAGGATATCTTGACGTGCCGTGGAGCTGTTATGGTCTAGTGCAGGAAAGAGCCACGCAATGATAGGATGAAAAGCCGGTGTCACAAGTAATGCGTAAGTTGTTCCAAATGTATCTGACAACAGTTGTCCCTGGCTGCGTACTTAAAAGATGTGGCTGTGATGTGGTAGGAAAACCAAATATTTAAAACCCCTAACAACAAAAACAAACAACAAAAGCGCTATTTTTGACTTTTCTATTTCTGGTTCCTTGGACGTTTGCAATGTTGTATGAACTCTATAATATAACATAGAACAGGTAATAAAAAAAATAAGTACATAACATGAAAAAGCCCACACCTAGTTCTAGCTACCTCTTCCTCCTGGCCCCTGCCACTGAAGAGTCAATCCAGGAAGGAATTCCTTCCTAAAAGTAATTTTTCTTAAATTTTTGTCATATTTGTTTTGACTTGCTTAGGCTATTCAGAACTCATGTTACCATGGCTAATGTGCGTAAAAAGGTTTGTAATTTGTTTAAACCACTTTTAGCCATTAGTTTAAAATAGCCAGTCTTTTTGCAGTTGGAGCTCAAAGAATTGTTTGGGGGTCAGGGGTAGCACCGATTTAGGAATGAGGTCTCCAGTTGCTGTTTCAAACATGTCTCAGGTGTATGAGTGATGTTATATTCACCTTCTCAAGCTGTATTACCTGCTGGGGTATCCAGGGTAGGTGATAAGTAAAAATTGAAGTGCCTGAATCCAAGAGGCTTTTGTCAGCCAAGCTCAGAGTCATCAACCACTCAGTAGGATGGGGAGGGACTCTTGATCAGGGAGTGTAGCAATAGGACAAGGGGTAATGGTTTTAAACTGAGAGGGAAAATTTAGATTAGATATCAAGAAGAAATTCTTTAGTGTGAGGGTGATGAGATGCTGGAACAGGTTGCCCAGGGAAGTTATGGATGCCCCATCCCTGGAGGTGTTCAAGGCCAGGCTGGATGGGGCTTTGAGCAACCTGGTCTAGTGGACGGTGCCCCTGCTCTTGGCAGGGGGGTTGGAACTCGATGATCTTTAAGGTCCCTTCCAACTGCGTACCATTCTATGGTTCTATGATATATGTACATCCACCAACCTTCCTACGTGCTCCAGGTTTCGGTGCCTGTTGATGTTTAGAAGCTTTCCAGCATGACACACTGGGCATCAAGCTCTTGGTTAAGCTTCAGTGTATGAGGCCAGAAGCCCCTGAACTTTTGGAGGAAATTGGAGGCTCTCGTTTGGTTTCCCCCTGCAGTTTTAAGACCATGTAAAATCATCTGCCTCCCACTTTCCAGCTTCCTGAGCTAACCACTCTTTTGAAGTGATCATGGGTATCTGTGGTCGCTGTGCCTTGCCTCCTGCCCATGGGTTGGTGCAGCTTCCACCGGAGACAAGGAGGTTGTCTCCTCCTGTGCACGGGGCACTCTTCTGGGTGTCAGGGGAGCTGGATGTGAGTGTCAGCCCTCTTAAGGCAAAAGGGAGTTGAACACAGGCCTGCAAGGTAGGAACTAGCTGTAATAAACAGATACAAGAGATTGCTAAAGTAAGTACATGTTCTACTTAACGGATTTCTAGGAACTGAATGCAACATTTCCTTAGAAATGTTTTATTTACTCTCTCTTTTTTGCTACATGTGGGGAAAACCTCCAGAGATTTGAGGACTGTTTTCCTTACGGGGACAAGGTGGTTGTGTAGCAGATCCCAACCTGGATGTGTTTGAAGGCAGGGCAATGGGTTCTGCCCCAGGTGGTGGCTTGTTCATTTGTACGTTGACTCATCAGATCTGAATGGGTTGTAACCTATATTCAGTTCATATCTTTTTATCTGTTTCCAGTGCAATGCAAGCGACATCACTTTTTTTTCCCATCAGTTATCATCTTCTGTATTTTAAAATTAAATGGTCTTGTCACAGAGCTAGGGCCCTCCAATGCTTTACCCTGCCCTTCCTCATCACCAAGAGAAAAGAAAATCAGGGTCGTCGCCCTTCCCGTCTTAGTTCTGCTCCTGCCCAGAAGCTTCTAGCAGCCCCAGGGAATGATCTGCAGGACGAAATGTGTGGCAACAGGTTTCCGTGGCTTGGTTGCAGGGAGCAGGAGTGAAGAGGTGGTGGAGGAGACCTGGTGTGCAGCTGCAGGCAGCAGTAAGGACCATCGGTTTGGCGCTGTTGAGAGGCAGGGTGTGTGTTTGCTATTCAGGGAGGGCAGAATGAAGGTCATGTGGACGTATGTTCAACTTAATGTCAGAGGTTTGAATTTTGCTAAGCACGAGGGGATACAAAGACATAAGATACATCCTCCTTCATGCCATCTTGATCTTGTCTCGCCTGTTCTATAAAAACTACTAACATTTTTATAACCCACTAGGATGTAAAAGGTTGTTTCTCCCTGTTCTGGCTTCTCTCTGCTACCACCTGCTCCTACCGCACGCACCCCCAGACCAGGGGCTGTCTTCAGCTCTGCAGCCTGAACCCTGTGCTCTCCCCGTCTGCCTGTATCTCTCCTTCCCTGTTTCTTCTCCACCACCTTGGTCTTGCCAAACCCTCCATGCAGCTAGTGGACAGCCCTCCCCAGCCAGCCTCCTCCCTCTCGGTCAGTTCAACCCTATGCATTGCGTAGCTATGAATTGTGAAGTTTTTATTATTTTTGGTATCCAGAGTTTTACATCTGGGTGAATGTCAGGGACCCCACCTGTCCTGAGTCAGAGGACAATGGAAAGGAACTGATACTCTTTTTGTGTGGTAAGGACCTAGACTTGTGAGTCATGCGGGATTCAGATGAAGGGGCAGGCATTGCTTCAATCTTGACTCTTAAATACAAACGTAGCTTTACAACATAGCTTACGTTTGAATGTGTGGTTTAATATTGCTTTCTTGAATGGTTACTGTGAAAAGTTAGACCATGGGTTTGCCTTAAAGTCATGCTGCGATTTACTACTTGTATGAAAAAGTTAGTAAAATCCGTAAATCCTAGATTGTTCTGGGGACTAGGGGAGGGTTGTACTTTGGGAATCACTGTTTTAAGAAATCTTAAATTTGGATTGCTAACTCTGCCGTAAATCCCAAAGTGACGTGTTAAATTTAATGAAAAAAAAATCCAAGTCAGCATGTGGATGTTGGAGTACTTTGAAAGAATATTTAAACAGAAAGAGGCTCTCAGCTTTGTCTGTAGTAGAGCTGTCATTCAACCGTATCGTAATCTCATTAGGGTGAGGGCTCTTGAAAGTGCTAAGTGCAGACTTCCCTGATGCTGCTTGGCATATTTAGGCACGTATGTAATACAACAGTATAAAAAGCAATTTAATGCCTCGTGTGAGTTGCGATTCACGGGCTGATGGCTGCTAATATATTGTGGTGCTCTACAAATTGAAGTTTGGCTTGTTAGGTTGAGTGTGGGCAGGGCATTTCATTTTCTTGCATGAATTTAACAGGATTGGGGCCACAGACAGCAAAGAAGTTGTGTTTTTTCTCACTATAAAAGAGTTATGATTCATGATCGCAAACCTTAGGCTAGTAAAGAGATACTCCAAAGCTAAGTGGTTGAAAAAGAGGGGGACTGGCTGGGAACAGAGGGTGGAAAGACACAATTCAGCTACGAGAGAAAAAACAAAACTAAAGGGTTGTGGTCTGAATCATCCTACAGCATGTAAAATTCATTTTTCTGATGATTGTGTTCTCTTTTAGATTTCTGAGCGAAGATGAATTTAGCGGAGATTTGCGATAATGCCAAAAAGGGAAGAGAATATGCACTCCTTGGGAATTATGACTCTTCTATCGTGTATTACCAGGGTGTCATCCAGCAGATCCAGAGACATTGCCAGTCGATCAGAGATCCAGCAGTTAAGGGCAAATGGCAACAGGTAGGGTGAAATAAGGTTGCCTTTATTTTATTGCTTGATATTTGAAGAACACACTGTACTTCCTAAGCCTTTTAAGGTATAGAGAACGTATATTTCAGTTAAGTTTTCAACATTTCTTTTGCAATATTTTGCTGATATTTATGGGAAAATAACTTTTGTGGTGTGTTCAAAAGGACATCGTTTGTTCTAATTGAATACATTTTTTTGTTGTTTCCACTGAGGATGTCTGGCTAACCACTGGTCTGTTAGTGCGTGATTTGGAAAAACTGTTTTGCTGAGGACTTCCTGTTACTGTTTTTATCTTTTGACCATCTAATGTCCAGTAAACTAAGATGTGAGAGGATGGGTTAGCATCACTAGAATGGCTGAGTAGCAGTTAACTGTAATGCTACAGTGTGCAAATTTGGATCAGGTTTCTAAAGCTTCAAGTAATACTCTTAGCCTGAGTCTTGCACACATGCATCTCGCTGCTCAGCAGAGTACTGTTGAAGCTGAGGAAGTAATCCGCAGGTGAAATGTAAGAACCTTCATTGGGCACTTCCAGTACTTAAGTCTTCCTTACATTTTGTGGCCCTATTTTTCATTGTACAAAATGTGTTCCATAAAAAAATAATGTTGGAGGATAAACATATAAAGGGGTATTCTAGAATAAAGAATACATGTTGCATAAATATTATGTTTTTAAAGAAGAGCATAGCTCCTATAAAAGATATAATTTTGCAGTAAGTAGCTGAAGAGATGATTTCAGGAAGAGTTTTTCTAAATATCGTGTTTAAACGATGTCACTTTAAAACAAGCAAATTTTTCCTTTTTATTGGAGCAGATGCTTTGGTTATGGCTTTGTGCTTGAAACATCTGACACTAACATAGAGTATTTTGTGTATTGATAGCTACAACACTGTTAGCAATCATTTTGTAGTGACAGTACTATTTGTAGGTGTTTATCATAGAGCTGGAGAAGTCTGTCTGCTTATTGAGAGCTTGTGTGCAAAGCACATGCGTGTACAGGCAACAGTGATAGAGCCTGGCTTTCCTGGTCATGTAATAAGCTGAACGTTGTACAGGAGATATTATCTGTCAAGTATTTGTGTTCAAGCTCTTCCCCACCTCAGGGCATGCTGATACAAGGTCTTCATGCCCCATGCGTGCCCTTAGTTCCTGCTGAACTTCTAGCTGATGTGAAGGTAGAGCGTGAGGCTTTCCTTGTTCTGCAGCTGCATCACTGCATTTCCTTCACTTCTAATATTTAGTGTTTCCTCCTATGACATGGATTCTTCTATTAAACTTTTAACAGCTCTTATCTTGTGAAGGTTACTTACAGTCTCGTAATGTTGTGTGTTGTTTGAACTGCTTCAGAGAAGGCTGTGTGCCATGGAACGCGTGCTGTACATTGGAGATGAGCCTCAAGCCAAAAAGGAGCATTAACACAGTTTCCAGGATTATTCCCTGGGGAAGGCAGCTGGATCCTTAGCAGAGGATCTAAAGTTGGCATCTTCTCCAAAATTATCCCTTTTAGGTAAAAACAGAATGGCCCCTGACAGTGTCCCATAAAAGCTTTAGAGAACTGTCCCCAGAAAGATCAGCAGCAGGTGGGGTAGCGTCTGTCACGCTGTGTGCTCATGTTAATTCTGAAACTTCCCAACATAGCGGTGGCAGATGAACTTTGTCAGAATATTGCTTTGCCATTACTGGTGCCAGTCTCGGCTCAGGGACAAGCACCAAAAAGTAAGGAGCATGACAGGCTGTTTGCCTTCTCATTCATTTGTAGGACTACCTGTAGCCCTGGGAACAGAATTATATAGCCCTGAGAGGAAACGATGCAGTCCTAGAACCCCTGGCTTTTCCTTGCCTGCACCTGAATGGTTTGGTGAGACCTATAGATGTAGACCTGCTTTCTTACCCACTCTTCATAAATAACTGTTGTGCCATCTCACTCCTTGAGGCAGACTAAGAGGGAGTCTGATGATCTGGATGTCAGCACTGCTTTCCAGCTCCCACAGAACCTCCATCCAAACTGTCAGTCACATTCAGTAGCTGTCTGACAGACAGCCTGTTCTGAAAAAAAATTAAGCCAAACGTTGGATGACAAGAAACATTCACCATAGTAAAATAGTTACTCTTTTTAGATCATCCCCATGAAAGAGTTATGCCATACACATTACGTAAGTTTAGCAAATCTTGGTGCCAGTAGTGTGCAGAAGCAAAAGATTCCCATACCTGTGTGCTTCTTGCAAGTGACAGGGGGAGCAAAGCAACACGTAGGTCCTGGTCAAGGTGATGACTACAGTTGATTTTTACCTGAAATTCTGTCTCCTCTGGCATATGGAACTAACCTGTTCTTTAGGTTCTTCAGTTTCTCCATTCTGTGAGGAATCTGAGGAGGATAATGCCACTGGTACAGTTTGGAGGTGGAGTTTAGCAATCTCTAGCAGACACTGGGTAGATAGAGCTTTTACTGTTGGGAGCAGTCACAGTGTGAATGGCCATGTAGATAAGTGCTCGAAGGAAAAGATTATTACTTAAACAGTTCTTCTCTGAGCTATAGTGTCTGCATGCACATTGACAACCTTGAATCCCCTGAAGGATTCCTGGGACACCAATGCTGAGGGGATCTGACAGTATGAAGGGAAGCATGTCCTTCCTTTCTGTACATTTGTGTGCAGCGCACGAACAGGGTGTTTGTCCTACTGGTACTTCTGAGGCAGTGAACTCAGTTTCAGGTGTTTGCCCACGTGTTCCCTCATAAAATGGAAATGCTTATACAAGTAACATCTCAAACAGTAGTTACAGCCATGGCTCTGCAGCTGTCCAGCTCGTACCTGATACATGAACCACTGTTCCCCCTATCTGGTCACTTCTCTACAGCGGTGCTCCATCCTGAATAGGTACCTCATGCTAGGTGGATCTGTTTTGTTGCCTTGTGTACTACGTGGGATTTTTCCAGCAGTTTATCGAGCAATGTAGAGCAGGCTGTAGTTGGGATTTTGGGTCAGACTCCCAAACACTCTTCTTCTACCGCTCTTTGCTTAGTTGTCATTGTTTTCAAATTTCTACAGGTTGGTTTGGACAGAATGATATTCTGTACAAGTATTTGGTGGTTTGTATTTCATATCACACAGTCAGACAGCTTCAGCTTTGCAACTGGGAACCCTGATTTCAAGGGTCCCTTGTGCTTGGTCCTGATAGTTACGAGGAGGAGGAATGTGAACATGTATCATCTGGTCCCCTGGGAATAATCGACTGACTCAGTTCCACTTGCTGCAATACTGCTTCTGGGACTTGAAAACAGAGGAGAGGGGCTGTGTTGTTAGTCTGGCACAATCTGCAGAACTTCAAAAGGGCAAAAGATGCAGCCTGGAGGATCCACCAAAGCAGTGGTGTGACAACATAAGAATTCCTCTAACCCTTTGGAAAAATCATTGTCATTGATTGTCTGATAACTAGCTTGGCTTGGGGATATCAAGGGAGACCCTTATTTGTTTTGCATCCAAGGAGTTCCCAGCTTGCTCTTGGGTAGCTGAGTGTAGCTCCATTCTTATAGAATCATAGAATTATCCTCACTCCTAGGCCTCTGAGCTCATTCAAAAAAGAAAAAAGCTACTTCTTTGTTGTACTTTGATATTTGGCTGACGTGTAGCCATATTCATCCATATAAATGCAGGCTGGGGCTGGCAACATTCAAAATCAGAAGCGACTCATCTCTTTTTCTACTTACCGCCAATAAAAGGTAGGTTTACTTTCATGACCGCTACTGTGAACTTTACTTGTGCTGACATTCCCCCTTGTTTATTCCGAGAGAGTTCCTTGGCCGTTGCAGTCTTTTTACTAGACAGCTGGCTTGTAGGAAAGAGCTGCTTCGGTGACAGCTCAGCAGCTGCAGAATGACAGCAGAGCGTGCCCCCGGGAGATGGCACTGCCTAACGACAAGGCCAGCGGCTGTCGAGCAGAACCTGCTGCGTGTTACAGCCGTGTGCTCCGTGTTGCATGGTATCCGAGGGCACAGGAGCCTCAGCCAGAGCTGGGGCAGGAGTTCAACGGTTCTCTGAGCGCTTGGAGCAGCCACCAAAGCACCCTTGGTCACTGGAGCAGGTCATGAGGTGCACTGCCTTCTTGCTTAAAGAATAAAGGATGACTTTTCCTTTTTTTTTTTTTTAAACACACATTTCAGTCAATCTGTGCGTATGTTGGGTTTGCTTCATGCCCGTTTTATTAACACTTCGTAGGTTACTTCATGAGGAAGGCTGAGGGGAGACCTTATTGCTCTCTACAACTACCTGAAAGGAGGGTGTAGAGAGATAGGGGTCGGTCTCTTTTCTCAAGTCACAGGTGACAGAACGAGAGGAAATGGCCTCAAGTTACGCCAGGGTAGGTTCAGGCTGGATATTAGGAAAAATTTTTTCACTGAAAGGGTTATCAGACATTGGAATGGGCTGCCCAGGGAGGTGGTTGAGGCACCATCCCTGGAGGTATTCAAAAGACGGGTTGATGAAGTGCTGGGAGGTATGGTTTAGTGATGATGCTCCTTGTTTGTTGTGTGGGTGTCTATTTTTGTCAGTTAGGTTGACGGTTGGACAAGATGATCTTTAAGGTCCCTTCCAACCTAGAAGATTCTGTGATTCTGTGATTCTATTAAGGAATATTCTGCAGGTAACTCATGAAGAATTGTGATTACAGGAGTATACTTTGACTCCATGGGATCAGGTTGGGTTACAGGGCATTCATTTTATAGTTTAAGGAATTGTTATTTTTCACTTTTTTTTAAATGGAGCTTGTTGAATAATTAACACTAATTGCAGGCAGTAATTTCAGGTTTGGAAAACACTTCATAGAAACTTGATTGGTTTTGTTCCAGCATGATATAATTAAAAAAAAACAACAACAAACCTCACATTATTTGTATTTACCAAGGTACAAATAGCCATGTTTATTGCTATGGGAAGTTGTGTAGAAGTAGAAGCTCTAGCACAGCAAATCAAAGCTGTGCTTTGATGCCAAAGGTACAACAGTTACCAGATTGTGAAATACAGAGGAAGTCACTGAAATGGGTTTTTGGATCTACTACTAAGAAAGGGTGAACTCAACTCTTGATTACTGTGTTATATACCCGTATTTTAGGATCTGTTTTCTGCTCGGTTACTGTAAATCCTTAGGGCTGGACCTAACAAAGCTATGGGCCACCCCCTGGGCTGAAAGGCTGTTTATTGGGCTTTCCAGCATCACCCAGTGCCCACGATGCTGCTTCTGCGGAGGAGGTGATGTGTCTGGTAGGGATGGCTGATGTACCAGAGCGTGGCTCTGGGGAGCTGGCAGTTTCACACGGTAGCAGAACCCAGTTCACGTCCTACCATGCCTGGGGAGGCCAAGTCCTTCCCCACTGAGTCTTCCCTCCAGCTGCACCAGCTTCTCTCCCTCCTCTACATCCCACCATCCTTTGTCCTGGGATTCTCCTGGCCAGAGGGTAGAGAGCCAGTGCAGCTTGCTAACCCAGCAAAAGTGTCCTTTATTTCCTTTTTATCCTCCTAGGCTAATTTTCTACCATTTTACCAAGCTGGGTTACTTTACTGAGATGCCAGAATTGAATCCAGAAGAGCAGTAGCAGAGTGTGGTTGGGGAGAAAAAAATGAGGGGAAGCAAGATCTTCCTATTTGGCAGTTAACTTGGTCCACACTATCTCTTGAAACTGGTTAAACATGAAAAACCTAAAAGCGTGCTTCAAGTTCTCTAGAACCCGAGCTGGAACCCCCTGGGGACTCTGGCACCCTAGGGAAGGGTGTGATGGGGGGCAAAGAGACTGTGTGAGTCAAACCAGTGATTTTCTTGTTTGCAGCTCTCTGAGGTTGCTTCAGAGCAGCACTGATCACTCAAAGGCGGTGCTCAGTCACCTCTGTAATTACCACACAGCCCTTCTTGTCTCGCATCTGGGTTATTTGTTTCTCAGCTGCAAGAAACTCTTTCTGCACCTGTTCCATCTGAGTTGGTTTCTTTAAGGCCTCCAGGAATTTATCATCTGGTTTTTCTTTGTGGTCCTGTTGTTTGGGGGTTTTTTGTTGGTTGGTTTGCCAGGTACTGAGTAAGCAGTAAGGGTTTGTATTTCAGACTGTGGTCTGCTCAGGTCTGGATAAGAGGTGGCCAGCAGTTGTTAGTCTGTTTTCAGCTTCCAAGGCATCAAAGGCTCACTTTCTCTCAATTTTCCGATAACATCCTCCTTGCTGGGCCAGGAGAGCTGAATGACAACACACCAGCCCTCAGTGCTGGCAAGTTGTTTTCCACCAACTTTTCCACATGTGTTGGAAGGGTGATAGGAGGAATCCTGTCTTCATTCCTGGAGCACTGGAGTAGGAAGCGGCTGGAGGATTTATGCTGTATCATTCCTTTGTACCTCACAGCAGCTGTTTGGCTGGATTTATTTTTGGGCTGGAGGGATGCGTGTTAGACAGTTTGAAGGAACCAAGTTAGTAATCAATCACATTTGTAACTCAGCTGGAAGTTCTTGCAGTGGGGGACGTGTCTGCTGGTTGTGTGATGAGAAAGCAAAGAGAGCAAAGCAGGGCAGGAGCAATCCTGCCTGAGCTGGACGTCCCGTGTCTTTGGCAAGAGAGCATTACCCCATCTGGAATGAGCAAGAAGGCTGCTTCGCTCTGTGAAATGATCAGCTTCTTCCCATACCTAAGGCTCCTTTTCTACAGATGTTCCTGGTGAAGTAATTGCAGTGTTGCAAGAACTGTGCAGGGCCTTGGGGATTTACCCTTCGCTTTGCCTCTGTCCTAACTGCTGTCTTGCCGATGACAGTCACATATATTCTTCTTCTTAAACAGGGTTTTAAACCAGAGAAGAATTTCTTTGTGCTGCTGAAATCTCTTAATTTTTCCTTGTGGTGAGAAAATTCCTGGAAAATACTACAGAGCAGAATGATACATTGCTGTGGGATATACCTGGTAGTATTTTAGGAGAATTGTAGCTTCCAGAAAGCGATGTGTATTTGTTACTGACTGCTGTTGATTTTATCATTCTTTCTTTTATACACCTTACCCACCAAACAGTTATGTCAGAGAGTGCTTTCCATCTTGAAGCTGCCCTAGCAAAAGTGGGGGGCGGCTGCTGCTGCTTCGAATCTGTAGAGTGGGGGTGTGGGGTGAGGAAAAGCACCATTCTGAGAGGGGAAATAAGAGTGAGAGAGAAATGGGATGAGCAGGTGAAAATCAGGCTGGAAGAAGCATGTTTCTAAAAGGATGCTGACAAGACAGAACCCTGCATGTGGCCAACGTGGTGCCCTTCTGAGCATGCAGGGAAACAGGAAGATCTCAGGGTAGGGGCCCACATCCTTTCACTGTAAACACCATAAGGAAAAACAGTCATAAGATGTGCTGCTGATCTACTTCCCTGATCTGCTGCTGGTATATTTATAACCTCAGCAGACAGGCTGGATTTGCAGACCTCCATTCTCCTGATCCTCTCGATTATCCCAGAATCTGCTCAGGATATGCTCAGCAAAGAGAGTCTGGATTTCAGGCAACATCGTTGGCGTCTGTTGATGCTGTCCTTGGTTGCCTCCCTCTGTTTGCCACAAAGTGAAACCTGACTGCAGGCGATATTTTTCCCAGCTCTTTTTCACGTGGATGCATGACATGAGCACAGCTGAGTGCCTTGTGTCTTTCCTTGCCTTTCTTGTAAGCTGACTTTGGATCCTGGTTTTTGATTCAGCCTTGCCGTGTGAGTGAGTTGTAGCCTCGCTCAGTTGTGTGCCTGATGACAGCCTGCAAATATCATAGAATCATAAAATCATAGGATGGTTTGGGTTGGAAGGTATCTTAAAGATCATCTAGTTCCAACGCTCCTGCCATGGGCAGGGACACCTCCCACCAGACCAGGTTGCTCAAAGCCCCATCCAGCCTGGTCTTGAACACCTCCAGGGATGGGGCATCCACAGCCTCTGGGCAACCTGTTCCAGTGCCTCACCACCCTCATAGTGAAAAATTTCTTCCTAATATCTAATCTAAAGTGACCGTCTTCCAGTTTAAAACCATCACCCCTTGTCCTATTGCTCCACTCCCTGATAACGAGTCCCTCCCCATCTCTCCTGTAGGCCCCTTCAGGTACTGGAAGGCTGCTAGATGGTCTCCCCGGAGCCTTCTCATCTCCAGGCTGAACAACCCCGACTCTCTCAGCCTGTCCTCATAGGAGAGGTGCTCCATCCCTCTCATCATCTTTGTGGCGCTCCTCTGGACCCATTCCAACAGGTCCATGTACTTCCTGTGCTGAGGGCTCCAGAGCTGGACACAGTACTCCAGGTGGGGTCTCACCAGAGCAGAGTAGAGGGGCAGAATCACCTCGACCTGCTGGCCACACTTCTTTTGATGCAGCCTCATCATAATGTTTCTTCATGAGAGCTTTTAGAGCCTATGTGCCTTTCCAGTGGATGGAAAGGTTCAGGATGTCTCTGTAGCTCCAGCTGCAAGCCTGTACCAGGCAAGATTCACACTGGCCTAAGGTAATCCTTGCTTAGTAGAACAGAGTGACAATACTGGTTTCCAGGCATGCACAGCAATGCATGTGTTAGTTTTAGCTGTGCACCAACACTTCAGTGAAGAGGTGACATCTGGGTGTCATGACCCTGGAGCAGATAAAAGCCAAAGTAAGCAGGGAGGTTGATCCCACAGGATGGAAAGCGTCATTGAGTGATAGGTGGAAGACTGGCAAGATGCAGTCCAAGTGCACTCAGGTGAATCCTAGCACATCTGAAGCTAATGCACTGACAGCTTACGCTTCTGAGCAAGAATGTGCAATGGAATTAATAGCTGCTGGTGTGTACTAAGGACCGGTGACCTTAGCATACAAAAATTGTACTTGTAACAAGCCATATCACTTAAAACTTAGAAAATTTATACTCAGAAAATTGAAATGAAAAACATCAAATAAATAATCTTGAAATTATTGCAGTAGTTCTCATTCCCTGACTAGTAGAAATAGAAACATCAAGTATAAAATTCAGCTGCATAATTCTTCATCCTGATTTCTTTCTGAGGCATAATTTCTTCTCAATTTTATTTCCCTTACTTTACTTATCATTTCAACTTACGCTGTAGGGTGTTAAAGTTCCATTTTCTAATCTAATCTTTGCAATCCACCAAAGAATTGGCTTGTGCTTTGACTGTATGGTGGTGGTGTGTCCCTCACAAAGTTTGTTTTGTAATATTATATTTTAATGATTTAGCCAGTTTTATAACTAGGACCTTGCAGACTGTAATCAGAGAAGTTATTTTATAGCAGAATAGTAGCAAATACGTTAAAGATCTGCCAACAGCACTTTTACTTGTGTGCATACATGTCAACATGCACACATAAATCTAAGTATCAGCATAATTTATGGAAGAGTGATCCCTGTATTAGCAATCATGTCTGGTCGTGATGTTGACAAGCAGGAAGATGAACTCAACAGAGGTTTAGTTGTTTATGCTGTTGTTAAAGATCTGTAGTCAGCCCAAAAGGTCTGGGATTTGTGAATGGAAAGGGCTGGGAAGCTCTGCTTTTGAGGGTAGCGTATGTTTTGAGGTACTTTCTATGTTTTGTTTTGTTTTGTTTTTTAAAAAGTTTGATTTGTAGCTTTTAAAATAATGTGTGTATTTCTTAAGGTCCGACAAGAATTAGTTGAAGAATATGAACAAGTTAAGAGCATTGTCAACACTTTAGAGAGTTTTAAAATGGACAGACCTGCAGATATCCCTGTATCCTGTCAAGATGAGCCTTTTAGAGATCCCGCTGTTTGGCCCCCTCCTGTTCCAGCTGAACACAGGTAAGGAGAGGCTCAGGCAGAGTGGATGGAATAAAGTTGCATTGCCATGATTTTATGTTCTTTTTTTGAATGCATTTGTAACATGAAAATCACTTTTAATTTACCCCTTAGTAGTTTGTAACAAATAATAACTACAATTCATTGGGGGGAAAAGTAATTAAAGTATGGTCAGATTTATTGCTGAAGTTCTAAATAAAGTTAGTCCTTTATTGTGGTAGGAGTGAGTAGGAGTGCCTGGAACTAGAGCCTGCTGGTGAGGTAAGTGGGCTTTTGGTGACAGTTGCCTTTTTCATGTGCAGGGAGATAACTTTTCCATTTAAGTTTATTTAAAGTGTTGAATTCATTGATGGCTGAGGAGGAGCTGGAACTGAAGGATCTTGAAGGACATGGTGGTTAGAAATCGCTCCCTAGCTACAGATAATATGACCTGTGTTTAATCCGTTGGTTAGTTTTATTGCTAAACGTTCTGTTATACATGCTGTTTCGCTTCTGTAACCACCCTTAAGGTAACTTTAGTTAGCTAATAGTTTTCTCAAAACAAATGCTTGTGCATTTTCTGAATTCCCTATTTTCACGCTAACAGAGGTTGACACAGGTTGTTGGAAACAACAAATCCAATTTAAAACCAAGAAAAACACTTATGCCAACATTTTTCTAACATTGTAATAGCGAAGAATTTGAATGTGTGTATACTCACATAAGTAAAGGAACAAAGTAAAATGAGAGATCTTGGTTAACAGAAAGAAATGCCACTTATTTGTAGATGCATGTGCTTTATAATTATCAAATGGATCTTCACTTTTCAAAAAACCCTATGAATGTAAGTGTAAAATAATATTAACGCTGGTTACTTTTGTGAGTGGTAGAAATAATTATCAGAATTTTTGTGGTAATGTTACATGAAGTGCAATATGTATTTATTCTTATATCTTTCTTAGAGGCAAAAGCCCAATAGTTCATCCGCTTTTTTAAGCTGAAATTAGCCACTCTTCTGTGCTGTTAAGTTTGATGAAAATGTATGCAAAGCAAAATGTAGCAGTTGTATCCAGCATTCAAGTATGTACTCTTTTTAAGCCATATTCCAGGAAACTGTTTTTGAAGCTAGCAAATTATGAGTTACTCAAGAATCAGTAGAAGATTCAATGGGGACACTAATTAAAGTTGGGTGACATTCCTGGTCGTTTATTTTAGTTCTATCTTTCGAGTTCAATCCCTAGAGCAAAATGACTGTGATGTCTTATCTTAAAACCAAATTCCTTCTCCTCGTGCCACTGCTGAGTTCTCTTTGACATTGTGGGTGACGCACACAAGGATAGGAGGTTGCTGTTCGGCTCTGTTTGCTTTTGCTTTCCAGGCAATTTTTATGTTTTGACATTTTCACACAGGGGAATGAAGACAGAGGTAGGAGGATTGTTTTAAAATTCTCCCTCCTTTGTTTTGGGGCCTGTCAAAGCTATTAGCCAGCTTTTTTTAAAATTTTTTTTATTTTTACCAGGAATGTCATCTGGTTGTGTAGAACTTGTGCATATGAATGTAGCCTAATATAATCTCCTGGTTTGGAGTCAGAGGAAACTACAATTTGACAGCCTTTACTAAATTGTTTCCTCTTTTGTTACATGCATGTTGGTTTGTTGTAAGATGATTAGGAGTACTGATTTTAGAGTACTGTTAATTTTCTTTTTTTTTTTTTACTCTTAAGACTTTTTTTCCTTTTGTATTTTTTTCTTACTTTGGGTGTCAGACCGAACCAGAAATATGTTGCTAGATTTGCAGATATAGGGAGATAAGACTTAGAATCATAGAATTGTTATGGTTGGAAGAGACCCTTAAGAACAGCAAGTCCAACTGTTAACTCAGCACTGCCAAGTTACTCCTAAATCATGTCCCTAAGCACTACATTTATACATCTTTTAAATACCTCCAGGGATGGTGACTCAACCACTTCCTTGGGCAGCCTGTTCCAATGCTTGACAGCCCTTTCAGTGAAGAAATTTTTCCAATCTAAACCTCCCCTGGCACAACCTGAGGCCATTTCCTCTTGTCCCCTTGACTTAGGGTCTTGTCAGCTTTAGTAATAATGCACCAAGGGAATTAATGACATATTAGAATCCTTCCTTAGAATTGTCTAGTTTGGAAGGGACCTTTAAGATCATCTAGTCCAACCATCAACCCAACTCTGACAAAAACCATCACTAAACCATGTCATTAAGCACAAATACCTCCAGGGATGGTGCCTCAACCACTTCCCTTCTTAATGTTGCTCTCTTTTTTCTCTGTTTTTAGCATGTTTTTGTTGTGCTTGCTTGTTGTTAGGGCTCCCCCTCAGATAAAACGTCCTAACCGAGAAGCAAAACCTTTGAGGAAGGAGTCCCCAGGGCTGCAGCCCCGCGGGCTGGCGGGCAGAGCACACGCGGTCTCCAAGGGGGAGAAGTCTGCGGGCAGCCGCGAAAGGGAATCCCGAGCTAGAGGAAGAGATGACAAGGTAAGAAGTGGGAAAGAATGTGGAGGGGGAAGGAGTTACGACGCAGCGAGTGGCAAAGGGAAGCATTCTTAGGTTTTTGTATTTAATACAGATAATAATAAAAAGACACAGTAATCCCGTGCAAGAAAACTTGGTGCTTTCCTCTCGCCTCATGGACAAAGCATGTATCATGGGGATATCTAGTAGTAATGACACCTAATTAAGGAGAGTTCTGTCATGATTTGAAAAGATTTTTTTATAGGGATGAAGCATAGTGGCCTGTTGCGGGGGGTTTCTCACCATCTCAGTGAGACCATTGGCTCAACTCTAATCTGTCAGTGTCAACCAGGCATAAAGTACCTTCTCCTCCTTCTCCCCCACCCTTTTTTTTTTTTTTCCTTCTAAAAAAAAATGGAATCCAAATCTTTATTGTAAAGATTACAGGTAAAAAGTGAGACCAGTGGTCTTCTCTAGACTTTAAGCATTATGAATGGAGCTCCACAGTGCAATTACCTCTGCTGTACCATAGTAAAATGTAGCTTTGCCTAGAAGTCCAGGACAGTTCTGTAAATGTATTGACACTAGGTAAATCTGTGCCAAATTATCTGAAGTTTTAGATTTGAAAATGATGTGAGGGAGACGTAGTAAAAGCAAACTCTTAGAACTTTCATTTTCTTTAGTTTGTGACAAGAGTTTTATATTTATTCTAGTGAGTGGGAAGATGCTTCTTGGAAAGGCTTTGTTTTAAAAATAAAAACAATGAAATAAATCAGAATAAGTTGGAGATTCTTTTCTCTGAAAACCCATAAAAAAGAAATGGCACTGAAGTAAACAAAAAGGAGAAACAGTGATTCACTACCAAGTAGTGATGTCAAAGGCAGGACTGTTTTGTGGCTGAAAAAAACACAAACGTTTGCGTGCAAATTGCTGTTTCTGAGACACTAGCATTTTTAAATTTAACTGCGGAGTCAGTGCCAGGAACCCAAAGAATCTGTGGTATAAATGTTAAAAGCAGAAAGTGTGCCGAAGTGGTTGTACTTCCCTGACAGAGAAACGAGACGCCCCTTCCCATGGGGGCACACGGTATTGCATAGATCTTGATAGACGAATATGAAAATATTTAGGCCATTTTTCTTCCAAATTAATTTGGTTAGTCCGTTCTTGGCCTTTCTATTACAGGTTGTTTCTTCTCAGCACAGAAAGGGCTCAAAGATACTCTTTTTCCATCATGAACTGCTTTTCTGATACAAAGGAAAGGTATTAAGCAATCCCAGCCCTTACTACCATCAGTAGGTAGGGCCAGGCATGTTTTCAGCAGTGCCACTGAGTGACTGCACAGATCAAGTTTAATCATTTTAGAAATCTCTCTACCCTGGATCAGTAAGATTTAAAATAGCAAGTGTGCATCCTGCAAGCTATAAAAAGCTTGTGAAGATCTGTGAAATTATTTACAGTTCTGCCAGCTACATGGGGAATTGGGAGTCGTGGTGTGTGACAGGTTCACCAGATGTGCTTGTGTAAGGCAGCCTTCAAAGTCTTAGCTCTAATGAGGGTGAACTCTGCTCTCGAAGCTTTCTGGTGACGAGCATTAGAGGGCTTTACTATAAGGAGCCCACAACGACATGACTTCTACGATACTGGTCTCTGGGAATAATGCGATTAGCAACGCTACTGCTGCCAGGCAAAGGAAGAGTCATGAAGGTGTTCCATTTAATAGGGTACATTTTAAACGCTACTCTTATCTTGAATAAATTGGTCACTAGGTGGCAGAAGGAAAATATGCCTACTCTTCAAAAATACCAACACACGTGCTCTTGTTTTCGCCTTTGTCTAGTTCCTCGGTGGTTATTTTGCTTTGTCTGGGGTATATATGCAAAAATCACACCAGGTTACAAATTCTCATGTGTTGTCTGATGATTTATATATATATATATATATATATATATCTCCATGCTTTTCTTTTGAAGAAAATTTTGCACAAAAGAGGAACTAGCCAGGTGTGGTAAGTGAGAGAAGTTAATGCAACTTTGTGTATTTTACACGCAGGCATGAAAATGGGCTTAACTTCCCTCTCAGTTTTGTTCTTTCTTAGTTTTCAAGTGTTTATGTCCTTCAGCTTCTGAACTAAAGCTACAAGGACCTTATCTCGGTAGCCTTGTGTGTTGAATCGAACAGGTTTGGTAACTCTACTATTTCTCCTCCCCAGACCGTATCATCTTTTCATTCTGACCATAACCATCTTGGGATAAGGAGTTTTAACCTGACTGTGCCTGTAAATTGACCTTTTGTAGTGCTATATAAAATAATTTTGAACTGCAACCCACCAGATGGTGTTTATCCACTAAGCCCTTATATTTACGTGTTCCTTTTTCTAAATTACTGCTTTCAAGTGCTTCTTCTTTCTTAGTTCCACTGGAAATTATTAGGCTTGTTCTCAAGGTACCTTCTACTGGATCATTGCCAAGAATTTTAGCTTCTGTTCAGCAGTTCAGCTTAAAGAGGGAACATGTATGCTACCTGTATGTCTTTTAGAAATTGCATAATACCATATCTAAGCACCAGAACAATTTTTTAGGAGTACTCTTTATTTTAGATTGCCAATGGACAAGGACGGCAGATAGTGTGAACGACATGAAATAGTCTGTGCTGCTGAATCAGTGAAGTGAATATCAATGAAGATAAGACTTTAAAAAGTATTTTTTTGCTTGGTTATTCTGATGTGCAGGATCAGAAGCAAAGGCAAGATAGATTACAGGAATATGGATGTGAGATGAGGTAGTGGTATTTAGGTGGAAGCGTAGGCCTCCATACATTGGGACTGGAAGGCTAAATAATCTCTATCCCAGAATGCTGAAGGAACCTGTAGGTGATATTGCAGGGTTGGGAGCGGAGATTTCCAGTAAAATTTATTTGGTCTGCTGTTGTCTCATGTGAATGGTGAGTTGTGTTGACATGCCTGTATTTACAAGGGGGAAGGAAAAGTGATCTGGGCAACTGGAGTTGCTAATTTTACCTAAAAGGTGTGTAGGGTTTTACAACAAATTCAGAATGAGTGAAAAGTGAAAGACTAGGGACTAACTGGAAAGTGGAGTAAAGTAAAATATGATTTCTTAAGCAAAGGTGTTGCCTTTGCCAGCACTTTCTTTAGAGTCCTAGTTAAACTCTTAGAGAAAGAAATTAATCTTCTTGAATGCCACATGGAAAGTCACTAGTTAATCTGGCGAGTGTGTGGTGTAGAAGTGTAAGGTGGGGAGGAATTAGGCAGCAAAAAGAAACAAGTGGTACTGAAAGAAAAAGTATCAGTCAACTGGCAAATCATTTATGGATTTCCTCAAGAGTGGAGATTGACTTTTGTTTTATATTTAAATTAATGACCCTGGCACAAAAAGAGAGGCATTTGCTAATTAAATTTGCTGATGACATCAAGCCGGGAAGCACCTTCACCAGAAGAGGCGGATGAGAACTGGATGACTGTGCTGGAGTCATGGAAATGGGATAATGTTTATGGGTGCAGAGCAGCAGGCTGTGTACTTGGAGACTACAAGAATTTCTGCTAGAAGCTGGGAGCTCAGCAGTGCAGGAGAAGAAAGATTTGGGTGTATCAGCAGAAATTGGATCAGGCTGAACTTTGATTTGGCACATCACCTTTTCCTGGTGGTGATGGGAAGGACTAGCTGCAGGAGTGAGGTGCAGCCAGGTGTCACCTTTGGCTGGCAAGGGGTGGAGAGTGCATCTGGAAGTTGTTGTTTGGTTTTTATGTGTAGTGGGAAAGCATGATGTCTTCAGGACCCAGCTCTGGTCATTGCAACCACCAGGGTTCTCCTGCGGGATTCATCTGTTTGAGGTTGGGTGTAAGGTGACAGTATGATATAGCCATGGAAATGAATGTGAATGAAATCCTAGGCCCAGTTTGTTGAGGTGTTATCAGCAGAGAGGAGAGATGCCCATGCCATTACAGGAGGTCCTGTTGAGACAGCGGCTGGAGTATTTTGTGTGCATCAGTACAACCATGCTCAAGAAAGATGTATTTATATTAGAAGGCAGGAAAAAAAAAAAAAGAAAAACAAAAAAGGTTGCCAAAGTGAACAGGTACGGAGTGTTCAGCCTGTGTTCCAAGAGGAGACTTAATTTGGTAAATGAAGGCAGAGCACACGGATGCTGCAAGTACATCAGGGTGGTGGACGCATCAATGAGACAACTGCTGAAACTAATGCACAAAGTTAGTACAAGAGTAGGAATACATTCATTTTGGAAATTAGGTTTTCGTTCCAGGGGGTTGGTGCAGGTCTGACAGCTTTTCCTGATGGAAAGCCCAGAAAAATTCTAAATGTGTTTAAATCAGAACTTGGTTGACTGAGAGGGTTACATGATGGGACTGCCAAGGGGACTTGGTGGGAGCAGTCTCTTGCACTTCTGTATGTTGGCATGTGTTCTTAGAGAGAAGCCATCGCAGCAGCTTTATTTAAAGCTATTTTGGGAAATTAATTCCACAAGAAGAGATGAGGATATGACTGGAAAAAGGATGCTTACTCCTGCTGCCTGGATTCAGGTGATAATTATTTTTTTCTAGTCTCCACTCACCTGCTGACTGAGGACTGCACGTTGGACCAATTTGGGACCAACATTAATAATCTTCTCACATGTGAAAACTCCAGGTACTTTAAAGCTTGGTTTAATTCTGGAACAGAAAAAAAAAATACCTAAACACTCAATGTCACTAAAAGGATAACCAAGGTCATGATGAATGCACATAAATCATAGACTGGTTTGGGTTGGAAGGGACCTTAAAGATCATCAAGTTCCACCCCCCCTGCCATGGGCAGGGACACCTCCCACCAGACCAGGTTGCCCAAAGCCCCATCCAGCCTGGCCTTGAACATCTCCAGGGATGGGGCATCCACAGCTTCTCTGGGCAACCTGTTCCAGTGTCTCACCACCCTCATAGTGAAAATTTTCTTCCTAATATCTAATCTAAAGTGACCGTCTTCCAGTTTAAAACCATCACCCCTTGTCCTATTGCTCCACTCCCTGATAAAGGGTCCCTCCCCATCTCTCCTGTAGGCTCCCCTCAGGCACTGGAAGGTCTTTATAAGGTGTCCCCGGAGCCTTCTCTTCTCCAGGCTGAACAACCCCAGCTCTCTCAGCCTGTCCTCACAGGAGAGGTGACTCCATCCCTCTCATCATCTTCCTGGCCCTCCCCTGGACCCGCTCCAACATGCCCATGTCCTTCTTGTGCTGGGAGCCCCGGAGCTGGACGCAGCGCTCCCACATCTCCCATCTGGCCGCCCTTCTCCTTCTCTCGGCGATCCGAGCGGCAGGAAAACCTCACGGTCCCGGGGATGGCGGGTGCCGCCGGAGCGGCAGCGGCAGCGGGGCCGGGTCCCGGCGGGCGCGGGGATGCGCCGCCCCCCGGCGGCGGAGGAGCCG